>NC_139217.1:197959282-198419768 GCF_055691185.1 Crinia signifera
ACTGTCCATATTGGAGATCCCCCTGATCTCCCCCACATCGATCACGTCACAGGAGTCCAGCTCCAGGGGGGTATACTCCAAATGGTCAGGCATAGGACCGCTCCCGGTGGACATGCTGTGGTTGTACCGGTCAGTCATCTTCCTCTTCAGTGCACTTTTGAAGTCAGTCCACCTACAAGTTTAAAAATACAAATATCACCATGAGATATGTGCACCACTGTGCTACGTGTAGGGTTACCACCTAGTCCCTTTAATTCCGGAGACATGTTACTTACACAGGTTCTGTGGCAGTTTAAAATTAGGTGAAGTGGAGTCTTGAAGTCAGCCAGCCACAGAACCTGTGTAATTAATATGTGTCCGGAATTAAAGGGACTATGTGGTACCCCTAGCTACGTGACATTTCCTAGTGTGGGTGATATTATGTTTTTTTGCCATATGTGTCCCACACACACATTCATGTCTCAATTAGGAGGCATTTCAGTGTCTCATCTCATTCATTAGGCCACTAAATGCACATACATACATCACTATGCAGAAATGACATCATCCATGGCCAAATTAGGCACCTCCACCTGGTGTGAAACTACACATTCCACCATAGCTTGACAATGTGGTTATTATGGAGTAATTTAACTATGGAATGGCATACTGGGATGTGTAGTTTCTCACCAGCTACATGTGCACAGTTTGCTCATTCTTGTTTCAGTAGCATCATATGGAACATGTTACAACAACTCTTTCAAAAACACACTTTCTCTTGTCCCATCACATACTTCACATGAGCAGAACTGTGCCCATAACCTCACATCACACCAATGGTGCATGTTTCATATATCAATGTGGGTTATTAGACATGGTTGTGTTCACATGTGACATTGAAGTGTAGCACTATCTACAAACACACCTTTCTATTAGTCTCAAAACATACATGTAACATATGTACACACATATGACATTATCAGGGGGACAAAGACCAGGGCAATTTTTCAGCAGTCTCCAGCAGGAACTGAGGCCCTTATTCTAGTTCACTCTTTCTGGCCAAATATTTCTTTGATGGACAAAACCATGTGCACTGCAGGTGAGGCAGGTGTAAAACCCCACCCAAATCTGATTATCTCTGCACAAGTAACACCTGCCTCACCTGCAGTGCACATGGTTTTGTCCATCTAAGAATTATTTGGGCAGAAAGAGTGAACTAGAATAAGGGCCTCAGTTCCTGCTGGAGACTGCTGAAAAATTGCCCTGACAAACACACTAACCTTTTCTTCACCGCGTCCCAAGTTCTGACCACTGGTGCCACCTGGTTCACTTCCTCTGTGATCTTGTCCCAAAGGTTTCTCCTTGCACTGGCACCTGGCTTCCTGGTTGCCAATTCAATCCATTCGCGTGCCCTGGGCACTAGAATTCGCATTTCGGCCTCTACAAATGCAGGGTTTCTCTTTCTGGTGGTGGTATCCTGCTCAGTCATCACCCTAGATGTTGCAGCACGTTTTCTGGTGGCCCCAGTTCTCTCACCATGCACCTGCTGGGTCACACCTGTTTGGAGAGATGCAACCTCTTGTTCTGGCTGGTTGCTTGGCCCTTGTGGAGCTGGTGGAGGTTCACCAGGGCCTGTTACTGAGGGGCCCGCTTGATCTTGCAGGCGACTCCTCTCTTGGGCCCTCCTTCTCCGCTTATGTTCCCTCTTGTTCAGTGCATCAAGCAGGGATTGTGCTGTAGCTCTCTGCAGAGCGTCCTCAGCTGCAGAATCGTCTGAGTCAGACATGTTTGCAGCAATTGTGGGCTGCATCTGACTGAATATTTATATGTTAATCTCCCGCCATGAACAAGGGGGCGTATATTTTTTCCCGCAAGGTAGATGCAAATTTACGCCGATATTTCCCGCCGATAATTCCCGCTTAAATTACGCAGGTCTCAACGCACCTGATCAATCACCTGTATATGCATATACACAGGTTGTGGAGCATTGTGGGCTACATCGTGAAATGTGTGCACCTGTCATTCCAATGATGAGTGTTGTCAGCTGGTATCTGTTGGAGTTCGTGTATGCCTTGTGAGTCACATTTCAAAACATCACGTTACAATGCTTTCCTTACATATGTAATGTGTAGGAAATTGTCATACAGCAACATGTTGCATTGTGGCCCTTTAAGCAGCGTAGTTATAAGTAGAGGGTTGCGTGTATTATTTTCCGCCTACTGTATATACAGTACTCCTCTCCATGCATATCGGTGTATCGTGCCCCCTTTAAGCAGCGTAGTTATAAGTAGAGGGTTGCGTGTATTATTTTCCGCCTACTGTATATACAGTACTCCTCTCCATGCATATCGGTGTATCGTGCCCCCTTTAAGCAGCGTAGTTATAAGTAGAGGGTTGCGTGTATTATTTTCCGCCTACTGTATATACAGTACTCCTCTCCATGCATATCGGTGTATCGTGCCCCCTTTAAGCAGCGTAGTTATAAGTAGAGGGTTGCGTGTATTATTTTCCGCCTACTGTATATACAGTACTCCTCTCCATGCATATCGGTGTATCGTGCCCCCTTTAAGCAGCGTAGTTATAAGTAGAGGGTTGCGTGTATTATTTTCCGCACACTGTAAATACAGTACTTCTCTCTTCATTGAATGCATGCTGTTTGTTGTGGTGTGTGTATATCGGAACGGTCCGCGTAAGTTTCTATTCGCATCCAGTTTGTTACTGTAAGAGGGATTAATAAAGTTAATACCAAACAAACAATTTTTTCGACCAATCAGCAAGCACCAAAAGTGATATATGTACCTGCAATTAATAACTGCGCCATTGCCACTATGACGTCTAATCGTGCTAGGCCCTTTTCCACCCCTGAGCTGTTGGCCCTGGTCGACGTTATGGACCGTCACCTGGGGCCCAGGGGCCCATATGTTAGCAATGCCGACAAGCGGCGGGCGTATACTGCTGCCCGCCGCCTGATCTTCTCTACGACCGGCGTCCGCAGAAGCCTGGCGCAGGTTGAGCGGCGCTGGTCAGACCTGCGCAGGCGGCAGCCGGTGTTCCTCAGCAGCCTTCGCCGCCATATTGCCCGATGTAAGTTTTGATTACTAGTATGTCAGCGTTTTTTAGCAATGTTTTGTGTATTTTTTATAAATATGTTCCTGAGTATGGGGGTGTATATGGGGGTGTATATGGGTGTATATGGGGGTGTATATGGGTGTATATGGGGGTGTATATGGGTGTATATGGGTGTATATGGGGGTGTATATGGGTGTAAATGGGGGTGTATATGGGTGTATATGGGGGGTATATGGGTTTATATGGGGGTGTATATGGGTGTATATGGGGGTGTATATGGGTGTATATGGGGGGTATATGGGTGTATATGGGGGGTATATGGGTGTATATGGGGGTGTATATGGGTGTATATGGGGGTGTATATGGGTGTATATGGGGGGGATATGGGTGTATATGGGGGGTATATGGGTGTATATGGGGGTGTATATGGGTGTATATGGGGGTGTATATGGGTGTATATGGGGGGGATATGGGTGTATATGGGGGGGATATGGGTGTATATGGGGGGTATATGGGTGTATATGGGGGTGTATATGGGTGTATATGGGTGTATAGGGGGTGTATAGGGGGGGGGGTTTAAGTAGTTGATCAGTTTTTGGGTGTAGGATATCAAATAGTTTGCATAATAAATGTCTGAAATATCACAGCAATGATAATTTTGAAGGTTATGAGCATGACTAATGTGAATTTTTCTTTCCCCCTTTTTTATGAAACCCAATCTTCGATTTCGATGCCATCAACATGAACATTTCAGCACGGGCAAGGGCACGCATGGAAGCCCGGGAGCAGGCAGCCCGGGACCAGGCAGCCCGGGACCAGGCAGCCCTGGAGGAGGAAGAGGAGGAGGAGGAAGAAGAGGAGGAGGAAGAGGAGAAGGAGGAAGAAGAGGAGGAGGAAGAGGAGGAGGAGGAAGAGGAGAAGGAGGAAGAAGAGGAGGAGGAAGAGGAGGAGGAGGAGGAGAAGAAAGAGGAGGAGGAAGAGGAGGAGGAGGAGGAAGAAGAGGAGGAGGAAGAAGAGGAGACACTGGGTGCAGTTTGGACCCACACAATTTCCCTATCCCCTTCCCCCTCCACAACCCCCACCCCCTCCACAACCCCCACCCCCTCCGCAACCCCCACCCCCTCCACAACCCCCCCCCTCCGCAACCCCCCCCCCCCTCCGCAACCCCCACCCCCTCCACAACCCCCCCACCGCAACCCCCACCCCCTCCACAACCCCCACCCCCTCCACAACCCCCACCCCCCCCCCTCCCCACCCCATTTCCTACCCCCCTACACCTCTCCACCACCCACCCCCAAACCTCTCCACTCCCCAGTCACACCCACTACCTCGGTCCAAACTCCAGGACCATCCCCCTTGCTCCTGCCCCCCCCAACCACTGCACAGCCAACCAGCGGCGACCAGGATGGCTCAAGTAGCCGTAAGTAAATAATGTGTCTAATGTTGACCTACACATTTCTACACATAAACAATCACAACAACCACATATGTGTATCCAACATCAACATTAGTTGCAACATATCACTGCAGGCCGACCATGAGGTGTGTCCTGTCCTTCTCCAGGAACAAGGCTCCCCTTGGTGGTTTTTTTGAGTGTGGCCATGCCTCACCCCTTGAATAATTGACATAACAGTACATCCAATGAGATATCCGACATTAGTGGTGTGGTAGTTATGTGGCTCCAGTTGTTGGGTAACTCCAGTTCCCAGCATGATGTGCAACACAGGGCCGGATTATAATGGAGGCGCAAGGGGTCAGTGCCCCTGGGCCCCCCTCTAGCTAGGGGCCCCCTGTGGTTGTCATGTATTTTTTTAAAATAAAATGTTTAAGTTATGTTGTTGTTTTTTTAGCTAAATGTTTTGTGCATGGGTGGGGTAGTGCTGCAGCTTCACCTATCTGCCAATGTGACAATGATTTATGGTGCTGAGCATCGGGAGCCAAGGCACACTGATTGCACAAGTGTGCAGTGCATTTCTGGGAGTTGACTAAGTCCCATGACACTTTGCACCAGAGGACAGAGGCTGAGAAGTTTGTGCTGAGCTCTGATTGGTGGAGCTCATTACATGCTTCTCAGGTCCATGGAGAACAGCAGCAGCAGCTTAGTCATAGGAGGGTTTTTAATCAGAGGCAGCACTAGGACTGTGAGGTCTCCTCCAGAGTAAGGGGTAGAGGGACAAACACAGGCTTTTCATGTGGTGTGTGTATATATACAGTATATATATGGTGTGTATTATTATTCCGAGTGCCGCCAACCCCCTGTCTATATATATATATATATATATATATATATATCCCCTGCAGGTAACCATTGACCAAGTTTATTCTGCCTTTACTCTATGTTTTGACAGTATAATATTCGCCCATGCAGTGTGCGGCCAGTAATGACAAGTGCAAGGGGGCCCCCCGCTCTAAAGTACCCCGGGCCCCCCAAAGGCTTAATCTGCCACTGGTGCAACTTAAATGTAGAGATTGTTTTGGTAATAGTGTGTGAGGCCATGCGGATGCATGCTTTACAAACATAGCTGTAGGCCTATAATTTGTACAGCAATGTCCTAAATTTAAAATACTAAGGAGTGCTTAAGCCACAACAATGTCATAACCCTTAAATAGCACAGGCTAATTGTGAGGTTAGAGGACAGTCCCCCAAAACCAAAGTACCAATTGGGATACAGCATACATTCATTGATGAAGGAGTAATTGAATTAATGTTATTTACTATGTACAGTATGTGTGTGTTAACATATTTTTTTTTAGTACTGTGTTTACAGCAGACCCATCTTCAATGTAGTTTCTAAATGTATGTGGCCTTCACACATAACTCTGAACTTTTTATTATGTACAAATACAACAAACATTTGTGTATGTTATATATTAATTTTTTGTTTTATCCCTTCATTACAGACACTGAACAGCAGCAGGAGGAGGTGGCAGCCCTAATGCGGGAGATCATGATGACCCTCCTGTACCTCCAGCTCCTTTTTGGCCTTCTGGAGGCCCGCCTTTAATTTTTTATTTATCCCCCCCCCTTTTTATTTTTGTATAAAATAAAAGTTTGATTACAGTTCGAAATTGCCTGTGTTTTTAATAATAAATATGTTAGAGGGCGTGTAAGGGTAGGTACATACAGATGTGTACTGTAAGTTATACTTGTAATTTGAGGTGAGGGGTAATGATTGATGTGTGAATGTGTGTGTTTTTGAGTAAAATAACACATAGTGAAAATGCATGAATGTTTAATGTTGTTCGATTAAAACATCACACATAACATCAGGGTAGGTATACATGTTACACATTTTGGACAAAGTAATTACGGACATAATTTAGTACATATACAGAAACACCAACATAACTTGATTTAAAAGTAACAGCAATATGGGGACACATAGATAGTGATTAAAATGCCACATTAGAACATAACAAATATACATGTAATGTGGGTTCAAATGTAGTTTTATTAGGTCTTTATTAAGGTAGACAATTGAGTTAATAGAAAACAATAATTGAATAACAAATAGATTAATTAATCAATTGTCAGATTAGTAGTTGAGAGGCAAGATTTGCAGGTCCATATATGTGAAGGGTATGCCAGCGTGCATGGACGTACGCTCACTCTCACGAGCGGTGACATAAGCTGAGTTTTCCATTGAAAACAATAGGGACCCGTCCGTGCAAACTGGCGTACGCTCAGATCTCCGCAAGAAGTCGGTGGGGAGACGGAGGAAAGACGGCCGTAAACGGCGCCGTACGCTCAGTTGTACGCCTGTTGTCGGAGTGCAAGGGCTGAGCCGTCCGCGTACGTTGCCGTACGCTCATTTGTACGCCACTCCCCTTCTACGGTATTTCTGCCCGTACGTAAGCGGCTGATTTGTGGGTGGACTTAACCCTAGCGGCCGCGTACGGCTAGCGTGCGGTAATGGCGAACGTACGCACGTTTGGCCGCTCCGACCAGAATAATGCCCATAATGTGTAATGATGAGCATTACAGTTTGTGGCATAATGTGTAATGGGAATTACGGTGTGTGGCATAATGAGTAATGGGCAGTGGAGTGTGTAGAATAATGTGCAATGGACATTGCGGTGTATGGCATATTGTGTAATGGGCATTACCCCTTGAAGTGAGGCTACACACCCTGTTAATGGAATATGCGTATTCTTTTTTAAATATTGTTTGGAGTGGCACATTTTTACTGTTTGCACTGGGAAGGATATTGCCTAGATAAATCCCAGTTATTTAATTAAAATGCTAGGGGAAGGGGGGCGCCAGAAAACTTTTTGGCTTGGGGGAGCAAAATGTATAGTTACGCCCCTGCTCAATGATCATGGTAAGCCACTTTACCAAATTCTCTCTCTGCTGCAATGATTGAGTAACATGGGAAACAAAAGAAGAAAGAAACTCGGGTGGGGTGCACTCTTAATACCCCAATCTCAAAGTTGTTCAAAAGATACTCTATAAATTTTAATAAAGAATTTTTTGTTGTGTGTTTTTTATATTGCTGAGTGTTTATGATAACCAAAACTTAATTAATAATATTAGTTGGGCATGTTCTCAACTGTGGGGGGGAAATGCGCGCTAGTTTGATGCAACAGGGTATTGGTGGCCGTGTCTTTTCTGTAAAGTCGAGTTGCTATTTTGTTATTCTCATCTCTGTATATTTTTAGATCTAAAAATGGCAGTTCTTGTTGGCTGATGGTATGTGTTTATCGAAGATTTAGATTGTTGATGTTAAGATGTTGTATGAAGCTTAAGAGCAGTGTTTCATCTCCTTCCCAAGAACTGGCATTTTTAGATCTAAAAATATACAGAGATGAGAATAACAAAATAGCAACTCGACTTTACAGAAAAGACACGGCCACCAATACCCTGTTGCATCAAACTAGCGCGCATTTCCACAGTTGAGAACATCCCCAACTAATATTATTAATTAAGTTTTGGTTATCATAAACACTCAGCAATATAAAAAACACACAACAAAAAATTCTTTATTAAAATTTATAGAGTATCTTTTGAACAACTTTGAGATTGGGGTATTAAGAGTGCACCCCACCCGAGTTTCTTTCTTCTTTTGTTTCCCATGTTAAACTTATAATAAACTCGGGGGTGCACCACTGACCATTACATCAATCAGGCCTTAGGCCACAGGCACGAGCTTGTTTGTAATGCTAATCCTGGAAGGCATTCCCTAATTATAGTCAGTCATATCCCCAATCCACTATCCGCTTCTTGAAAACATCTTAAAATTAATTAACCCCACTTAGTGCAGACTTCCCTCACCAACCCCCTTTTTTGCAATGATTGAGTACTCAGAGCAAGGCCGGATTAAGGTGGGGGGCTCCGGGGGTCAGTACCCCTGGGCCCCCCTCTATCTAGGGACTCCATGTGGTTGGCATGTATTTAAAAAATACATGCTAAAGGTTTTGTGCATGGGAGTGGGGTAGTGCAGCAGCTTTGCCTATCTGCCAATGTGACAATGATTAATGGTGCTGAGCATCGGAAGCCAAGGCACCTGACTGCACAAGCGTGCAGTGCATTACTGGGAGTTGACTAAGGCCCTTATTCAGATCTAATCGCATTACAAATTTGTTCTCAAAATGGGCAAAACCATGTGCCCTCCAGGTGGGGCAGATTTAACATGTGCAGAGAGAGTTAGATTTGGGTGAGTTATTTTGTTTCTGTGCAGGGTAAATACTGACTGCATTATTTTTACACTGCAATTTAGATTTCAGTTTCAAAACACCCCACCCAAATGTAACTCTCTCTGCACATGTTAAATCTGCCCCACCTGCAGTGCACATGGTTTTGCCCATTTTGAGAACAAATTTGTACTGCGATCAGATCTGAATAAGGGCCTAAGTCCCATGAGTGTAAACAAAGTTGCCTTGAAAAAGCGGCATTGCGAAGCGCGCGCCGGCCTGACAGCGGTGTGTGGCATTTCATGTGTGCCTACAATATACAGTACAAATGTATTGATAAATTGATGTGCCTCAAACTGCTCTTATCAGAGCATTACTCGCTTCACTAACGCTGCACGGTCTGTCCGGCTGAGTGCTGGAGATAGGCAGCCTCGTACTGACACTGTCAGTGGTGTGCCTGAGGGGATAGATACACAAGATCAGGGTGCGATCCACACTGTCTGGTAGCTAGACACCACAACTACCAGCGGCGTGACACACCAATTGCGGTTATTGTGACCAATGATAAATGATCCTAAATTGATTACATATGCCCAACGGATTACTATAATAACATATTATTCCTACCTATATGCGTGTTGCTTGAATAATACAGCTAAATATATATGCTGCGAGCACTCAACCAAACCTATTAATGTGCTGACGCAGGTTCAAATTTGGGTGCACATACAAGGTACAGCAGATTTCTGCGATAAAAGCACTGCCTATAATAATAGTGCTATTCTGGCGTCAGAGACTTTGTATAATAACAGCTTGTCCTACTTAATGTTGTTGACAGACAGGGGGGTGCTGTGGTACAGCTTGCCCACATTTTGCCTTCCCCTGTGTGCTGCCTGCACTGCGCTCGATCCTCAGCAGGACCCAAAGCAAAGGCTTCTTCAATGCATGAAGTCTGCAGCCAATTAAAATGCTGCACCTGCTTTTGAGCCAATTAGAGCTTGTGTACCATTAGCCAATCAGAGCAGCTGCCGGTACACGAGCTATGATTGGCTCACCAGCTGAATTTTAATTGGCTGCCGATGTCCTGCATTGAAGAAGTCAGGCTGTGCTTCAGGACCTGCTGAGTTGGGTGGTAAGTGAAGGGAGGGGGGGAGATGGGGGTCTGCGCACACCAGCACTACATACATACATACATACTCCCGCACTGACAGCTCATCTGCCATGGGCAACTCCACGGTGCCCGGCATTGGGGGGGGGGTGGCGGACTGGAAATCAGTCCCGGGCCCCAAAATTCCTGGTGGCAGCCCTGCTGACAGATAGTGGCACACTAACTCTGTCACCCGCCAGAACACACCATATGAACATCAGTTCTCACAAACAGGCTGCATAAATAATGCCACCTCTCTCTGTGTAATACTATCTATACACTGTGTGATTGACAAAGACAGCCTCACCTCTTTAACGGTGTGCCAGAACGCACTAACATATGGTGATCAAATTTACCATTATAGAAAGAGGTTATAACGGTGCTACCCGCTGTATCTGACATATAAATAACCATCATTTTGGTATGCAAATCTGTTAAATATGGTATATGTTAAGTGACCCATAGTAGGGGTTAAGTAGTCCAATACACAGGTCTTTACATTTAGGGGCCACATTCTCATGCTCCAGCATACCCAGGAACAATATAACAACTAATCAACTTTGTGAGCCTCTTGATATGTAACAATTTTTGCCAATATTGTTACAGAAAGAACTGAAAGTAGCAGTTTAACTTAAGAGTCTATTTATCAGACAATTTAACAGTTTCTAGTGTTACATCCATTGGGCACAACAACAGGCAGCTTTATAAGTATAACTATAAGGCGCCATCTGAAAATAAACGCAAATCCTCCTGACATACTGCTGGGAAGCAATTGAATTTGTTTAATAGGAGTGATTTATCTGTCCAATAAACTAATAGGCACAACTGAACGCCGACGTCAGCAATTTTTAATCACATTCTCACTGTGTTTATTCCCCTTACTTGTTGTGTGTGTTTTTAATACTTCGCAATTTTTATTCTTAATCTAATAAAAGGTCAATTTTATGTGTATATTTCTTCTGGTGCATCACACGTGACTATTCTTTTTTTCTTTTTGTTTACTGTTCCAAATATTGTCCAGTGATAGCACACCCCCACCCACTTGCAAAAAGGACCCAATTGGGGACCATTACTTAAGGGGCACCATTTAACAAGTACAATTAAATTAGCTAATTTTCCAGTCTTGTGCAATTGACTTTCTGCCACGATTCTCTAAGTCCCATGAGATTTTGCACAAGAGGCCAGATGCTGAGAGACTTGTGCTGATCCCTGTTTGGTGGAGCTCA
Source organism: Crinia signifera (assembly GCF_055691185.1). Lineage (NCBI taxonomy): Eukaryota > Metazoa > Chordata > Amphibia > Anura > Myobatrachidae > Crinia > Crinia signifera. Next base: position 197,970,335 of record NC_139217.1, read on the forward strand.
TCATATGCTTCTCAGGTCCATGGAAGAGAGCAGCAGCGGCCTCATCATGGGAGGGTTTTTAATCAGACGCCATGCTGAGCATGTCAGAGCTCCTACACAGTAAGCTACAGAGGGACAAACACAGGCTTTTCATGTGGTATATATACAGCATATATATATATATATATATATATTCATATATATATGTTCAGCACTCTAGTTCTGCTACATGGCAACTGCTTGGTGCCTTCACAGGTAGATAATATAACACAACATACGTGCGGCACTCCCAAAGAAATGAGACAATTCAGCCGGTTGCAGTATACATCATTTCAGTTATATTAATTGTTCTCAAGTATATACACTAATGCAGTTTGCGGGCAGTAATCATTTATTTACAGTTTCTTATGTAGCACAGCATATTCTGTTGTGCTTCACAATTGTAATGACAAGTGAGAGGGGGCCCCTGTCTAAAGTGTCTCGGGCCCCATGAAAGTTTAATCCAGCTTTGACTGAGAGACAAACACACAAAACTTGGTACCAAAATTTGGCACTGGGCAGGTGCAAAAGCTTAATTCCACCCTTAATATTTGCAATTAGTCTCTCCTAGTAGTATTATTACTACTATTATCCTTTTTTTATATAGCAGCCATAAGGGATTTACAGCACCTTACAATGTACATAAACAGAGGTTCCCAAACACAGTATTCAAGGCCACCCAGCAGTCCCGGTTTTAAGGATATCCATGCTTAGCACATGGAACTTAACCCCCTTTCACATTACTATTCTCGCTTTCAGAATTTAGGGGTAGATGTATGAAGCAGTAATAAAGGAGGAGAAGTGATATAGTGCCTGGTATTATCACCGGCCAATCAGTTCCTAATTGTCCCTTTTTAATGCAAATAGATTTTTATTGTTTTTAGGTGTAGTAAACACAGTATAATTCCATTGTAAATTTGACAATTGAAGAGCAGTACATTAGCTTAATAGAATATGCAAAAACTGGTATGGGGGGGGGGAGGAAAAAAAAAAAGGGGAAGGGGAAAGGAATGGGTATCGGAAGGGGGGGGGGGATTCCGGTTCGTAAATTTAGTTATCAGTAGTTAAGATAACAAGTATAGTCGTGGACGCGGGTCTACGGCCACTTCCAACAGGGAGGGTCAGCGGGAGAGTAAGCGTGAGGGGGGAGGCAACCGATGACCCGGTCGCTAGAGAGGGGGGGCGAGGGGGCGCCAAGAGGATTAGGGTGTTATTGCTTCTTTGTAGGTCTTGGTGTCCTTAAAGAGCAGCCAGCGGGACCATGTATTCCTGAACTGGGCGTGTCTGTCCTCAGCAGAGGCTAGGATGTCTTCCATGTCCATGTAAAAGTCTATTTTTTTGAACCAGTCCTTTGTTGTTGGAGGAGAGGAGGAGCGCCATCTCACCGGGATAACCGATTTAGCAGCATTGTTCAGGTGGCATAACAGGGAGTTTTTGTATCTCGATATGGGGGCTGGTGAGAGGTGGAATAGCCAGAATAGTTGGTCTGTGGGGATCTGGTCTCCCAGGATAACCGCAGACAATCTGAATATCTCCGACCAATAAGGTAGGATAAGAGGGCACTGCCACCAAATGTGTAGTGGGTTTCCTGGGGCCCCGGAGCAACGCCAGCAGATATTGGGAGCTCCAGTGCCCATTTTGGAGAGGGTGTCTGGGCATCTGTACCAGCGAGATATTAATTTGTATTGTGTTTCGCGGACACCCACATTGGTGGAACATGCGTGAGCCAGGCATAAAATCTTTTCCCAGTTGGCGTCACCTATCTCCTCTCCTAGTTCTCGGTCCCAGGCTACCGTAAAGTGGGGGGGTTTGAGGCTGATATCTGCCAGGATAAGATTGTATATTGTGGAGATGGTGTGTTGTGGGGGGGTCTTATTGGCGCAAAGGAGTTCAAAGGGTGACGGGGGGCTGGTTAGCGTGTTGGAGGGACCAAGAGAGTGGAAATAGTGACGGACCTGTAGGTACCGCCAGTATTCCACATCTGGTAGGCTCCATTCAGCTTTAACTTCATCAAAAGACAAAAAACGTCCCGCGCTCACCAGCTGTCCTACTCGGAAGAGTCCCCTGTCTAACCAACGGCTAAAGGCAGACAAATCTGTACCAGGAGGAAAGCAGCTAAGTGCAAGAAAGGACCTATACGGGGAGGTCTTTGAGGAAATGGAGGGGAATTTCCTAAGGGATTTCCATGTTTGCATGGTGGGTCCTATAGTGGGATGGCTTGAGGTGGGTAAGGAGGGGAGCCATGGGGCTATATATACCGGGGTGCGTAGTTCCTGCTGCTCGATCCGAACCCATTGTTTTGTCGTATCTCTTCTCGACCATTCAATGATCCTAGTTAGTAGTGAGGCCTGATAGTAGCCTTGGATATATGGGAGTCTTAAGCCTCCCCTAGATGTTGATCTGTGTAGGAGATCTAATCTCAGACGCGGTCGTTTTCCTGCCCAGACAAAATCACGTATTATGGCCTGTATATCTTTAAACCAATGTTGGGGGATCTTGATGGGGAGGGTCTGGAGAAGGTAAAGGATCCTGGGGAGGAAGTTCATCTTCAGGATACCCAATCTACCAAACTATGAAAAAGGTCGAGCTCTCCACGAACACAAATCGTGCCGCAGTTTCGTAAGGAGGGGGGTGAAGTTAGCTTCAAAGAGCCGGGAGGGGCATCTAGTGATGACTACGCCTAGGTATTTTAGTTGGGAGTCGTGCCAGGTGAAGGGGAACGCTGATTTGAGGCCGGAGATGATACTAGGGGGAGTGGAAATATTTAGTGCAATTGACTTTGTGTAGTTAATTTTAAAGTTGGAAAGGGCCCCGAAGAGACGAAACTCCTCCATTAAGTTAGGGAGGGAGATGATCGGGGATGTGAGTGTTGCGAGTAGGTCGTCGGCAAATAGGGCTAGTTTATAATCCTGGCCGAGGAGGGTGAAGCCAGAGATATCTGGGTTCGCTCTTATAGAGAGGGCTAGGGCCTCCATGCAGAGAATAAATATTAGTGGTGAAAGGGGGCAGCCTTGGCGAGTGCCGTTCCTAATATTAAAGGAAGTGGATAAGGAGCCGTTGACCTTGACCCTGGCTGATGGAGTACGGTAAAGGGAGAGAATGTGTTGGGAGAAAGTGGGGCCTAATCCCATGTGCTGGAGGATACCTGACATGAAGCTCCAGTCGATCCTGTCAAACGCTTTTTCGGCATCGGTAGAGAGCAGGATCGCTGGAGCACCGATATGGTGGACTAGAGCCAGGATTTTGGAGGTGTTGTCTCGGGCCTCACATCCCGGGACAAACCCCACTTGATCACTATGTATGATGCTCGGGAGGAGCAACTTCAGTCTATTTGCTAAGAGTTTGGCAAAGAGTTTCAGGTCAGAATTCAAAAGTGATATGGGGCGGTAACTGGGGCAGAGGGACGGGTCTTTGCCCTCTTTAGGGATAACTGTAATGATGGCTTCAAGGGACTGTTTGGAAAAGGGGGACGAGTCTGAGATCGAGTTGAAGGCTTCCAGGAGCATGGGGAGCAGTTTGTCCTTGAAGGCCTTATAATAAACAATGGGGAAACCATCTGGGCCTGGGCTCTTCCCAGAGGGGGAAGATTTTATAGCTTCCTCAAGTTCGAGGAGTGAAAATGGTTTTTCTAGTTCCTATATAGTGGCTGGACTAAGTTTCGGGAACCCTACCCTGGTGAGATAGTCACCTATCGCGCGTTGCTTCTCCCCAGCCTCAGGGAAGGATTCTGTAGGGGGGAGATTATAGAGCGAGGAATAGTAGGAGCAGAAGGCTTCCGCTATCTTATCCGTCTCGTGAAAAGTTCGGTCCGTCCCATCCCTGATAGAGGATATGAAGGAAATGGCTCTTTTTTCGCGAAGAGCACGGGCCAGCATTTTGCCAGGTTTGTTGCCCCATTTATAGTATTTGCTATGGCATTTTCTGTAGGAGAATTTGATCTTATCTAAAAGGATCCTATTCAGTTCTGACCGAGCAGCAAGGAGTTCACAGTAAGTGTCGGGAGAGAGGGAGGACTTGTGAGAGGATTCTAGGGTCTGTATGTCCCTGAGAAGTTTCTCTATCTGATCAGATCTCTGCTTCTTAAGGAAGGAGCTTAACTGGATGCATTTCCCCCTCAGAACGCATTTGTGCGCCTCCCAAATTGAGAGCTTGGCAACTTCAGGGGTCGAGTTATTGGTAATGTAGTCCTTGATGGTCTCTTCTAATTGTGATCTGCAGTATGTGTCATTAAGTAGGGATTCATTAAAGCACCAGGGTCGGTGACCTGGTAGGGTAGGTCTTAGGGAGAGGTCTAGGGAGATGGGGGCGTGATCTGACCAGGTCACTGGGCCGATTTTAGCATCGTGTGCAATCTGGAGGTGGCTATGGTCTATTAATAAGTACGGTAGTCTATTCTGGAGTAGGATTGGTGAGGGGGGGATAAGTGAGTATAGTGTCTTTCCGAGGGGTGTAAGATACGCCAGATGTCGGACAGCTGGTGAGTATGGAGTAGTCGCCTTACTCTGCGTAGTGTCCTCTCAGGGCGGGTGGGCCCAGAGGAGGCGTCAAAGCGGGGGTCAAGAGCCCAATTCAAGTCACCACCAATGACCAGAAGGCCGACACGCAAGGATGATATCTTATCCAGCATTTTCTCTAGGAAGGCCGGTTGGCCCTGGTTAGGGGCGTATATATTAACTATGGTAATGGTGGAGTCGGCTATAGTGCAGGTAATGAGGAGGCATCTCCCCTCCTCCAACTCGTGTGCAACAATATTGGAAACTGGTAGGTGCTTAGCAAAAAGGACTGCTACTCCCTTAGACTTGGATTGGGAGAAGTTAGAGTAGTGGACAGTGGGGAAATAGTGATTGTTTAGTTTGGGGGAGGTATCGGACTGGCGGAAGTGGGTCTCCTGCACCAGAACTACATCGGCCCTTTCAGCACGGAAAGAGCGAAGGGCCTGTGACCTCTTTTCTGGGACATTCAGCCCCCTAGCATTTATGGATAGAATCCTGAGAGAGGTGGTCATGAGGGAGGAGGAGGGCAAAGAAACTTAGAGCTAGAGTACCGGAAGGGGGGAGAGGAGGGGAGGGGAGAGAAGGAAAAAGGATAGTAGTGGAGGAGAAGGTAGAGACAAAAATAAACATAGTCAATAACATTTCCAATACTGAAGATTAATAAACAATCTGAGAACAAAAAAAAGGAGAGCCGCATCCGGACAAAAAAAAAAGGGACTACCAGAGCCCTTATGTCACGGAAAAGACGGTTGCGGCAGGGGGCACACTGGGGGTCAGTGCCTCCGTCCACCCAAGTGGGAGGATTAGTAGGAGCAAACAGTAATATGTAACAGTAAAATGTAGCAATAAACACAGTGCTTATTAACAGGTAATGTAACATAGGGTAACACATTCAAATAAGCCGTAGTAACGTATGGTCAGCCTTCCAACGCTACGGGGTGGAAGAGAGACAGATATGGGCAAGGAGGGGGATCCCAGCAGGTCATGGGGGATCAGGAGTTGAAGAGGGGCCCGCATCCCTGGACTTTTTCTTGGGGGATTTAACCAGATCCCAACGGGGCCTTCTCGGTAGGCTCGGTGTGGGAATGGCGGGGAGTGAGAAGGTCTGCCAGTCCTGTAGTTGTATTGGGTCCAGACCAAGTGTGGAGCAGAAGTCCGGGAGACCTGAGGCATCTTTGAGGGTGAGGGGTTGGCCGCTATGCGAGACCTGGAGGGACAACGGGAAACCCCAGCGGTATTTAATATTTTTGTGGCGAAGGGCCTCCGTGAGGGGCTTCAGCATCTTACGTTGCTGGAGAGTGCGCCAGGAAAGGTCTTGGAAGATTTGAATGTTAGTTCCTCCAAACTCCACTGCTTCCAAGGAACGGATCTTGCGGAGGATTTCCTCCTTTTGGGAGAAGTAATGGACACGGCAGATGACATCTCTCGGGCGGTCCGTTGCCGCTCCTCTCGGACGTAGGGCCCTGTGAGCCCGGTCAAATTCAATTGAGTCATTTGGGTCTAGGTTCAGTATTTCGCCAAAGATTTTGTTGAGAACGTCCATTAGGCCCGACGGGGGGATGTCTTCTGGTAGGCCGCGGACCCGCAAGTTGTTCCTACGTCCACGATTGTCCAGATCGTCTAATTTGCTTTGCGCTGCCCGCAAGTCTAGAGATTGTTGAGTTAGCGATTCTTGCATGTGAAGGAGCTGGGAATGGACTTCGTCTCTGTCATCTTCTAGTGCGGCAACACGCGTGCCTATATTGGTCACATCAGTCTGGACTAGCGATATTTGGGATTGAAGAGATTCGTGGATCCTCGATTCAAGGGCCTGCATGTCCTGTTTAGAGGGCAGAGATTTAACATGAGAGAGGATCTCTGATATTTCACCTCTTAACTGTGTTATGGCGTCCTGAGAGGGCCCTGGTGGAGGGGTTGCGGCCATGTTGGAAGAAGTGGAAGCGGCGTCGACCGAGGGGGCTTCTGGGGATTCAGCGGATTGTGGAGTGGAGAGAAAGGAGCGTAAGCTCTGCTGGTAGGAGCTGGTGCGTGGTTTTTGAGGGGTTCGGCTTTGAGATCCCTTCCCTCTTTTGCCCATTTAAGAGAAGTGGCTAGATGGCGGTTACATGTGGGTGAAGCACTGTGTGTCTTAGGGGACGGAGATCACATTCCCCCGTTAGTGGGGCGGCATGGCAGAGGGGGGGCTCACATCTGTCGGCTCCTGGGGGTCACAGTGTGAAAGCGCAAACCGCTTATGAGCGTTCGTTGGGCGCTAATTCTTCCTCACTTTTTTTTTTTTTATAACCCTTTAATCTTTATATATTTTTTGTTATTTTTTTTTATTAATATTTATATATATATATATATATTTTTTTTTTTTTTTTTTTGTGTGTGTTAATTTTCCCCCTTAGCAGGGGCAGTTTAGTGAGAGTTCTTAAAGGGGGGGCAGAGGTGTCCAGAGAGCCAGAGGAGGGAGCACCTGGTGAGGGGAGATGGAGGTGAGAGAACTGGCTTTGGGGACTGAACGTGCTGGGAGGTCAGGGGGGGGTTCCTGCCTGGGTGCTGAGAGGATGTGCGTTTTGAATCTTATATTCTCCTGCCTGCCGTGCAAGGCAAGGGTCAGGGAACTGCAGAGCCGTGGGGGAAGCTGAGATCAACGCACTCGTCACAGTGCCGACCTCCGACCCCCCGCAGGCAGCCACTGTGTCCTCCGATGGGGGCGATGGGGTGAGCCCGGTGAATTGCGCGGCAGACACTGTCACTGCCCGCTATGAGTGCGGCGCTGTGGTCGCACAGGCAGCCGCAGGGTGGGTGCACGGAGGGAGCACCGGGTCACAGCGCGACCCCCACCCCGCAGCAGCAGCTCGGGAGTGTCACCAGCGGGCGGGGGGGGGAGGTACCTGTCTGGAGAGTCGGCAGCCGGCGGCGGGAGCTCTTCTGGAGTGTTAACCCCGCGGCGTCTGGATCGTCTGAGGGGCAGCCAGGAAATAGAGGCCCCGGCCTCTGATCAAAGGTAGGCCACAATCCGCAGGTGCCTTGAAAAAGGCACCCCGACTCCGCAGCTCGGTCAGTCCGGCGCCGGAGGGCCCAGGGGTGGATGAGGGTCCTGTGGGCACGTAGGAACCCGCGGGGAGCAGATGTGGATGAGACCAAACGGAGCCCAGCAAAAGAGCAGCCTCTGCCAATGGCCGCCAAGCCACGCCCCCAATTGTCCCTTTTTAAACCCAGCCTGTAACTTAACAGTCAGGAGCCCCTTGGCCGGTTATACCAGTACCAGGCACTTTATCATTTTGCCTTCCTTATCACTGCTTTATACATCTACCCCTGTGTAAGCAGGTTCATTCCAGGTGCTACCCATATTAACCAATTACGCTGCACCACAACCCAGGTTGAACCTACTGTATGTTCGACCCTTCTAATTACATGAGTTGAAATATTTTAACTGAGTGTTTGCTGCACAATGGCCCTTATTCAGAACTGATCGCAGTACAAATTTGTTTTCAAAATGGGCAAAACCATGTGCACTGTAGGTGGGGCAGATGTAACATGTATAGAGAGAGTTAGATTTCTGTGAGTTATTTTGTTTCTGTGCAGAGTAAATACTGGCTGCATTATTTTTACACTGCAATTTAGATTTCAATTTCAAGTCAACACACCACACCCAAACGTAACTCTCTCTGGGCATGTTACATCTGCCCCACCTGCAGTGCACATGGTTTTGCTCATTTTGAGAACAAACTTATACTGCGATCAGATCTGAATAAGGGCCAATATCCAGGGTTGCTGTGCGTTTATGTGCAATAACCCTTGATACTGATGTCAATTAAAATGTAGTATTAATTTCAATATCCCATCTGTGCACAAGCAGAGATATCCTTAAAACATGGACTATTGCGGTGTCTTGAGGACTGCATTTGGAAACCACTGGCATAAGCAAAAATAAGGGCAGTAGAAAACATTCCAGGATAAGGTTTATAAACATTGCTGGCATAGGGGTCAATCCAATTATGTGTAAGTCTGCAAGTGTGGAACTTGGAGACTTTGCACAAATGCGTGCACCCAAGAATTCTACAGTACTACAGTAAAAAGCAAAGAAAAGTGAGTTTTGTTAGCAGACTTATATAGAAGAATATTAGTGGGCAAAAGAAAATGCGTGGGGTGACAAATTTTTGCCCGAATGCTAATGTAATAGAATGCGGTTTTAGGGGTAGAAATGGAATTCACATACGATTTATGACAATTTTTAGTCATGGAAATGTGCAATTTTTTTTACACATGTGTAATGTATAATGTGTAATGTGCGGTTTTTGGTCATAATTAAAAAAATGTCGTGGGGTCCCCACTCCTGAGCCAAACTAGTCACAAACTATTGAGCCGGTCCTGATTCCAATGATATGGGGGACAAAAAGCGTAGGGGTCCCCCATATTTCTGAAACCAGCCCCGGACTCTTGGACTGGTCCTGGTTCCAAAAATACAGGGTTCAAAAAGGCTGAGGGTCCCCCATATTCTGGAACCAGCACTGGGCTCCAACAGCCAGCCATGTCATGCGACAGCCAGGGGACACTTTTTATACAAGGTCACCCCGGCTGTACCATGAGCACCATGCTAGTCAGCCCTGGTGGGGGTCTGTGGGGAGTCAGAAACACCCCATTAAAGGGGGGTCCCTCACCCAGGATTGAAGTCTGGTGCTGTCGCCAGCATCCCAGGTTGGTGGACGCTGTGATGATGTGTGTGTAAATAATAGAATTAAACACATTGCTGTATACAGGAGAACTACAAGACCCAGCATGTGGGGCATTAATATGCCCACTGGGTCTCGTAGTTCACCTGTAAAAAGAATGTGTAAATAGCGACACACACACACCCAGAAATGTATAACTTTAATAGACACCCCTTTTACACATAAAATTCAATCACATACTGTATGCTCACCAGATTGTGCTAATGTTTTTACATAATATTTAATAGTTTATACTAAATCTCAACTGGCAATCGGTTGTTTAGGTGGTGGTTGCTGAAGCTTTATTTTATCAGTTGGATGTACTACTAACAACCTTGCATGTAAAGTGGTCCATAAATCAATCAGGCAAATAAAACTCCACAATGGGCTATCCGATTGGCAAATCAATTCTCCCAACGTTCCGGGTGCAGGGAGGAGAAGGAGCCCCGCAGTAGCTGCAGGGGACAGCAGGAGGGGGGGAGTCACTGATTACCCGCTTACCCCTGGCTGCTTCGCAAAGGGCAGCTGCTCTTTGTGATACTAATCGCGTATGTTAGAGCATTTGCGATTAGTATCATTGCGGTAGCCGGCGGAGAGGACGGGACGGGGCAGCAGACATTAGCGCATCCCGCCCATGTACTGGTTAGTTTAGTGGCACACAGGAACCTCTGTAGTGATGTCATGCATGTTTTATTACTACACACATGCAGAAATTTTATAATTATATTGGTGTTGCTGGAGTACATCTTATTATGAGGTAAAGTGATGTCAGATGTTATGGGTGAGATTTATTAGGATGAAAGAATCAGAAAGTGAGAGATTTGGTAAGAAATCTCCAGGGTTTTTTTAAAGCGGCAATCATTTACACTGCAAAACCAGTTTGATTTTAAAGTGTAAATGATTGCCGCTTTAAAAAAAACCTGGAGATTTCTTACCAAATCTCTCATTTTCTGAATCTCTCATCCTATTAAATTTCACCCTATATATTTAAAAGCAAACATGCTTCTTAGAAATACAACTCAAAAACATATTTAGCTATGTAGAGTGAGACAATTTAACAACTTTTACAAACTTTTCAGGTTATCCATTTGTGGTTTGTTGACTTTCATGTGGAAACCAGCACATCGTGCACTGAAGATCATGTCACTGTTGAAGACAATCTCGGAGTATTGGGTGAGTGTAAAAATCAGTATGCATTATATACTAGTACAGTGAAAACCTCTGTTCCATGATGTCCAACTGATAAATGACACACCAAATTTCCAATCATGCAAGGTGCTATTGTGAATGACAGATGACATGATAGGTTAGTGCATGGTGCACTAATTGTAGAAGTGTTCTAAAGGATTTCTTGTTGTTAAACAAAAAAGGGGGAAACCCCCATCACATCCCAGTGCCTCCAAGGATCAGGTTCCAGACTGGAATTATATATTATACATGTTACATTATACTGCACAAGGCTATAGCATACCTCCCAACTGTCCCGCTTTCCACGGGAGCATCCTGTTTTTTGGGGACGTTCCCGCATCCCGCCCGGGGCCAGCAGTGTCCCCCTGGGACGGGGCAGTTGGTAATCCCCCCTGTCACCCGTGAATAGATGCTATGTGCACAGCATCTATTCATGATCCACAGTGGCAAAAATGGAGGGTGTGGCCTTGCAGGAGCATCGCAATTATCGCAAGCTAGTTCATGCCCCAAAATTTCTGGCAAGACTTCTGATAGGTTGATAGGTTAGTGCATGGTGCACTAAATGTAGAAGTGTTCTAAAGGATTTCTTGTTGTTAAACAATAAAGGGGGAAACCCCCATCACATCCAAGTGCCTCCAAGGATCAGGTTCCAGACTGGAATTATATATTATACATGTTACATTATACTGCACAAGGCTATAGCAAACCTCCCAACTGTCTCGCTTTCCACGGGAAAATCCTGTTTTTTGGGGACGTTCCCGCATCCCGCCCGGGGCCAGCAGTGTCCCCCTGGGATGGGGCAGTTGGTAATCCCCCGTCACCCGTGAATAGATGCTATGTGCACAGCGTCTATTCATGCTCCACAGTGGCAAAAATGGAGGCCTTGCAGGAGCATCGCAATTATCGCAAGCTAGGTCATGCCCCAAAATTTCTGGCAAGACTTCTGCGTGCGTGAGCGTCTCTGCTCCTGCCTCATCAAAGTTGGGAGGTATGGCTATAGAGTATTTCCTAAAGTGCAATCCTGCTTTATATCTGGTACATTTTCATGCATGTGCAGGCAGAATGTACTGATAGACAGATAGATAGATAGATAGATAGATAGATAGATAGATAGGCATTCTGGCCTTTAGCAACCACCACACCGCTCTAAGCATGGGCTGCTACCAGGACTGGACTTGTGGGGCAGAGAAAGCATAGAGCTATGCCTTAAAGGTCCATTCACACCGGGCGATTTTTCCCAGCGTCACGCGTCGATAGACAACGATGATGGGGAAAATCACTGGACTGAAAATTTTAAAATCGCTCAGTGCATACACACTTCTGAATGATTTTCACAGGGGTGGACGAATTTCCATAGCAGGATGCTATGAAAAGCCGTCCACCCTGTTGCTCATTTGCTGGTAATACCACATGCACATGAGCGCTCACCACTCATCGCTGGACCAGGGGCGTAACTATAGTACCGCAGCCCCCGCAACCACGGGGGGGGGCGCTGTGCATGTGCGGGCGCCGGGGGCTGCAGTGCTATAGTTACACCCGGCCGCCCCGCCGCCATCCCCAGCAGTCTTTACCTGTCAGTGTCTTCTTCAGTACGCGCTGGTCCCGGCTCTCTTCTTCTCCTGTGAGGACCACAACAAAATGTCCGCCCCCATTTAGCAGACAGTTCTCTAAAACTGTCTGCTGCATGGGGGCGGACATTTTGTGGTGGTCCTCATAGCAGAAGAAGGGAGCCGGGACCAGCGCGTACTGAGCGTAGGTAAGACTGCGGGGGATGGGGTGGATTGCATGGGCGGCGAGGCGGGGGTTGGTGCGGCGGGGCGGGCGAGGGTTGGTGCGGCGGGGCGCGTGAGGGGTTGGTGCGGCAAGGCAGGCGGGCGGGGGTTGGTGCGGTGGGGTGCATGGGTGGGCGCCCTCCCTTTAACGGCGGGGGGCGCCCAAAAGCTAGTTACGCCACTGCGCTGGACCATACACGCTGGGCGGCATTTGAGCAGAAAGTTGAGCTGCTTTTGTAACACCCAGCTCAGTGGGTGAGATGTAATGCACTCACCGGGGTGCTGGTGTTAATCGCCCCACCGCACAGGTTCTTCTTTTTCCTTGGAGAGTTAGTAGAAGGAATACAGGCTAACACGATTATTGTCCTTTTAAGGCCTCGCTTTGAGATCATTTATTTTGCGTAAGAGGTCAAGTGAAAAGGAAGAAACCCAGAGGGACACTCCCCGTGGGTAGTCTCCTATAATTGCAATGGGTTATCACAATAAATGCAATACATTTCTATATTCACTTCAACGATTTAATATCTACCTTAGCAGACATATATATCTGAGGCTTAACTGTTTTAAAGTAGCATATTTCAGAACATACATCACATGCACATATCCACAATTCGCAGTGCAACATACTGTAGGTAAATATCAACAGTCTCCTTTATAACTGTACCGTTTAGTGTAACTTAAATGCTCAAATCCCAGTTGAATAGTCACATGGTACTGACGTTTGGGATATATGTATGTATATAAAACCCTTTGTGTAATGAAGGAGTGTATTCCTCAAAAGTTTAGAGAAGTGACTTTGGACTTAATGCAGTAATGTCATTAATATTTAGCACACTTGTTAAATAGATGCCCCCTGAGTGTCCAGAATGTTCACAAGTATGATATGGCAAGAGTTCACCACTGCCACTGGATCCTGTCACTGCTAGGCTGACAGTGACTGTAAATACTTTATTGGGAAACTTGACTGTGTGCTGGATATACACTGATGAAACACATGGTTGCTTGTTGTAGCAATGTTTAGAATATGGAAGGCTTATGCACCCTGTCACTAATAATGCAGAATAGTTGTAGAGTCAGGTGCTGATATTGCATATACTTATTTATTACCAGTTTCTTATATAGAGCACACATATTCCGCAGCGCTTTACAGAGAATATTTTAACATTCACATCAGTCCCTGCCCCAGAAGAGCTTACAATCTATATTCCCTACCACATATACACGCGCACACAGACATTCTAAGGTTAATTTTGTTGGAAGTCAATTAACCTTCCTGTATATTTTTGGATTGTGGGAGGAAACCGGAGTACCTGGAGGAAACCCACGCAAGCACAGGGGGGGAATATACAAACTCCACACAGTTAGAGCCATGGTGGGAATCGAACCCATGACCTCAGTGCTGTGAGGCAGTAATGTTAACCATTACACCATCCGTGCTGCCCTGGGGCATATGCAGAATAGTTCAAATGCAAGATACTTCAGATGTAGGATACTTGCCAGGACCTCTGTTGGCCTTCTGCTGCTGCTGTTACTCACACTGGGTTCTCTCTCTCTGCCCAGGGCCACTCCTGATGCTTCAGCTCCAGGGACGCAGGCCCACTCTCTCTCTGACCCTTGCAGCTGCACACTTGCTGATGGGGCTGACAGGCTGTCCTCACTGACCAGCACTCTCTGCATGCTGCCAGTCTGTGCCACTTCAGGGCACACTGCTTAATCTTCACCCAAGTCAGGCTGCTTTCCCCAGCCTTCAGGGTTCTGCCTGCTTCAGCATTCACCAGTCAACAAATACACACTTCTCACTCTGGGCCTTATTCTGATCGGTGCGTCCCGATCAGAATATGCGGCCACGACCGTGCAGGCGAATCCCCGCCTTCCATACGGATCGCCACCTCCGTCCGTACGCGGATATGTGGCGATCCGCATGAAATTGGACGGGGATACGCCTCCTCCGTCTTGGGAGCAGCCCCTGCATTCGATGGTCGCCGAACATCGAATGCAGGGCCGCACGCTCCACCAGGTCCCGCCACACAAGACCACACGGACACTTGTCCGTGTGAAATCATGTATGGGGGCGGGCAGCTGACATCCGGCGATGTCAGATGCCCGCCCCCTACACACGCGTCACGGCCTCATTACCATGCATACGCCCCGCGTTTGCATGGGAACGCCCATGAAACGCGGGGCGTATGCATAGGGTAATGAGGCTAAGTAGCCCCTCACGCCCCTCTACGCCCCCTGTGCGGCGTGTCAAGAATACGTGCGGCGAAATCGCCTGCACATGCGCAGAGTGACCTCTGCACATGCGCAGACGATCACCATCGGCGGGACGACCGCATGCGGAGAAATCCGCACCGATCAGAATAAGGCCCTCTACTCTCCTGTCTCAGTCAGACTCCCAGGGCGAGATTCCATCCAGGATTTCCCACCTTTTTCTGTAAACTTGTCAGTTCTGTAACAATGTTTCTTTTTCAAACTGACCTGCCTTGCTGTGAGCTGATCTGTTAACCCCTTTTGTGCTGCAAGCTATATCAGCTCAGTTCTGTGCAACTCAAGTAGTACTTTTTAATACACAGTCATGCTGGCACCTGTAGTGCCCCAGCTTGTGGGGTGCCACATTTTCAGCTCAAAATGGCCCAGTGTATACAGAATTAGTAAAAAATCTGAAAGGGGCTTTAACAAATTGGTACAGAATATAACAACATAATGCAGTGTCCCATACATGACATACTTATACTTAATAAATCTAACTTTCAGATATGATCATTCAGTACAAATTAAACTCAAACTTCTGTAGAATTCCCATTTGATAATCAAGTAGGAATATTTTATCCTGCAATAGCTCAAATGTAAATAGAAATTTACAAGAGAAACCCATACATAATCAGCAATCAGAAGTGGCTCATCATCATCATTGCCTATCAATGCATCATTCCTCCAGCACCTGCAAGGTATTTGCCTCCTGTTGTGTAATTATTACCTTACTGGGCTCAGCCTACACTTGTCTTTATGAGGCCAGTCCTTGTTACTCTTCTTGGTACTTGTTTCCTAGAAGGGCGCCCATCGCGGGCATCGCATGTACATCGCATGCCATTATAATGGCATGTGATGCGACCGATGCGATGCCCGCAATTTTACATAGAAATGCATGGTAAAATGTAAATCGCGTCGGTCACATCGCATGCGGCCAAAAAATCGCATGCGATGCGACCGACGCGATTACCGATTTTACATAGGGGACAATGTTAAATGGCCCAATTGACCCGATTTTACATAGGGAACAATGTTAAATGGCCCACAGACCCCAAATACCCACCCTGAAGTGTGAAATGGCCCCCCCAATTGTTAACGCCACCCCACCATCAACGTCAACCCGAAGCGTGGCGAGTGCGCGGTACGCGTCCTCTGACCTTTTCATCCCCCCACTATCCACGTCGGCGTGGAGTTGAGAATAGAAAGTGTGGCGAGCGCAGCGAGCCACCGAGCCTGAAGCGTGGCGAGGGGACGCGGAATACGAGCCCGAAGCGTGGCGAGCGGACGCGGAATACATGTTAAGTAATCCATGTCCCCTCGCGGGGCTCGCTGCACTCGCCACGCTTCGGGAGCGTGTACCGCGTCCGCTCGCCACGCTTCGGGCTCGGTGGCTCGCTGCGCTCGCCACACTTTCTATGCTCAACTCCACGCCGACGTGGATAGTGGGGGTATGAAAAGGTCAGAGGACGCGTACCGCCGCCCCTTGCAGGCACGCTGCGCTCGCCACGCTTCGGGTTGACGTTGATGGTGGGGTGGCGTTAACAATTGGGGGGGCCATTTCACACTTCAGGGTGGGTATTTGGGGTCTGTGGGCCATTTAACATTGTTCCCTATGTGAAATCGGGTCAATTGGGCCATTTAACATTGTTCCCTATGTAAAATCGTGGTAATTGCGTCGGTCGCATGCGATGCGACCGACGCGATTTTTTTCCTTGCGATGGAAAGAAAGGAGGTGTGAAACCGCGCTTTTACCTATTAATAAGCAGCAGTTAAAGGTAAAAATACATTTATTAAAAATACACTTATTAAAATATACCACATATATGAATAAATGGAAAAGATGGTACTATTGCTGATAAATAAAATATGGAGCCGTGATAGTCACCCAGTTTTCTCAAAGGTGAGAGTCTCAGTGTCCGTTCCTATGGATGCTTCCTGATGTATCCCAATGAAGTGGGCCGATGGTGGACTTTAGGAGTGATGTAATTCTCCAGCCTAGGGAGCCCCTGTTGGTAACGGGCTCAACCTGGTTTGTATTTTTCCAGCCAAGGGAGCCCCGGTTGTTATAGGGCTCAACCTGGTTTGTAGGTATGGTGTCCTGGTAAATTGCGGCTGCTGGGATATTTGTTGAGGAAAGCTGGTCCGGTCACAAAGAAATAGCTGAATCTGGGTGACAATAGTGGGTGTCAGGGATCCAATACACCCTGAGCTCCATATTTTATTTATCAGCAATAGTACCATCTTTTCCATTTATTCATATATGTGGTATATTTTAATAAGTGTATTTTTAATAAATGTATTTTTACCTTTAACTGTTGCTTATTAATAGGTAAAAGCGCGGTTTCACACCTCCTTTCTTTCCATTTATTGTGTTTGGGCTTGACACCCTTACTTACGAAACCGCTGCTCTAGCAAAGTCACCCATTTATAGGCGCCCTCACGGGACACCGTGTGCCCCACCCCCCCTCTTTTTTTTCCTTGCGATGCCTAAGATTTAAATCGTGGGTGCCGTTCTAGGAAACAAGTACCCTCTTCTTTTACTTATAAAGACATGGAAATCAAAGATATACAAAGATACAGTACCTATAAATCAAAATATTACACAATAAAAAAAATCTTTATGAAATTTGTGTAATGTTTTTTGTTTTAATTTATTGATTGGCTTTTTACACAGGTACATACTGCGGGAACAGCGTACCTAGGCCACTGGTTTCTGTTGGCAACAGAATGTTTGTGACATTTATCACTAATAGTGAAACATCATTTAAAGGATTTGACGCCAGGTACGAAGCCATAGATCCAAGCAAGATTGCAGGTAAGACTAAGATTAAGAGTTTCTTCAACAATGTATAGTCACCAACTTTAAGTAGCCTTATTAAGTCCTTATTTATTATTGCATTGCTATTAGTTTTTTGGTGGACAATAATATAAGTGTGACAGAGAATAGAGTGGAACTGACAGGTGGTGCTCAAATGGTAACTAAGTATAGAGGGTGATAAAGCTCAGGTGAAAAAGACATATATACAATAAAAGGTTTATACAGTGGCGTAGCTACAGGGGTTGCAGCGGTCGCACCTGCGACCGGGCCCCTGAGCCAGGGGGGCCCAGCCCCCGCCACTGTCCGGCCATCCTGGATGAGGGTAGTGAACAGTAGCACCCGTTCCCAGTGGTGCTTTGCGGGCCCGGCCAGCGTGCGTCGCGCTGACGTCACGCGGCTCTGGCACGTACCCTCCCGTACTCCTCTGTTGGCGTATGGTCTGCTGAGGCGCCATGGATTAGGAGGACCTCCCACACTCCTCCGTGGGCGCATACTCTGCAGAGTATACAAAGCGCCGTGGAGCAGAAGGACTGTGGAGCACCTGCGGCGGCTGGCGGGAGTCTGGACACAGTGAGAGGGGAGCAGTGAGCAGAACACAGAGTGAGTGGGCAATTGCATACATATAAATGTTGGAGGCTTCACCTTAAACTATCATTTTATCTTGCCTGCACCTTTGTGAAGGATAACACATTAGTTACAGACAGTGTTATGGGGATCTCACATGGAACTTGGAAGAGACTAGTTAGTGGTAACAATGCATGCACTGGACATTCTAATGGGAGTAATTGCTTGTTGCCACTATCATTGCATGCAGTGCTGCGATGTCACTGCAGACTGTCCTTCCCCACTAGGATTGCATTTTGAAAAGATTGAAAGCCAGGAAACTGCTAACCTGGGCCTCTCCAGTTTTATCATCTTTGTTCTTTTAATATTTTATTTAAATAAACTACTATCCTATGTTTAAATGTTAGTTCTATTATTAACATAATATACTTGATGTATTAAAATATAAACAGACCGAGATTTTAATTTTGTTGTATGTAGGGGGGCCCCAAGCTGACCTTTCGCACCAGGGCCCATGAACCCTTAGCTACGCCCCTGGGTTTATACAAAACCAAATACGACTTCTCAATGTCGCACAAAGTTGGGAAAATTGGATGGTTTCGATTTTTCCACAAGTATCCAAATGAATTCTCCCCTATTTAGGCATAAATGGGAGACACAATAGTGAGAGACATGGTGCAGATCATAATGATAAAAATAATTTAATACAGTGGATACACTTACAAAGTGTTGCAGGTTAAAAAGCGTGTAACAATGAATCCAAGGCTATGCAGCAAGCACAATGATGTTCTCGAGGGAGAAGTCCTGTCCAGGGTCCCTTGGTCCGGAGTCAAGGGGGGCTCAGTCCAGGGTCTTCCTTCGCCGTAAGTACTGCTACCCAGAGATCCACTGTCCAAACGCAAGTGGGACACGCTTAAAGCGTTTCGGAAATCGATGTTCCTTCTTCAGAAGCGTCAATAATATAAGCCCACAGTTGATGTCTACTCAGAATGTATTTAGAATTTGTTATGAGCTAAATCATCAAGAGTCATTAAATTTCTGTGCATCTCATATGCTTATGTGGGTGTAGTAGGTAATGTGAGCACAGTACAGTAGTAAAGGTGTGAATCTAAACATACTAGATACAGTAGATAGATAGATAGATAGATAGATAGATAGATAGATAGATAGATAGATAGACAGACAGCTTTGATGAGGCTGGCAGTGTGCTAGAGATCAGCTGTCATTTTTTTGTAGCTCACATTCTACTCATTATGGGCCAGATGCATCAAGCTTCAAAAAGTGCTGACGCAGAGAGTGATAAACAGCCAGCCAATCAGCTCATACATGCAGGGCCGGCGCCACCACTAGGCAAATCTAGGCATTTGCCTAGGGCGCCGGCCACTGGAGGGCGGCATTTTGCCCCCCATGCCGCGGGGGTACCTGTCCTGCGGCGCTGTGTATTTAAAGCTGGAGGCAGCGGAGGTCCCTGCAGTCAATAAAAAATAACGAGCGCTATCCACCGGGCTATGCGGAAGCGCTTCTGTTGTGAAAACACTGTCCGCACGCTGATTGGCTAAGATTCAGCCAATCAGCGTGCGCCGTGCGGACAGTGTTTTCACAACAGAAGCGCTTCCGCATAGCCCGGCGGATAGTGCTTGTTATTTCGGTACTTGTGAGTTATCTGGGCGCCCGATTTCTAAATCGGGTCGGATCGGGCACATCGCATCGCATCGCATGCGACCATCGGATGCGATGCGATGCGATGCGATGCGATGACCCGATTTTTCCATAGGAATCAATGTTAAAATGGACTGAGTCCATTTTAACATGGAATTCAATGGGAAAAAGGGGTTCTTTTCATACCCCTACTATCCAAGTGGGCATGGAGTTGGATATAAACCTGTGGCGAGCGTAGCGAGCCACCGAGCCCGAAGCGTGGCGAGCGTAGCGAGCCCCGCGAGGGGACACAGAATACCGTCCCCTCGCGGGGCTCGCTTCGCTCGCCACGCTTCGGGCTCGGTGGCTCGCTACGCTCGCCACAGGTTTATATCCAACTCCATGCCCACTTGGATAGTAGGGGTATGAAAAGGACCCCTTTTTCCATAGGAATCATTTTAACATTGATTCCTATGGAAAAATCGGGTCATCGCATCCGATGGTCGCATGCGATGCGATGCGATGCGATGCGATATCGCATCGCATCGCATCTGATTGTATGCCTTAACTTAAGGCATACAATCAAAAAATCGGGCGCCCAGATAACTCACAAGTACCGTTATTTCTTATTGACTGCAGGGACCCCCCGCTGCCTCAGCCGCCAGCTTTAAATACACAGCGCCACAGGACAGGTACCCCCCCCCTCCCCCGGCACCGGGGCGCCCCCACCCCGACTCGCCTGCATACATGGCATTTTTCAGGTAGTTGCTGATTGGCTGGCTGTTTATCACTCTCCATTTTATCACTTTTTGAAGCTTGATACATCTGGCCCAATGTCATTAATGTGCCTCGAGGCTAGAGGTTGCTAGAATTCACAGTCAGGGAGATTACCACAATGTCATGGAGTCTCCCTGACATTTAGAGACATTTGGCATGCAAGGTGTAGCATTACTTTACAATATTACAAAACTTTAAGCAGGTTTACTAGTTGACTTTAGAAACAGCAACCTCCACATCATGAGAGCTAACCATGCCAGGTCAGAAGGAGAATGTAAATTTAAGAGACTTATGTATTGTTGCAGGGATCTCACACTTTCACAGAAGCTCCTCCTTGGCTTCTACTTCCACTAAAGGCCAGATTTCTTAAGCCTCCTAAATAGTAGAGAAGTGGACAAGTGACATCACAGCAGCCAATCAGCTTCTACTGAGAAGCTGAATCATTACCATAAACAACTTCTGAATTTGACCACTTCCCCACTCTTTAAAAGGCTCAATACAGGTACATTTCCCCATAATACCTTGATGAGTGGTAAAGTGAAGCTGTTGTCCATAGCAACCAGTCAATACTTATAACGTTATAGTCCGCACTAGAGAAATGGTACAATGAAGCTGATTGATTTGCTATGGACAACTTCTACACTTTATTTCTCTTTAAGGTTTAAAACATCATTCCTCTAAATTAACTATCAAGGCATGATTCAACTCATCTCCCTACAGACCAATCCTGTCTAACCAAAAAGAAGAATGTCAACAAAATCTACTCAGACCACACAACAGTTTGGGATCCCTGCTATGTTCCTATTATATTGGATTCCCAGAGGAAATTTCTGTAGGCAGTTGTCCAGTATGACTATGGGGTCTATTTACTGGGCCTTGGATGGAGATAAAGTGGACGGAAATATAATACCAGCCAACCAGCTCCTAACTGTCATTTTTAAACAGCTGATTGGTTAATACTTTTTTCAATATCCAGCTAATCTCTCACCAAACTAAGGGGGTTATTCTGTTCACTCCTGGCAAATTCCTTCTTAAATGGACAAAATCATGTGCACTGCAGGGGGGCAGATGTAAAATGTGCAGAGAGAATTAGATTTGGGTGAGTTATTTTGTTTATGTGCAGGGAAAATATTGACTGCTTTATTTTTATACTGCAATATAGATCTCACTTTAAGTAAAACCCCACCCAAATCTAATTCTCTCTGCAAAAGTAACATCTACCCCAACTGCAGTGCACATGGTTATGTCCATTTGAGAAGAAATTTGCCAGAAGGAGTGAACCAGAATAATCCCCTTAGTTATTAGACCTCTATATTAGATACATCCATAGGTTTAAACAGAGCATGTCTCCAGTTGTCTCCAGGGGTGAGGCAGCCCCAACCCTGCCTCACCCCTTCATCCACCACTGCTGCAGGGTCTGTAGCCGTAACCTGCATATCTCTACTTGCTCCTCCTGCTACTATAAAAAATGTCCATCATAAAGTACAGTAGCTGCAGCCTCACGGTAGCCAGTCATTAAGGATGCTAGAGGAGGCCGCCATTTCCTCTAGTATCCTCAATAACTGTCTATTGTGAGGAGGAGGGCATTTTGTGAGGAGCATTTTTAATAGCAGTAGGAGGAACTCCAAGATTGCAGACAAGTAGATCTGTAGGTCCCGGCAGCAATAGCCCCGGCAGACCCCATTATCTGCGAGGGCTATTGTTAAGCCACTGCATGTCTCCTATTATATTTCAAATTGTTGCTTTAAACCATAAACTTAGTAGGAAACCAAAGTATTTCAGGGAGATTAATTAGCATTGCCCAGTTGTAATTTATCATCTACCTCATTAATGGGAACTGAAAGTATTGCCCTTGTAGAGAAACCTATTTATTATAAAGGTGACTTATGCCCCTAATCACAGCTATATTAAGGAACAGTAGGGAAGTCACTTCTAACCTACTTCACTACTTTACTTCTGTATGCCATACATAATCACTCACTGAGAACAGAAAATGACATATAAATAAAGTTCTTACTGGAATCCTAAGGTATATTGTCAATGTGTGTAATCTTAAAGGATGATGTTCATTAAATGACTGCGTATTATATTTGTTTGTCTGGCTTCCATGTTGCACAAAATGCTAAACTGATGCTTTGCAGCAGTGTTATATCAAAGTGTTTTGTCCCAGTTGTTTTCTTGACTAATAGCTAAATAAAGTTTTGCACAGACAATAAAATATACATCATCCACAAAAACATAAGCAATGCAAATGACGTCACTCATTTACAGTATATACCTTGGAAATATGTAGTTCAGACTACCATAAGATTGTCAAGCTGTGGACAATGTTTGGTTATGGAAGGTGACTATTTTTCAGAATCTGAAATGGTGGACTGTTCTTATATAGGAGAAATGTACACTAATAACTGCTTTTCACTAATAATCTCTATAAAAATTAATGTTTCAGAAATCGTAGGGGGAGGAGGAATTTTAGAAGGCAACACAGGGGAGTTGCAATCCCCCAGTACACGTGAAAATGGGAATGATGTGTTCTACCAGGTAATTACACAATCTTTTGAAATCTCTAGCCTGAGTCTGTGACTGTTGAGAAAACAGTACAGTATTAACGGCCCCTTTGGAAATGGAATCTGAGGCCAGTGTAGCATTGTAGAATTGTTTTAATTGTCTCCTACAGAAATAAGGCTACAGTATCATCACATTAAAATCAAAGGCTTAAAATGATATAATCTCAGAAATGTTATACTCAAGTCCTTTCATATCACAACTTAAACTTGGTTATTGCCGGGTTCCTGTCTGGTCGAGCAACCCGACAATTCGACCCAGATTATAACAAGGGCTAAAGCATCGGACCCGGGTCGGAGCCAAGTCAGACCTGAGATCAAGAGCAGGGGTCCGAACCAGCTTTGCCATGTGAAAGCGGTATCCTATACTTTAATTATCATTTAGGGGAGATTTATCAAGTCTTAGAGTTATTATTGAGATAGCTAAAGATCAACCAATTAGCTTCTAGATGTTAATATTCACAGTCTGTAAAATTATCTATATGTCATTTGGTTGGGTGGATCAGACCAGCATATCGCCTATATTGGCGATATGTGTGTTCCCGCAGTAACATGTGCTGCACATCAAACCTAGTGATATCGCTAGTCACACCATGAATGACGGAACATTGCTGCAGTGTGTACATGCATTGTAGGAAAATCCTTGTCGATCTAGTGTGTACCAAGTTTTAGAAAGTGATTGATTGCTACCTTATCTATCTACACTGATAAATGTTGTAACAAAGTAGAAGGTCCAACATATAATATAATATAATTATAATAAGTCATACAGATACAATAAGTAAGATATATCTAAGATTGCCACAACTATCACAACCATGGATGACTTGTTTATACTTGTGGGAAGTGTTATAGCCAGAACTTTATGGGCCCCATAGTAACATTTTGAAGAGGCTCCTGTCCTGATAGTGCTAGAGAGACACCTCTCCACAGCAGGTTTATTTTTTTGGCAAGCGAATATAGAATTTGGTGCCCCTCGATGGGATATACTTTGTAAAGGGACAGCGCACGTCAAAAAAGGGTGTGGTCTCCTAATGAAGGGGCTTATCTACACAATAGTACCTGCGTACATGAAGACAATAGTAAGGTAGATTGAGATGGTCGGGGCAGCACAGTACCCCCCAATTCACATATGATATACAGTGTCCCCATTTCTTATTATGCCGCATTACAGTGCTGCACCTAGTTCATATTATGCCACACTATGGTGCCTCCTATTTATATTACACATTACAGAGCCCAACTTCATATAATGTAACTTTATAATACCACATTACAAGAAGCAGAGAGCAGATACTATATATAGTGTGGACCACAAGTAAAAGTTTGAAAGGGTCCCTAAGTAAATGTATATAAAACATGTAACAGTGACAGGGAAGGGTGGTCCCTCACAGCAATGGGCCCCATAGCAGTTGCACCTGTGATAGCTGTAGGTGGGCTTCTCTCTGATCTGCAACCCATAGCAGCTGCACTCCATTCAGCTATGGTAGCTACCACCTTGTATGTGGGAAAGATTACAGCATACTGAGGGGCACAGCTAGAAGGCTATTGGCAAGTAGCGAAAGTAAAGCTGCATACACACTGGGCATTTTTGCCCAGTGTATATGCCGAGCGATCATGTGAAAATCGCTGGCTGTATAATCGCTCAGTGCATACACACTGAGTGATTTTCACCTGGTCCAGCAATATTTTATGGGTGGTGAACCACTTTCCACAGAAGAAGACTGATAAAAGTGGCTCGCTTGGCCGGTAAAACAGGCTGGCGGTGGCCGACAATGTTGCTGGAGCACGCATCGGTGTTGCTAAAACTATGGCAAGGCATGCTGGGATGTGTAGATTCACAACAGCTGGAGGGCCATAGTTTGGACATGCCTGCTATAGGAGAAAAAAAAGATGGCAACAACAAAGAGAGTTGAACTTACTGCATCCGATAGCTAGAGTATTCTGAAATTGTATTCCAGCAGTTCTTCAAAACAAAACTTTCTCTGTGATGACTCCCAGGCTTTACTACCTAGTGCCGTATATTGGGGGTGATTCTGATAGCTTCAGTAAGCTGTGAAGCTTGCAGCTTATCGAGTGCTTGTGTGACGCCAACCCGCCAATACAACCATGCGATGGATGTGTTACGAAGACATAGCCCCTCACATGTGCCCGCAGCAGAAGAAATCATTCGATGGTAGCCGACCATCAAATGATTTCTCCTGCATTCGAAAATATGTCAGTGGAGACATGTTTGCGGGCACCAGGAGGAAGACAGGGCGGGCAGCTGACGTCATGCACGCATACCTCCACACAGACCCACAAGGGTACATTTTAGTTAACTGTCATTTAACCTACAAATGTAGCCACGCATATCATTGCCACACTAATCGCCATGTGCAGCTCCCATGGTGATTGGTGCGATTCCATCGCCATGCGCGTGCATCTAACTTTCTCATAGATACACAATGAGTGTATATTACAGCGTAGAAATTCTGCACCATGGGTGTGAATTTGGCGTGCCAAACAAGCATGAGTGGCCGGATCACTGCAACGATGTCTGTGGTTACATCTATATTGGTATGTTTTTGGAGTGTGGGGCGAAACCAAAGAACCTGGAAAAAAAGGCATGTAAACATGGGAGCAGAGAAGAAAATGTAAACTACCCACCGATAGGGCTCTGGTTGGAAATGTAAGTCCTTACCACAACGTGCCTATAATATAACAAAGCTAGCCATTGTGCCACAAGGCTATCAAGCTGCACATTATTTGGTAACACCACCTGCTACACTTGGCTGACCGTACTGTAGGAGCATAAACTTATACTCCCAGGCAAACCATGAATATAGATATTTATTATCATTTATTAGCAAAATGTAATATATGATTTGTTCTCCTTTACAGTGGAAAATCACGGTTGCTCAGGGACACAGAATAAAACTGTCTTTCACAACATTTGACCTAGAACCTGCAGGACCAGCTGGCTGCAAGGAATTTATTGAAGTTTATGATGGTGATGCCAAAGGATCAGTAAAAATAGGTATATTTCATTTATTTAGTAAATTTGTCTCTCTACAAACTACGGCATCTTGCTGCTGTATATACTATTTAAGTTAACCAATGGCGGATTTTACCGACAGTTTATGGCCCATGAAGAATAGTTTTGCCATTGATGGGAGAGAACCAGATGGCTTTTCTTCATCGATGGCACAGCTGAACTGAATAGTTTTTTCCCCCCAAGGTGCAGAGACACAGCAAAGCTCAGCCTTGCCACCCATGAAGCCCCGCCCCCTGATTGGCCTGTGGGTCAATCAGTCAAAGAAAAGGGATAACCATGGCCATCCAACATACATGATATGCTACATGGTATGCTACCGTCGATGATCATTTGCACTGCCACCATCGATAGTAGCCATCGATGATGAATGCACCGAAGACCATCCCCACAGTGATTATGATCAAAAGATGGCCCCTGTACATGCTCACTAGTATTCAGAATGTATTTAGGACCTCTCTGTGTCCTAGTGCCCAGCATATATGCACGGTGGGGAGATTCAGGATCAGTGAAGGTGTAATGGGTTGTGACCGAAGCCATCACTGTTATTCATGTTCTATGTGGGTTTAGTACTTACCGGATCAGCGCTCCAGGTTTGCCTTGTTCCCATGCATGCCTTAAGCTGGGTACACATATGTACAATTTCATTTTTCTTGCGACCGTTCGATCGACCGAATACACGTTCGACCGTCCAAAACATACGACCGATCTGCGCGTACACATATGTACAATTTTACTTGCGACGTCCGATGTACTCCCGTCCAAACAATCGCAAGAAAAAGATTGTACCACCGTACACACTCTTCCGATCTGGCTATTCGCATGATAAAAATGCACACAACATTATCATAATGGGCTGGATTAAAAGAGCATACCAAAACGAGGCGTGATCACAGGTCAGGAATGCACACACAACGATTATTTATTTCAAAAGGAATGCACACACAACGAATATTCTTTAACAGCATGGCGCGGAAAGTACGGGGGAGAAGACTTCCTGTTGTTTACATGCTGCGCTGATGGAGGGATGACGCAGCTAGTCAACACCCACATGGGCGTGCTGCTTTTGGGAGGAATGATCGCAGGAACGGGCTGCATATCGATCGAACGTGCGTACACATGTCACTTTTCTTTCGACATGGAGCCGTCCTGTCGGAAGAATATTAAGCAGCAAAGAACCTTCGACCGACCGACCGTGGACGGCCAAGAGCGTTTTTGGCCGTTTATCGATCGCAACGAAGGGATCGGGACTGCGTACACATATATACAATCGAACGGCCGCTCGTCCGCAGAACGGAAGAACGGCCCGACGATTGTACACATGTGTACCCAGCTTAAGTCTGCATTGGGTGTGGCTGCTTCTAAGTTACTTGGTTTATAGTTATGCTCTAAGCACTCCTGTGATACTCCTGTAATATTCCTTGTCCCTGGTGTTTTATACTGCCCCAGAGATTCCTAGGAAAATCCTGTCTGAGATTATTCCAGAGACCAGTGTATTCCAGCCTGTGGATTTAGGACCTCAGTGCAGCAGCTGTGTCCTAGATTGCTCCAGCCTGTGTCTGAGTATTTCAGTAAGCATACCTGCCATGTATCCTGTGAGATCTTACCTGTGTCAGAGAACCATTGCATCCAGTTTATGATATTGTGTCTGTGTCCAGCTTCTGTCCAGATGTATTGTGAGTACCAGCGGTTGGTTCCGAAGGAGGCATCCCGGGATGGTAACAAAAACAAACTGCAACATGCGTACCCACTAACGGAGAGAATGTGTGAATGTTTGTTTACATTCTTGGCTCCTCCCCAAACTGGGTGATTGGGGTGCCCGAATCAGTCAGGAACAGAGTATCCCAAAAGGCCACTCCTGGCTGGTTGAGGGGGGGGCGCCAATCACCAAGTTGGAGAGAGGAGCCGCGAATGTAAACAACCATTCACACATTCTCTCCGTTAGTGGGTATGCAATAGTTTTATATCTATTTTTTACACAATACAATAAGCCCGGTGCCAACCGCCCAGAGGCACAAGGACAGTCTCGGGCTTTAGCCTGAGCAGGGGGTATCCTGGAGGGGGACTCCTTTATTGGGGTGCCCCACTCCCCCAAGGTCCCTGCCTGGGCTGAATAGTCAGAAGATTTAATGCTTTGGCCTGGGGGAACTAGTGTAATTAGTTTCCCCCAGCTGTGGTTTTACCCTTCTGGCTGTTTGGGCCCGGTGCTGGTTGGCAAAATACTGGGGACTCTACTCATTTTGTCCCCCGTATTCGGGAACCAGGACGGCACTTAAATGTGGTACTGGTTTTATAAATAAGTGGGAACCCCAATGTGTTTGGCCCCTTAATTTCTAAAACCAGGACTGGTTCTTTGAGCCTGCGGCTGGTTATAGCCATTGGGGGTTCCCCATGCCGTTGGTATTAAATTATTTTTTATTATTTTATTGTAATTCACACTCGTATTCGTTTGATGGCATATGCATTTGTATTCCGGAATACGAATACGCCTGTCTAAAGAATATGAATGCCTGTATACTGGCCTTTTCAAATTCTAAAAATACAAATTTACTGCCATATATGGCCATTCGCAGCCATTTATGCTATAGTAAATTTCCCTCAATTTATCTTATGCCATCCAAACCCAGCCTACCTGGCTTGGTTGTGATGAGACGCATCCTACATGTAGCATGGCGACCCAGTAGCTCCGATGCGATGTACACAGGACCATGCATCACATTGGACCTGATGTCAATTACATGCGGTTTGGACACATTTTTTGCAATTTATCGCTGCAATTGCAGAAAAAGTGTATGGCACCTTTTAAATGAAGCCAGGCAAAGGTGCAATTACAGGTGTGAGGTCTGTTTGCACATATATAATCAACTATATATATGTCTAGTGTCCGTGTGTCTCCGAAACACTGCCATCTGATAGCAGAGAGTGAAACTACATCTCTTTCTCTCTCACAGAGGCAACTAGCTTTTGATTCAAGCGGGGTAACTAGTATTCCATATTTGTCTGGCTTCTGCCTACTAATTTTGGGATACTTGGAACCAAAAAATTAAACCACAAAAAAGTTACATATGCAATAAAAAAAATCCCAATATCACCTCAATCTCATGATTCATTTAATATAAAAAGTTAAACAGAGCTGTAATTAAGGAGAAAAACTTCAATATTAACAAATAAAGAGGATCTAGAGTGTCAGCTGTTTGTATTTTTACTGTTACTTTTTACTGGTTTCAGTCTTGTTCAGCTTCCAGAGCATCTGTCAACCTGCAGAACTGGGCACACTTTTATTTTATAGGTGTACTGTATTTCCGTAGACATAAAAGTGACTGATTTGTTGCACAGAACATGAAGTAGTGTGAGGAGGAAGATTTCTGCAGTATTAAAATTATTATCTGCTCTTGATTTTATCTGAACCTAAATTAATTTTGACCTGGGTGCACTAAGGTGACGTGATATTTTTCTTCATAAATATTTGTCTCTATTATTCCTCATTCCATTTGCAGGCTTGACATATGGCTGAGCTGTTATACTATCTTTAAATATATTTATATTTTGTTTGCTTACAGGACAATTTTGCGGAAAACAAATCCCAGAGCCTGTGGTTAGCACCTGGAACACCATGGTTGTTCATTACAGGTCAAATGAACAAGGAGTTCGGGGAGTATTCCAAGCTAAGTACATTGGATTTCAAGGAAGCGTTATTCCAACTGAGAGCCCTACCACTCGGAGCACCACCACCACCACTACCTCCGTTGCAACAACTCCACAATATATTGGTTACTAGAACTTTTTTCTTTGTCTTTTGTTGTAATCATTAAAATGCAGCTAATGCAAAGTAAGAACAATTTTGTTGATCAGGAAGACTGGACATGTATACATATACTACTGTATATAGTGCATAGAGTTTAGCAGAGCTTGAACCCTGCTTGTATTTATGTTTCAGTTAAGCAAATATATATTGCCCCGTACTGTGGGGGGTAAATTTCCTAAGGTGACTGCCAGACTGTAACTTACTGATGGAACCATTACTTTATGTACATTGTGCTACAGCGCCAGCTGGGCAGCTTAAACCCAAAGCCTCCTTCACACATTACAAACATTAGATCCTACATGTCAGCTGTATAACCTTCATTACATGTACATGTAATGTATAGCCAGTCTCTGAGCGCCCATACTGCAGCACAAGGGGAGCTATATGGGTTTTAGCCCAGGGCATGTGGAACCTTTAACAAGGCCCTGATTTTACCCAATGTCTAAGGGACCAGACCAGCCCACAAATTTTAGAAATTGCAGACCATATCCATGCCTGGATTTAGCTTGCAATGGTCATCTTGTTATATAATTCTACTGTCATATAAATTCTTATGGTGGGTTTGATACGAGATAGGACAGTAATATAAAAATGAAAAATAATGCAATGATATCTGTTAATGTACAGTAGGTCCTTATGTTTTAGTACATATTAATGTTTTGTTCAGTTTTTAAATACATGTCTTGATAAATCATTTTTCACATCTCTGATGCATGTAACTTGTATGCTTAATTTCATATATATATATAGAGTCCGGCTGTGACAGCAACGCTCTGCAAAAAGGACGTAAGGGTTTCATCCATTCCAAGAACTATCCTGACACCTATCCCGCTGATCTCTTGTGCATTTGGAACATCTCTGTGACGCCTGGCTGGCATATTAAGCTGACATTTACAGAGCTTGCTGTAGATGGGGAGCTAGGAGCATGTACTGACAAACTGGACATATCGGATAGCTTTGATGTGATAGGTAAATAATGGATTACAGTCTATCTCCTAGTGTGGACAGAACAAGATGGGAAGATGGAAATATCCTTTTATGTTAGATACCCCATAACTCAATTCTCATAGACAAATACTATTCCTGATAGCAATGTGGCTTACCTCAGGAATATTTCATGGTACTACAGTACATCCTTTTGTCAGCTCTGTCCTGGCCACCACCTTGATCAATAAGTCAAAGACTGTCTGTATAAAGAGCTCCAATCTCGCAATACCACGGTCAATCTGCTCACTGTTGTTGAATACATAATATTGGCTTCAGTCATATGATATTGGGGGTTATCATAGATGGACATAGATGGTTATCATTAGATGGACAAAACCATGTGCACTGCAGGTGGGGCAGATGTAACTTGTGCAGAGAGAATAGATTTGGGTGGGGTTTTACTTCAAAGTGAGATCTATATTGCAGTGTAAAAATAAAGCAGTCAGTATTTACCCTGCACAGAAACAAAATAACTCACCCAAATCTAATTCTCTCTGCACATGTTACATCTGCCACCCTGCAGTCTACATGGTTTTGTCCATCTAAGAAGGATTTTGTCAGAAAGAGTGAACTAGAATAAGGCCCATTATTACAGCATTTACAAAATGCAGTCTATGAGAAGGTTCAGCACATGCCCAGTGCTTCTTCTACCAGTGGCGTAACTACTGTAAGGCAGCACCAGCTGCCGCTTGGGGGAGCAAGCCACAGTGGGGTCTATGTGGGCGCCAGCACCGGCTGGACGCACTGACATGCTGCTGCCTGCCACTGCCCACTGGCTGAGCACTGGAGGCAAGTCAGCCGCAGTGCAGGTGCGGCCATGGCAAAGACAAATGCCCCCCACTGATTCAATTTACTGTACACAGAGCCGGCTATTGGCTACTGTGTACAGGATGGGCGGGCGGATGGGCGTGCTGGGGCGGCCTGGGATGCGCGGAGCCAAGGGAAACAGCAATGTCTGCTGGTTTCTCTTCCTCTTTCGTGCTTCAGCTTCTCCGTTATGCGTGTGATGTCATCACTTCATGCTGGGGAAACACGCTGGAGAGGAGCCGGGGGGAGGGGGGACTTTTTGGCAGGGGGGAGCAAAATTTATAGTTACATCACTGTCTTCTACTATGTTTGCTGTAGAAATCTTTGCGCTTAATCAGTGCACTGGAATGGAAAGACCTGAGAGTAGTACCTACTACTACTGTACCTAGTGGTTCCTACTTCCTAACAAGGAGAGTGAGCTGGGAAATGTAAGCTTAGTTCTGTCTCCAAATAAAATATGCATCAGGAAGACTGTGACTTATTGCTAGTTATGCTCCCTTCATAAAGCTGGACCCACTGGCTCTACAATCGGTACTTATGTAGTAACTGGGCTGCCGATTTCTAAATCGGGTCGGATCGGGAGATCGCATCGCATCGCATGCGACCATGCGATTCGATGCGATGCGATGCGATGCGATGACCCGATTTTTCCATAGGAATCAATGTTAAAATGGACTGAGTCCATTTTAACATGGAATTCAATGGGAAAAATGGGTCCTTTTCATACCCCTACTATCCAAGTGGGCATGGAGTTGGATATAAACCTGTGGCGAGCGTAGCGAGCCACCGAGCCCGAAGCGTGGCGAGCGAAGCGAGCCCCGCGAGGGGACGAATACCGTCCCCTCGCGGGGCTCGCTTCGCTCGCCACGCTTCGGGCTCGGTGGCTCGCTACGCTCGCCACAGGTTTATATCCAACTCCATGCCCACTTGGATAGTAGGGGTATGAAAAGGACCCATTTTTCCATAGGAATCATTTTAACATTGATTCCTATGGAAAAATCGGGTCATCGCATCCGATATCGGATGCGATATCGGATGCGATGCGATGCGATATCGCATCGCATCGCATCTGATTGTATGCCTTAACTTAAGGCATACAATCAAAAAATCGGCAGCCCAGTTACTACATAAGTACCCTACAATCAAACATTTGGAGACACCCCCTCTTGAAATCCTGCATTTGAATATTTGCGTGATCAACTGAATATTGGGGATATCTGCTGCGATACCCTATTTTTTATTTCAAAAGCAGTCCCCACAGGTTTCTTTGCTGCTAGAATATTGAATTTAAATGATTTGGGGCCTAATTCAGACCTAATTGCTACTGTGTGAATTTTCACAGCGGCTGATAATCGATAAACTGTGCAAGCGTATATGCCGCAATGCAATTGCACAATGAATGCTAGCAAAGGAATCCTGCAACTTTTTTCCTGTGTCAGAATTAGGTCTGTTATCTGGCAGCAATCGCCATGGACCTATTGATGCAAAGCACAATTTTTTTTAAAGAGAGGGATCCGTAGGGATACATTTACTAAGATGGGAGTTCTACTGAAGATGAGATGTTGCCCGTAGCAACCAATCTGATTCTACTTCTTATTTAGTTATTACCTTATAGAAGATAATAGATAGGATCTGATTGGTTGGTATGGGCAACACCCCATCTTCAATACAATCCCTTTCAGGCAATGGCTGCTCTCACATGTGCAGTAGTGCTGCTGGGTCTCAAATAAATACGCACGTAAAATGATCACATTCACAATCACTTTACTTGTAACACATCGTAGAGAATTTGAATATTGTAAAACATACCGCCAATACTTGATTTGTTATTGCCGCAATAAACGGTATGAATAAATTATAATTATCTGCACCAAGTATAAGTAAATACGGTATATATGCCGATTAGTGTTTCAAGAAAAGTCCTTTTCTAGGTCCTCAGACCGAGTTTTGCTGAAGACAAGCAATTGTTATTACTCATTGTTTCCACATTCAATGCTGCCATGTTCTTTGCTTTGTTATTCCAGGAGGAAGTTACTGTGGATATTTGAAACCTCCAGTGATCATCAGTTCCAGCAACCAACTTTTCCTGAGTTTTTCAACAGACAAACTTAGAACAGATCGTGGGTTTGAAGCAAAGTGGGAGGAGGTCCACCCTGAAGATATTCAAGGTACTTCTTAAAGCGTAAATGTAAATGAAGGCTAAAATGGGTCCTAAGGGTAACATGACATACTGTACAGTAGCAAAGGTCTAGCATTCCACAGCCCAGAGTGAAATCAGAATATGCCAACATATGTAAAACAAAAACAATAATTTCCAAATATGTGATTGTCCCTCATACTGTTTATGAACAAGTTGTGAATAGCAGAGGGAAGTGCGTTCCATATTTTAGAATGGGCGTTGCGGCACATCGTCATGAACTACAGGGAAGTCAACAATATCATGATTTAAAAAGGACTACCCTTTAATATATAGCATAGTGCACTGCTTGTATATGTACACTTTTGCTCTATCCTACCTGTTTTCCTGACCTACCTGCCAGTCTAAATATTGTGTTTTATACTGTCACCAGCAGGATGTTTAATAAGGGGCAGGGCCTTGCAGAGGAGTCAGCCAATCAGAAGGACCTCTATGCCAACACTGACCGTGCTAAGTCTAGGGCAACCTCCCTATGCAGCAGTTAAAAAAAGTACAGATGTATGCAAAATAATGTTGTTCTTTTACAGAAATACAATCCTGTGGTGGAAGTTTCACTGAGCAGAGCGGAGTGATTAAATCTCCCAGTTGGCCTAATAACTATGCACCCAACCGATTTTGTGTATGGCACTTGGAGGTACCTCAAGGGGAAAAGCTGACACTGAAGTTTACTCATTTTGACTTGGAAGATCCAGACTTTATGACGAATGACTGTTATGACTCTGTAGCAGTATATGAAGAAAGTTCGGGAAAACCAGTAAAATATGGTATGTGATTTAGTTACAAAACAAATGTTAACATATATCGTGTCATGTAGTTATCCAGGAGTGGCCTATTTTTGATCGATCTGTTCTGCTTTTTGTTTTTTCAAATATGGTCATGTTAATGATCCATGGCAGATAACGGCGGTGTTCTGCAAGATGATGTTGACTATCAGGGGATTGATGATTTGTATATGACTAGCTAAGAGTGAATGTATGAAATAATATGCCTACTATACATTTTGGTCAATTTTCATATGCTGTAGATGAATGTAACATTTGTAACAAACCATGACAAGGACACATTTACACTGAAATGGTCAACCTTAGGCTTGCATTATTTCTGTATCAGTAACTGCTGTCATGTTTAGCACCAAATGTATTTGAACAAGATTGCCATTTTATTTTATCTCCAATAATGAGCAACATATTGCCTTGTGTAAGAAAACAATGTGTAGGAAGAAGCTTTATGTTGATTGTAGGATTTTATGTCTTTTTTTGTAATTTTTCTTATTCTAGGTCCATTCTGTGGAACTAATCTGCCAGGTGACATTACCAGTCAGAGTAACATCATTACAGTACGGTTCTACAGTGACCTGTTTACAGAGTCAAAGGGTTTCCGAGCTTATTGGTCTACTAATCCCCTGCAGGCCCCTCCCACAGAAGCCCCTCCAGCCCCCAATCCTTGGGACAGCATATCAATAGGTATTGTCTATTAGTCCTTATGTTCTGATTACTGGTATTGAATAGTTTCTAAGGATATAATATTACATTGGTGATTAGAGAGAATTTTACATATAATCAAAAACCATATTATTACTTATTATTAGTGACTCGATTGTAACCATCTGATTTTTAATTTATTGCCATGTTTAAAGGCAATAAAAATAACAGATGACCAGCATTTCTGAGTAATATATCACTGAATCCCGATAACATTGGCCCAGAGCCATATTAACTTAGCAGTTTGCCTAGCTAGGCTGTGTAGCTCTAAGCATGTGCTAAGATGCAGTTAGTATCCCAGCAGTCGGGCTTGCTGGCAGTCAGAATATTGATGCCGGCATAATGACTAGCGGCTAGAAGACTGGCACCAAAATTATTGTGGTTATTGTGGTTAATAAATAAAAATATCTGTGATTTTAGCAGTTTTTATGATTTAAAAAAAAAATAATACAGAACCAAAACCTAAAAGGGTGGTTTTGGCAAAACTAATACAGATCCAAAACAGGAAAGGTGATCCAAAACCAAAAACACAAAACCCGAAAAGTGCCCAGTGCACATCTCTACTTGGTATTTCACCGTCATTATTATTATTAAAGTAATTAAGGCAAGTAATATGTTTTATTTCCTTTGTTGTTTTCAGAATGGCCAGCTGTGTGTGGACAGCCCACATATCCCCCCCAGATTAATTCAAGAATCGTCAATGGAGTACCTGCTGTACCTCACACCTGGCCTTGGCAAGTGTCTATGCAGGTAAATATCAGAATGAGAAGTGCAGAAGCCTTTAATCACAATAAAACTTTTAAAAGGTTAATTACAGTGAAATATGAACGTGAATAGATTAAAGTGCATAAGACCCTGCTGCTGCTACTACCCACTACACCCCCAACCATAAATGTAACCCTGCTCCTACTACTTAACCAGCCCCCAGCCCACCTATAGATGTGATCCTGGCATGGATCCTGCTGTAGCTACTAGCTAACTAATCCCCCTCCTCACCCATAGTTGTGGCCCTGCTACTTTCACTACCTAACTAGCTCCTCCCAACAATAGATATGTTACTGCTTTGCCTTCTACTAACTAGCAACTCCCCTTCCAAAAAAACATAGATGTGACCTTGCTGCTGCCAAAACCTGACTACACCCCTCCTCCCACCGATAAAGGTGACCCTGCTGCTGTTACCGAAACCACAACCCATAGCTGTGACTATGCTGCGTTACTACCTAACTACACCACCCATCCCACCCTCAGATGGGACCCTGCTGCTACTACTACATAACTAGTCCCCTCG
Source organism: Crinia signifera (assembly GCF_055691185.1). NCBI lineage: Eukaryota > Metazoa > Chordata > Amphibia > Anura > Myobatrachidae > Crinia > Crinia signifera. Next base: position 198,006,716 of record NC_139217.1, read on the forward strand.
TCAATAGATAACAATTTGCTTATGCTACTGCCTACAGTACCTACCCCACCTATATATGTCCCTGCTGCGTTACTACCTAACTACACCACCCATCCCACCCACAGATGTGACCTTGCTGCTACTACTACCTAACTAGTCCCCTCACCAATAGATAACAATTTGCTGATGCTATTGCCTACAGTACCTACCCCACCTATATATGTCCCTGCTGCGTTACTACCTAACTACACCACCCATCCCACCCACAGATGTGACCCTGCTGCTACTTCTACCTAACTAGTCCCCTCACCAATAGATAACAATTTGCTGATGCTACTGCCTACAGTACCTACCCCACCTATATATGTCCCTGCTGCGTTACTACCTAACTACACCACCCATCCCACCCACAGATGTGACCTTGCTGCTACTACTACCTAACTAGTCCCCTCACCAATAGATAACAATTTGCTGATGCTACTGCCTACAGTACCTACCCCACCTATATATGTCCCTGCTGCGTTACTACCTAACTACACCACCCATCCCACCCACAGATGTGACCTTGCTGCTACTACTACCTAACTAGTCCCCTCACCAATAGATAACAATTTGCTGATGCTATTGCCTACAGTACCTACCCCACCTATATATGTCCCTGCTGCGTTACTACCTAACTACACCACCCATCCCACCCACAGATGTGACCCTGCTGCTACTACTACCTAACTAGTCCCCTCACCAATAGATAACAATTTGCTGATGCTACTGCCTACAGTACCTACCCCACCTATATATATGTTCCTGCTGCTTCTACTACCTAACTACATCTCCCACCACTGCCCACAGATGTGATCCTACTTTTGGTCACATCTATGGGTGTTAGGGTTAAAGGGCTAACGGGGGACCTGTCAAGATTCTCCAAATCTGGATGCCTGGGTTGGTCTATTAACTGCCAGTAACCTCATCGCCAGGATATCTTATGTATCCATGCTGCTGATTCTTCTACCCATATATGTGACCCTGCTACTGCCTAATTAACACCTACCCCATAGCAAAATCACACTGCTGCTGATACTACCTAGCTAACTTCCTCACAGCCAAACATGGGACCCAGCTGCTGCTGCTTCTACTACTGTACCTAACTATTCCCCATCCTCCCATAGATGTGTGTGTGCTGCTACTGCCTAACTACCGGCCATCCCCACCTACAGATGTGACCCTTGCATAGATCCTGGTACTAGTACTATCTAACCATAGCCCTTCTAATAGATGTGACCCCTGTATAGACCCTGTTGATGCTTCTGTTACCTACTTCAACTATCTCTGGTGGAGCAAATCTCTGAGACCTGCTGGTTTCATTTATTACATCCTGATGATGATGGTCTCTTTATGTAAGAACTTTAGATTCAAGTGATAGTTTTCTTACTAATATTTCAAACATAAATAAGTATCTACATTCTTCCTCTCTACAAGAAACACATCTTAAATTTCTTCATATAGCGTACATTGCGCCTAATCAGAGAGCACATATGGTCTGGCTGTTGTCTTAAATGTAAAATATGCAAGGCGGATTTGTTTCATAATTTCTGGACATGCAACAAGGTCTCAAGATTTTGGCATAAAGTTGTAGAATATATAAATCAAACATTTCTGATTAAAGTCAGAAAAGAACCCAAAGCTTGTTTATTTCTTGACCTTGAAGATTGGTTCCTTGGCCCAGAGAAAAAAAGAATCACTTCGGTGATTTCTATTATTTTAGTTATAGCCAAAAAGCAAATCCTCATACACTGGATTAAAAAAAGTGCACCTTTATTATCTACAGTTAAAAATATGCTACTTAGGATCTTGTATTTTGAACGAAGAGCCACCTTACCAGATGTGGAAGAGGGGGTGCAAAAATTTGCCAAGAAATGGGAAATATTCATTGAGAGTTTGGATAGCGACACACAAACATTCATCTATAAACTGTTTGAAACGACTTCATGGTTTTCATTTAGACAATTAACAATTGCCCCTTAAGGAGACTCGACTCCTCTGTCCGTTTATTTTTATTTTTTATTTTAATTCTATATCGGCTTATATTAAAAAAAAAAAATTGAATAAATATAGACCCTAAGGATCTAAAAACTTTTAAAAACTCGTCTTGTCTTGTCATTCCCCCAACCTCATTTCTCCTTCCCACTTTTTTCCCTTTGTGTTTGATGTAATCTAGAAATTGATAGTTAATATTTCTCTCTGTTTCTGAAATTAAACTTAAATATATTTGTTATATAGGAATATTACTTAAATATATTTGTATTTTCATTACTCTTTCCTAATTTGTAATTAATGTGAAAAAAACAATAAATATGTTTCTCACAAGAACTATGGTGGACTGACTCAGAGGAATATGCATGCCAGGGACACAGAGCAGGAGTATCAGCAGTCAGTGCAGAATCTGGCATCTTACTCAGGAGACATGTACTAAAGAATAAATGCAATAAAAATCCTGTTTTTGGGGGTTTTACCACATTTTCGAATGCACTAAAGCACCATTTGCAAAGTGTAACACCAGCTATAGCTTAGTTACCCCATAGAAGGCTATGGGCTTCTCTCTACAGCTCTGGTTGAGAGATCCGACATCGATCCTTCCCAGCATGCCCCACGGCCTCCAGTGTCACTCTTTGCTCGTGATCAGAGGGACTCCCAGGTCACAGACCCCGAAGTCCAGAGGCATGCAACCATTGCAAAGGGTAGCTCTTATCAGAAGAGCTGCTCTTTGCGTTGCTAATAGCATATGTTAGTGGGATATACCGCCAGTACTTGGTACATCCCACCCTATATGCCTCTCTTCCATGTACCCAAGTGATGATTCCAATACCAGTCTTACCTGCTGAGAGGATTCCCTGGCACTGTAGCACATTCAGAATTTGTTCATAGTTCATTTTTCATCATGGTTACTACAAAAATTTCAGACACAATTTATGCATATGCTAAAAATATAGAATATAGCTTAAGTAGAAGCGATAGAAACAGGTTGGAGAAAATAAGAGCAACTTTATAGTCATGTTTCATCGGGGGAAGACTCTTAAATCTGCCACTGACTGCAAAGTGACTGATGAAGTATCTGTGCATGCAGGCGCTTCAGCTACACACCCATAATACTCCCATATAACATCATGGCCATAAAAGTGAACCTCCCAGTCACCAACACATGTCCAATACATTTCTTATACCATGTGTCATAAAAGTTTTTATTGTTAAAAGATTGGATGTCTGTCAGAAGTCTAAATTTAAGGTACATCCTGCCACTCATCACAATGATACTAATCGCATATATATATACTAAGATCTGTGATTTTTGGCATCACACAGGACAGATCTTCCAAAAAGAGATGCATTTTGCGATGGCAGCACTTCCAGGTTTCTACCCGGGAGTGCGGATGTGAGGGATGCGGGGCTGCTGGGAGCGGTCCACTTGGATCCCTGTCATAGCAAAATGCAGAAAGTAGCCCATAGTAAAAGCTGGTATTATCGTTTGCAAGAAGCCCAACATTTCCGGCTGTGTACATATGAGAAATGTGCCCGAAACCCCAAAGCTGGCTTTTGGATGCATTTTGCCTTTAGTACATCCCATCCATGGAAAAGGGAGAAAACTACTTTGAACTGTAATTTTACAAACAAATCGTGAAAATAGAATTCATCTTGGTGCAATTCATCACGTTTTTAGTTGATTAATTGGAATAAAGTAGCAAACGCATTCTTTTCACAGTTTTACAGTTCTACTGTACCTAGGGCCTAGTTCATGTTAGTGTGCAGTAGCCAATGTTCATGAAAGCATAGGTGTGCGCATATTGAGTGTTGGGGTGCACAGGCACCACCTAATGCTCTGCCCACCCTTATGAACACCTCTTTGCCATTAGCAATACCAGCAATACGTCTTACCAAAGACTTTTGCTTTTTAAAACTGTATTCCATTAAAAAAAGTGTCCATCAATCAATTATATGCGTTTTGCCTTGTTAATACGGTACTCTTTACCTAGAAGGGCGCCCACGATTTTGATCGTGGGCATAGTTAGTAAAAAAATCGGGGCCATTGCGGGCATTGAATGCACTAAAAAATCAGGTGCGATGCGACCGACGCGATGCCCGCGATTTCCCATAGGGAACAATGTTAAATGTCCCAATTGACCCGATTTTCCTGTTCAATGTCTCAATTGACCCGATTTTTCCATAGGAAACAATGTTAAATGGGCCACAGAGGCCAAATAGGCACCCTGAAGTGTGAAATGGCCCCCACAATTGTTAACGCCACCCCACGATCAACGTGAACCCGAAGCGTGGCGAGCGCAGCGAGCCCGCGAGGGGTGGCGGTACGCATCCTACGACCTTTTCATACCCCCACTATCCACGTCGGCGTGGAGTTGAGAATAGAAAGTGGCGAGAATAGTGGCGAGCGCAGCGAGCTCCGCGAGGGGATGCGGACAGCTGTGAAGCCCGCGAGGGGACGCGGATACCTGTGAAGGTATCCGCGTCCCCTTGCGGGGCTCGCTGTGCTCGCCACGCCTTTGGGCTCGGTGGCTCGCTGCGCTCGCCACACTTTCTATTCTCAACTCCACGCCAACGTGGATAGTGGGGGTATGAAAAGGTCGTAGGACGCGTACCGCCGCCCCTCACGGGCTCGCTGCGCTCGCCACGCTTCGGGTTCACGTTGATCGTGGGGTGGCGTTAACAATTGTGGGGGCCATTTCACACTTCAGGGTGCCTAATTGGCCTCTGTGGCCCATTTAACATTGTTTCCTATGGAAAAATCGGGTCAATTGAGACATTGAACAGGAAAATCGGGTCAATTGGGACATTTAACATTGTTCCCTATGGGAAATCGCGGGCATCGCGTCGGTCGCATCGCACCCGATTTTTTAGTGCATTCAATGCCCGCCATGGCCGCGATGGGCGCCCTTCTAGGTAAAGAGTACCGTTAATTGTACTAGATCATTGTTATATCACTACATACCTGCGTCATCCATATATTTGCTTTTGACTTTATTTGCATGTACTGTTACACAGAGTAATTACAAAATAAAAAATTTAATCAGCAGGAGATTATGGTGTGGCTAAGAGACGTTTTATATTGTAGCGAGTGTCAATAGATGATGGTAGACACGGCTGATTGGCGGTGTTACATACACCCAATCGGCGGTGTTAGACATGCCCAATAGGTGGAGCTAGGCACACCCCTTTGACGGTGCACCCCCTAATAAAATGTGCTGCACACGCCTATGCATGATTATCGCCAGACTGCACATATACTTTGATAGTACTGTGCAGGCAACAAGATCACAGACTTCTCCATTGGGCGAGTTTATACAAATCCTGGCATCTGGGATATTTGCATATTTACACAGATGCTGTATATTACATCAGAGCTGCAAGGCATTTTTCGTACTGTACATCAGGCGTTGAGCTCTGCACAAATAATTAAAATATACTCCTTCAATATTATATACGCTCACTTGTTAATAATAACCAGTATGCAGGGGCACTCAGGACAAAAAGACACAATAACCAGCCACTTTAAGCCAACGTTTCAATGAGACATTCTCATTTTCTTCAGGGCACTACTAAATATATATTTCTGTATTTTCAGGTTTGGCCAAGTTCCCGAAATGAAACGATTTTCTTCCACACATGTGGAGGCACTCTCATCCATAAGAACTGGGTACTCACAGCAGCCCACTGTTTTATTAAGTAAGTCTGCCCTTCAAAGAATCATTTACAGTCTGAATTTTTCTTTCTTTTTGCAAGTGCCATTTTCTTTCTGTCAGAGCGGTGGATTTCTCCTCGCAATCCACAGCAAATTCTCACATTAATAATCCATGCTGAATTACGGCAGAGATATTTAGCAAATCCAGCATACTCAGTACCTTGCTTTGTTTTACCTTACAAACCGTCAAGAAGTAATTGCCCTTCTCACAACCAAATCAGTCTACAGTGCATCCGGAAAGAATTCACAGAGCTTCACTTGTTCCAAGATGTGTTATGTTACAGCCCTATTCCAAAATGGAATAAATTAATTTTCCCTCAAAATTGTACACACAATACCTCAGAATGACAACGTGAAAAAAGTTTTGGGGATATTTATGCAAATTTATTAAAAATAGAAACTGAGACTGACTTCCGGTGGGCGGCCTGACGGAGCGGCCGTGTTCACAGGTAGCTCCTAGCTCCGGACCGGTCTGCCTAGATATTCTACGCTGGCGACCGGATTTCAAGCACCGGAGAGAGCGGCCTAATGAGAGCGAGTGGCCGGCAGTGAGCGCCTGTACCCCCGGGATCATAGCGCTGTATACAACGCGCACTCACCCCCGTTCATGGAGAACCGCGTCATCGGGTCTCGCAGCATACAAGTCCCAGCACCCTACGGGAGAAGCCGGAGGTGACGACAGGAGGCTTGTTGGGTAACGGCCGTGCGCGAGGTGCGAGTATCGCCTGACTGAGGCGTTTGGTGAGGTGGCGGAGCAGAGGAGAGATGCCTGACCGCCTGGTTGTGTTGCGGGCGGCAGCAGGGAGCGGACGCCACCTGGCAGAGGCGTGTGGCAAAACAACAAGGCGGCAGAGTATTGGAGCAGTCTGGTCACCAATTACCCATCTGATATACTACAGCCTGCGGATTTGGGAATCGGTTAGCAACAGAGACCTGGACAGTGTAAACCACTCCGCAGCCAAACTACTGGAGAGGTGAGAGCTCCTTGATACCTCTTGAATACTTCATGCACGTACACCTCGAGGCTATAAAAACTCTGTTATACTAACATAAGTGGGGCAGAAGTTACAGCTTACAGAGTAATTCCTGCAATCCAACACAAGTTAGAATTCACCCTAGGGGGGTTACATTGACTGGTCTGGACTGCACCATAAGCGCCCACTGTGTGCTATAACAACTCCTGATAACAATCTAAGACGCTGGGAGAGGTAGTGGAGATAGAAAGAGGTATCCCCCCGTTTGTGCCTGCGTATAAATAACAACTGAAAGAGTTTACAAGGCTCCTGACACTGGGTACGATACTTATCCTGGTGAAGGAAGGTGATGGATAAATACATGGGAAAGGCTCAGAAAAGCGACAAAGGTGGCAAAGGCAATGCAGCGGCTAAATCAAAAGAAAATAAAGCCAAAGGCCAATCCTTCTGCAGCCCGTCGCCATCCCTAACAAGCGACGATATTAATAGAGACTTATCTGACTCCCCACAACATACCACAGCCACATCTTTTAAGGCTAAAGAACTATCAGAGATCCTGGCCCCCTTATTAGATACAAAACTTGCAGGCCTCAAGACAGCCATAGAAGCTGTAGCAACACAATTAAAGGAATATAACACCCGCTTTGAGGAAGCAGAACGTAGAATAATGATCATGGAAGAAGAACTTTCCCAAGCCAGAGCCACGATTGTGGCTCAGGAAACGGCTCTAGTTGCAGTACAGGATAAACTAGAAGAGATCGAAAATAGGGACCGTCGTAGCAATATTCGCCTAATAGGGCTACCAGAGTCAGTAAAAAATAAAGACTTAATGACCTTGGTCTCAGACTGGATCCCTAAAGAGCTAAACTGCATAATGACAGAAGGCCCTCTGCAGATTGAAAGAGTGCATCGCATAGGGCCAGAACAACCAGAGAGGCGCAGACCGCGGCCGGTAATCTTCAAATTACTAAAATACACAGACAAGGTCAAAATTATGGAAGCATTCAGGAAATCCAGGAACTTGGAATATAATGGAGAAAAACTATTACTGTTCCAAGATTTCTCTCATCAAGTAGCTATGAAAAGGAAAGCTTTTTCCCCTATCTGTAGTCAATTGTTTAAATCCGGCATACGTTTCTCATTATTGTACCCTGCGAAACTGAAGGTCTTCCATAACGGTCAACAACAGATGTTCGATTCCCCTGCGATGGCCGAACCATTCCTGAACTCTCTATCAACAAGCTGAGCAGATGTATACGTTAAGCCGGATGAACCAGAGGACTCTATTCAAAGTCTTTAGAAACAAAAAGAGAATCTCCCTTCTTCTCCTTGGTGGTTTTTTTTTTTTTTTTTTTTCCTCCCTCTCTTATTGCAGGTTTTTCACGTGTTTTTTTTTTTTTTTTTTTTTTGGATATTTTTACAAAGGCACATGGGAAGAAAAATCACTTTGGACACCGCTCTCGTTATGTTAATTATTATCAGAGCTTCACGAGGACACTTTTATGTGGACATATTTGCATTCGTTAGTAAGAGTACACAGGAAAATGGCCATTTGGCCACAGCCTATATCATGTTAATTATTTATAGAAGTATGAAGAGTGAAATAAGTAGGTGGGTTTTTTTTTTTTTTTTTTTTTTTTTTTTTTTTTCTCCTCCCTCTCTTATTGCAGGTTTCTCACGTGGATTTTTGTTGGATATTTTTATAAAGGCACATGGGAAGAAAAATCACTTTGGACACCGCTCTCGTTATGTTAATTATTATCAGAGCTTCACGAGGACACTTTTATGTGGACATATTTGCATTTGTTAGCAAGAGTACACAGGAAAACGGCCATTTGGCCACAGCCTATATCATGTTAATTATTTATAGAAGCATGAAGAGTGAAATAAGTAGGTGGTTCTTGGACCACTATATTGAGGAATGGAGTGGCAGATGCACAGTATAGCCATAATATCTTACACTGTATAGTATGTGGATAATGGAGGCATGGGAAAAATGCGGCAAATACCTGCACTATATTATTATCATAATTTTTTTTTTTTTTTTTTTTTTTTTTTTTTCCTCCTCTCCTTTGGGTAGGAGGACATAAGATTTAAAGATATAAAATATGAGTGTAACAGAGGAGAGATTAAAAGATAGAATTACGTTCCTCTCGTGGAACGTGGAAGGCCTGAATTCCCCTATAAAAAAGAAAAAAGTTCTGCAACACTTAAAAAAGCTAAAACCGGATATAGCGGTTTTGCAAGAGACACACTGGCGGAATAGCGATTTAAATACACTTAGGGATAACTGGTTCGCCGAGGTGGTTGCAGCATCCTATACCAAGAAAAAAAGAGGGGTAATGATACTTGTGAATAAAACTTTACAACATAACATTGTAGACCAAAAAAAAGACTTAGAAGGGAGATATTTATTTCTAAAAATAACACTAGAAGGAGAATTATATACAATTGTAACAATATACGGCCCAACCGGCCCTAACTCAGCCTTTTATACTGAGTTATATGTGAAACTACAGGACTGGGCAGAAGGTCATATTATAATAGGTGGGGATTTTAACACTACGGTTAATCAGAGGTTAGACAGAACAGGAGGTAGCAAAAATGATAGAACACCGCCGGCACTAGCGTTACTAATGGAAGCACTGAACTTAAGGGACCCCTGGCGACACGAACATCCAGTGGGTAGAGAGTTCACCTTCTACTCGCACCCACACGGTTCATCATCCAGGATTGACTTTTGGTTGATTCCGGTACCTCTGCTATCTAGAATAAAGAACACCGGTATTGAGAACATTGCTATATCAGATCATGCCCCTACCTGGTTTTCCCTAGCAATGGCCAACCCTAGAGCAACTTCGTATAACTGGCGATTTCCTAGTTTCCTGTTCGACTCCACTGATTTTAAGTCCTTCCTAACACAACACTACAACAATTTTGCGGAGGACAACAAACAACATATAGAGGACATAAACCTTTTTTGGGCAGCCTCTAAACCGGTTGTACGTGGACAGATTATGGCCTATGTAGCGAGCAAACGGAAAAAGCTAAATAGAAGATTCGAAGTACTTAGTAGGGAGGTCTCGTATGCATATTCTGAAATGCTGAGAAACAACATAACAGAAACACGTAAAATTTATACAGAGACTAAATCACTGTACGATGCTTTATGCACGGAGAAAGCAAAATATAATGTGGAGTGTCAAAAGAACAAATATTTTAGAGGGGGAAATAAGGCGGGGAAACTGCTGGCATCTCTAATAAGGTGTAAAACCCCAATAACTCAGATAACAAAACTAGTAAGAGACACACAGCAGATTAAATCCACAGAAGAGATAGCTAACACCTTTTTAGATCATTTCTCCAACCTATATAAAAATCCTGGGGATGATCCAGTAAAAGGAATGGAGTTTATTAGGAATGCAGGGATCCCTAAGTTATCAGACGCTGAAAATGCAGATCTGTCCAGACCCATCTCAGTACTGGAAATTAAAGATTGTATTGGAAAACTAGCAAGAAATAAAACCCCTGGGCCAGATGGTTTAAGTCCTGAATATTATAAAATTTTGGCAGTACAGGTGACGCCTCACCTACAATTATTGTATAATGCTTTGTTGGGTGGTTCATCAGCCTTCGAAGAATTTAATAAAGCAAGAATTATTTTAATCCCCAAAGCAAATAGAGACATGACCCAGATAACCTCATATCGTCCTATCTCCCTGTTAAATCAGGATTTCAAAATATTAACATCTATCATGGCCAACAGATTACAACAAAAACTCCCCAAATTACTACATAAAGCTCAATCTGGCTTTCTGAGAGGAAGATCATCGGTGCAAAACATGCGCCAAGCTATTGCAGTCTTGGTAAAAGCTGAGAGTGAACCAGCCGGGAAGGCAATAATGGTGGGGTGCGATGCAGATAATGCGTTTGATAGGGTAACGTGGTCACATCTTCTCAGAATGCTACACGCCCAAAATCTGGGTGTCGGCTTCATTACCCTTTTCCGCAAACTTTACACCTCCCCCACAGCTTTTATTACGGTGAATGGGAAGAACACACAGGAATTCCCCTTGGCCCGGGGCACAAGGCAAGGATGCCCTTTGTCGCCGTTATTATTCAATATAGCGATAGATCCCCTAATCAGACACTGTTACATAGCCAAGGAATGGCAGGGCTTCCAGTTCGGCACAGAAGTGCTGAAAGTGTCGGCATATGCCGATGATCTATTATTATATATAAAAAACCCTCATGTAACAATCCCAAAGTTGCTGCGGGTCCTAAGTGATTTTGAAATAGTGTCTGGCTTCAGGATAAACAAAGCCAAAACTAAAGCACTGGCCCTGAATGCGGGGGCTAAAGAGGGCTGGCAAGATAGTTTCCCTTTCAAGTGGGTACCCTCAACTATGTCCTATTTGGGTATTAATGTATCTAGACATACGACTGAGCTCTACATCAATAATATTCAACCAATAATCGCACGTACCCTGAATGATTTTAAAGCCTGGCGATGCTTGCCTTTATCATATCTTGGGAGGATACACCTGATTAAAATGGTGGCTTTCCCACGAATACTGTACTATATACAAATGCTACCTTTTATGATTAAGGATATGGATTTGAAGGTGCTTAATGCAGCAGTGAGTAAATTCATCTGGGCCGGGAAAAAACCCCGAATAGCCAGACATAAACTTACTCAAAACCCGAAATTGGGTGGTATAAACTTGCCTTGCATTCAGAGCTACGTGTTAGCAGCCAACATTAGATACGCGATAGACTGGATAAACAAAACAGATTATTATTCGAATACTGAAATAGAACAATCATTTTGTCCAGAAATCCCTCTAACAGGCCTTCTTCATACGCAACCCTCAAAAACTCCGCACAATGTTAAAAGAAACCCATTGCTGAATACCACCTGCGGGGCGTGGAGGAAAGTGATAGTTAGAAAGGGGCTATCTCCGTATAGAACGATATTCATCCCACTATTATATAACATAAAGAAACATTCCTTTTTGCTTCAAAATAACAAATTGACGCAGAAAGGGACAATAAGGGGTAGGGGATGCATTGCAGATGTATTGGAAGAGAGAAGTATACAGATACTCACGATGGAGAAGATGTTAGAGAAAATTGATACTAACATGCTATCCTGGTTGGATTGCCTTCAAATAAGAGGCTATGTAACCGAGATAGCATCAGAGATAACAAACAAAGATACCTCTGATGAATTGATTAAATTAATTAATATGGCCCATAACAAGAAGTGCACCACTGCACTGCTCTATACACAGATTAAGGATACAATTCATTACGATAGAGTCCACTCTGGTTTGGTGAAATGGACAGATGACCTTCCAGGGTTAAACCTACAGATGATTTTTTCCGCTTTTAATCGTATTAATAAATACCTGGTGGGCGCCTCATACCTAGAAATGCAATATAAACTACTTCACAGGGCGTACTACACCCCGAGGAAAAGGTTTGTGACAGGTAGCTCCACTAACTCAAATTGCTTTAAATGTTCACAGAATGATGCAGACCTACTTCACTGCATGTGGTCATGTCCAGAAGTTTTGGGATACTGGGAAACGGTGGGTAGATTTATACAGGACGAATTTAAGATCGTAGTGAAACCTACTCCCGAGTGGGCTCTATGGGACATACATACAAAAACTAGCTTAAAAGGTCTCTCCAAAGGGCATCGAATACTCTTGGCAAAAATCGCCGCGGCGACTCGGAAAACAATTCTGTCGCAATGGACTGAAACGAATACACTAACCATAGCACTCCTAGTCCCTAGAATTGTATACCTGTTTCAAATGGATTGGTGTGAAATGGTTAAGAACAAAGAACAAAATATTGAAAAATTTTTCAATATTTGGCTACCTTACGTTAGGTCACTTTCAGAAATGAATAAATCTATGCTGAGAAAGGTAGTGTCAATGACGACATGGTATGAGAGAGAATTACTAACTAATGGGGATCGCCCTTTTTAATTTGGTAAAATATGGGCATGGTGCACTTTGTACTTAAGGGAAATGGGTCAGCCAATGGGGCTTTAATTATGTAGCCTCTGACCATTATTTAGTCAGTCGACACACCGAACGATGACATAATATCTATTGAAAGGTTTGGGTAGACGTTATGAACAGGATCCGCAAGCAGGAAATACCATCAGTAGATTTTTTTTTTTTTTTTTTTTTGCTTAGTGGGAAATAGGACGACCAGAATGAATTGCCATATATATAGGACTGTAGGGAGAAAAGAACACTTGTCTGGTGGATACTTTTGCGCCTTGTGCCTTCTTCTTTGTGTCCTTTTTTCTATCTATGAATGAACGGGGGGGTGGGGAGGGTGGTTGGGGGGTTGGGGTTTTGTATTTTTATAAATTGTCATATAATTGTTATATATATAAATTTATAGTTTTGGAAGGAAGTGGATCACAGTTAGAGAATGGTACTAAACATGATGCCAGGGAGACTGGCTGCCTGCCCATAGTGGGGCTATCGAGAAGAGTGTGAGGGGAACTTCCCACAGTAAGACAAGTGGTAAGATTGTGCGGGGACCCTCCCTCAGGTATGACTCTTTCCATGTTTTCTTTGATAAGCATATAAAAATAAAATAAAAAAAAAAATAGAAACTGAAGAAATCACATGTACATAATTATTCACAGTCTCTGCTCAAAACTTTGTTGATTCACCTTTGGCAGCAATTACAGCCTCTAGTCTTTTTGATTATGAAGCCATGGACTTGGCACACCTATATTTGGGCAGTTTTGCTCATTCTTCTTTGCAGTACCTCTCAAGCTCCATCAGGATGGATGGGAAGAGCCATTTTCAGATTTTTCCAGAGATGTTCAATTGGATTCGTCTTGGCTCTGGCTAGGACACTCAAGGACACTCACAGAGTTGCCCTGAAGCCATTCTTTTGATACCTTGGCTGTGTGCATAGAGTCATTGTCCTGCTGAAAGATGAACCGTTGCCCCAGTCTGAGGTCAAGAGCGCTCTGGACTAGCTTTCCATCCTGGAGGTCTCTGTACATTGCTGTATTAATCTTTCCCTTTGTCCTGACTAGTCTCACAGTTCCTGCCACTGAAAAACATCTCCACAACATGATGCTGCCACCACCATGCTTCACTGTAGGGATGGTATTGGGATGGTGATGAGCACTGCTTGCTTTCCTCAAAACATGATGCCTGGCATTTCGCCAAACAGTTCTATCTTTGTCTCATCAGACCAGAGAGTTTTGTTACTCATGGTTTTAGAGTCCTTCAGGTGTATTTTAGCAAAATCCAGGTGGGCTGTCATGTACTTTTTACTAAGGAGTGGCGTGCACTGTCAAGTGTGGGACCTTATATAGACAGGTGTGTGCCTTTCCAAATCATATGCGGTATTGTTTGGAGAACTTTGAGGGAAAAAATTAATTTATTACATTTTGTAATAAGGCTGTAACATACCAAAATGTGTAAAAAGTGAAGCGCTATGATAGACACAGTAGAAATCACCACCCCCTTCTGTCCACTTTTATTATTTTCATTGGTTAGTAGTAAGGTCAGATAAAAGTTTTCTTTCATTTCTATTTATGTATACATATGTATTAATTAGGATTTTGAGATACAGTAGTTGAATGGATAAGTGGGTGGTACAATTTAAACATGCTTGGGATAGGCACATTGATATCCTTACAGACTAGATGGGCCAAGTGGTTCTTATTTGCCGTCAAATTCTTTGTTTCTGTTTCTAGGACAGCTTACAGGGGCAGTTTTTGCATATACTACCCATTTATATTCCACTCAAGACAGTTGAGTGGAAATATTTTTGTAGTTACTGGTAAATATTGCCCCCCCCCCCCCCCCCAAATACATTCACCACTGTATATAATATATATAGTACAACCCCCAGGTTGGTGCTGTCTCAGAGGTGGGGTGAGTGCTATGGCAGTCACCCAGCCAGTCTTCATGGTACACAATGTATAATACAGTAAAGCTATATGATGGAGAGATATTTAAGGGTATTGCCAAAAAGGCACAAAGTAAGCACAATTCACACAAAATGTGAAAGTATAGCTTTATTAAACACTTTTGCACATACCAAAACTAAAGGCCCAAGGGTGACTTTCATGTGAAAGCCGCTCAGTTTTCTCGTTTGAGCGGCTTTCAGCATGAAAGCCACTCAGTGTGTATGGCCAGATGATGAGCGGTTAGTGGTGATGTGCGTTCCCGCATTATCGCTGGGAAAGCCGTTCATCTGCTGGTATTACAGCAGATGAGCGGCTTTGAGGATGGCTTTGCATGGGTGCCGGATGGCTGACAGACAGTTAGGATTCCAACAGTCATTGCACCAAAGTCAGAATCCCGACTGTTAAAACCCCCTACACTCGGGATCCTGATGGCCACCGGCTATTCTCCCTTGTGGGGGTCCACGACCCCTATAGAGGGAGAATAGAATAGGTGGTGAACATAGCGAGCCACTGTGCTTGCAGCATGGCAAGCGCAGCGAGCCCGCAAGGGGCTTCGTTTCGCTCCCCCCCACTGTGAGAGTCCGGCCAGTGGGGATCCTGACGTCAGGCTAATAACTATACCACACCCCTTTGCATAGCTCTGTGCTATGCAAAGCCGTCCGCCCCCTGCGGTCATCGCCAGGCAGAGGGAAAGCAGTTTAGTGTACTGAGCGGTTCTCCCCCCACCGATGACATTGGTTATCACTGTCCATACACGCTGGGCATAATCGCCCAGTGTGTTTGGACCTTTACACATACTTACCTACATCCTCTGAATCTCTTTGGTATCCCCCTCAAGCTGTAATGTGTATTGATATATGGTGCTCTTTTTACCTGTACATGTTTTTGTTATTTATTTACTGTAATGCTAAGTTTTGTCATGTGCAGCAGTAGACCATACCACAAGGTTAATGAGATTAACCTCATTAACCTTGTATTCTACCGCAAACTGCCAGTTTGCTAAAGTGGATTTTGAGCCCATTAACTGCAGTGTTCTCAGAAACGAATGTTTCGAATGCCGAGTTTAACCAATGGTGTATTGATTCATACAAGTATGTTCTGTTTTGTGTTTTGTAAAATTACTATGATGCATTTTACTGCTGAGCATACAATCTCCAATGAACTTGAATGATATGTATTATATGACCATGTGACTACCAACATCGCAGATATTTCTTTGTATCCCTCACTGGTACAATGGAAAATGTTATAATATTGGGGATGTGAGTAACCGCACATCAACTACCGCTGAATACCCCCTTGAAACTTTCTATTTCATTACATTGGTATATGCCAGCATATTCAGGGTACCATTTAAGGATGTGGGGATGAAATAAATTCACATACCAAGGGCACTCTGATTTCATTTCAGCTATGCAGCATGAATTTTTATGATGTGATGAAAAATTTACCATCCACGGGAGTGAGTTTTAGGCATCAGACTCTTTTCATCCTGTACACCTGATGCATGATACTGAGTCAATGAGACATGTTTGTGTTTCTAGAGAGAAGTGCTGCAGGCAAATCAGACTTACCAGCACCCTATATACAGTATTCTAGAAAGACAAAAGATAGAGGAAATAAAATGTGCTGCAAACGAACTCACTCTCCCCCTCTCACTCTGAAATTAGCAATACAGGTGCTGCAGCCCCCCTCTCTCCCTCCCCCCCCCCCCCCTAAAAAATAAAAATAAAAAATAAATCTAGGCTTTCAGTATTGTGTAAAATGAGCCCAAATTATTGTTATTCCAGAAAGATAACTGAAAAAAATCATTATATACAGCAAATAAAAAAATTAAATAACTAAATCCTGTATAAGAGCTAAGTTATGATACCATTGCTTACAAAAACAAAAAAAAGTACTGATCACGTGTACAATAAGTTAGGGTGTGATGTACTAAGCATCACTTCTGTGATGCGGTACATCACGACACTTACCACACAGATACTAAATGCATATGTACTTACATGTCACATGATGCGGCTGCCATGTTGATGTAATGGACTCAGACTTATCATTTACAGTGGAGGATACAGTCTCCTATAATATCTGAAACTTGTTGTATTTATTAGTCAGGTATATTCTTATATGGCGAGATGGTATTAGATTGTCTCCCGATACCCTACTAATAACATCTGTGACTAAATGAGGCTTTTATATTTTAAGTTATGCAGATGAATTGTATCGATGGCAGATGTGCCTTGGGAAACACAACCTGACTATTGTAGAACCCACTGAGAAATGCTACAAAATTCTTGGGATCTATCGTCATGAAGGGTTTGTCTACCCAGAAATCCCTGCTCTGGAGTTCGACATTGCCTTGGTGAAGCTGGATGGAGAGGTGCTGGCCAGTGATGTTATAGATTTTGCTTGTCTGCCACCCCATGATCAGGTTCTGTCTGAAAATTACAGATGTCAAGCAACTGGATGGGGAGATGAAACAGGCAAGTGCCACAGCTAATAAAAGTAGAGGAAAACAAAAATAATTAAAATTCAGTGAACACACACACACATACAATATATGTATACTTATACATACAGGCTGGATATCCCATATCCAAAATATTCCAAAATAGAATATTTTGTTTTGTTTCTTTGTTGTTCCCACACACCTCATTTTTTAATACTTACCTCGTCCCCCGGTGTCCAAGGCGACCATCGTGGAATTATCTTCAATGTCATCCCCGGTCCCAAAGATGCATTGATCGGGCGTGCCGGTGATGTCACCGGTGCCACCACACAATGCATTCTTGGGACTGCGTATGCCGCTGAAGAGGATTCCGATGGCCGTCGTGTATGCCAGGAGACACTGTGGATGTTGGGGGGCCATCGGGGCACTGCCAGAGAACTAGGTAATATTCCGAAATCCGCATAAATCCCTTATCCAAAATGCTCGTGGACCCGAGCATTTCGGGTAAGGGATACTCAACCTATAGTAAACAAAATCCTATTACAAATAACATGTCTTCTTTTACCCATGCAGGAAATTCAATGGCACCAAAAGCTGCTGAAGGATTAAATCAGGTGACACTGCCAGTTATTTCCTATGAGGTTTGCAAAACACCTCAGTATTGGTGGTTTCAAATGAAAGAATCAATGATCTGTGCTGGATATGTTCTACCCGATGAGTTAAAGTCAGTGTGTCAGGTTAGTATATTCCTGTACTGTATAAGTGCTTAGAGACAGGGCCGGTGTGAGGCACTGGAGTGCCCTAGGCAGGGGGCGGGTGCTGCGGCCGCGGGAGGGACTTGGGTTTGGCCGCAGCGCTCCACGGGTAGGAAAGGGTGGGTGGGTTTTGCCGGGTGATGTAAAGAGATGCAGGAAACTTACCCCTGCTGCTAAGCGTCCCTGCTGCTCCAATCCTCCCTGCTGACAAAGCAGGTGATGCTCCGGTGGGGGAAATAGTTGTGGATGGTGCTGACCTCCATTCAGTGGGGGGAGGTGCTCCAAACTGCCACTCTTCAGTGGCCGGCGCCCTAGGCAAATGCCTAAGGCTGCCTAGTGGTGGTGCCGGCCCTGCTTAGAGACCAGCAATAACCATTACACTATGATTAGTTCAGCTAGACTTACCCTTCTATCCCTTTAAACCAGTACCCTCATAAATTATACAGGTTCTATGGCTGATTAAAAAAGTGAAATGCAGACTTGAAATAAGCCAGGTTTAAAGGGATAATATGGTAGATCTAAGCATAGTAACACTCTTTTGCTTTTTAATTGGAGGGTTTTAAATTTACTACAATGTACAGTATCAGCAGCATTCACTCAAATCACAACACATAATGAAAGGTCTAGAAAAACTAACTATATTATTATAATATGGGCTAAATTTGTATTAGCTGATTGCTCTTCTATGTTTTGCCCCGTACACATGGGACGACAGGAGCTTTGTGCTGAGCAACACTGAATCGCTCAGATCACTCAACTCACATCGATGCAGCAGCGCTGTGTGCTGAGCGATCTGTCACTGCCCGTGTTCTCAAAAGAGAGAACACAGGCAATGACTAGATATTTCAGCATTGCTATAGCTATGGGGCATACACACACACAGCAATTTGTGCTTCATTTCTAAGTGGTCTAGTCAGATCCCTTAGAAATGGGGCTTAAATTACTTTGAGTGTATGCCCCATGTCTTCATTTGCAGACTGTAGAAATCTAACCTTGTGTCAATGTCTATTTAGCTAGGCATATTGCATATTTAGTTCTGGTATTAACAAAGCACATTTTATACTTCTCATGTCAGCCATACATGCTGAAAGAAGGTATAAGAAGGTGCATGGCACAATGAATCTCCACAGTGTAGCTCACCTCAATGCTGTGCAATGTCACAATTTGTTGAATTGGACAGCCAAGGTCAGAGCTGCAATGGTGCTACAGTATACGCTAGAAAGCAGATTGGATCGGGGGGGCCTTTCTACTTTACCTGGAGTGCAGAAAACTGCATCGCTTGAAGTGTAAATGTGGGCCCTTGTTGCATGCACACAGTGGAGTCAGTAATTTTGTGGCCAAAGGACCAGATATATCTAGCTTCAAAAAGTGATAAAATGGAGAGTGATAAACAGCCAGCTATCCAGCTCCTAACTGTCATGTTACAGGCTGGGTTTGCAAAAATGACAGGTAGGAGATGATTGGCTGGTTGTTTCTCCCTCTCTATTTTATCGCTTTTTGAAGCTTGATACATCTGACCCTGAATGTGGAACACATTCAGCTAGTCACACACACAATCTGTTTGGTGTGCATGTGCGTGTATACAGTACATGCATGCGTATATATTCGCACCCTTTACTCATTGACTTTCGATGATGCAATTGTGGGTGTGACTATGGGAATATTTTTGTAGTGTAAGTTAATGCAAGTTAATTATAACTGAAATCTGATTGGTCTGAGGACTTGTAAAATTTGTATCATATTAAGTAAGCAAATCTATATCAGGTATCCTCTCTACTTTGTAATGCACCCAGGGAGATTCAGGAGGACCACTGGTCTGCCCATCAACTACTAACAACAGGGTTTGGGAAGTTCATGGAATTACCAGTTTTGGAGCTGTCGGCTGTGTTGTGGATAAGAAACCCAGTGTTTTCACCCGTGCATCTGCTCATCTTGATTGGATTGATAACGTCATGAAGAAAGATATATATGATACATACTGTAGGTATTTATCCAAGTTTGCATTTAAAAATATATCTGAGTAAAAATAATAGGGAATGAGAGCTGGATGTGAGGCAATTTGTTTGAAAATGGCCATTTATTTAAAGCGACAATTATTTACAAGCAGTGGCGGCTCCAGAGGTTGGGCTTTAGCACAGTCTGAATTTCAAATAGAGGAGCCACACTTACTGCCATTGATTCCTGGACAACAATGTTTGGCAGCGTTTGGGTTGGCAGTTGGTGTGGCTCCCCTATTTGAATTTTGGACTACGCTTCAGCCTCACCTCTGGAGCTGCCAATGTTTGCAGGGTAAAACAAATCTGGTTTTGCCTTGTACGTGATTGCCATTTTAAAAATACACCCATTGTCACCAGTGTTCCCTCAAAGCTGTGCACGTGTGCGCATGCACACAACTCGCTGAGCCCGCGCACAGACATTACAACTGAGCGCACAAAGGTTAAAATCTTGTTTAGTGTTTAATAAGGTTGAAAATCACTGCTATAGCCTATATGTGTGGTGTGTGAAGTATGTAAACATTCAAATTGCTTTATTAACTCAACAGAACTCGAAACCTAGGCCTGTATACGTTATGTGACGCACAAAAATTTACATTTTCTTGCAAAGTTGCACAGACAATATCTTTTGCCGCACACAGCCTTCATAAAATTAGAGGGAACATTGATTGTCACGCGATCACCTGCACCTTCAGCATAATAAGATATTACTAGACTCCATATTAAAGCTTTGTAACGGCCCCTATGTACCAGCGAATGGTGATAAATATATATAGCACATACTGTATAATTTACACAGGGAAAATGGGCCCTCTTCAGTACTGTGCCCCATAGTATAGCTTCACCCCTTGCACCCATGGTAGTTCCAACCTACAGCCTACATGAGTACAGCTTCTTGCTCCCTTTTACATTTACCTAGGGATTAAAGTAATCCTGGAAAGGTGGGGGAACTCATTTCCCTGTGCACCCTAATGACCCCCCCCCCCCCCCCCCATCCCCTCCCTCCATTAGACAGAGCCAGGGCCAAGAGTAGGGTTTTATGGCACTCCCCTGCAAACTATAATGCTTTTCGGTTAGAGTGTAGGGCCTAGGTGGAGGTTAGACTAGTTCCACTTCGCCAGGTGGGTGGAGCTCAGTGTCCGTCCCCCCCCACACACACACACACACACACACACACTTTAACAATTGCATTTGCCCCATGGTATTCGTTGTGTTCTTATTGTTTATGTATGGAAGCAGAGGACTGCAACGAGTCACCACTTCCATGATTGCCATGGTTTTTCTTCACAAAGAATCCCACATCAGGGTTTAAACAGTCATCAGCTACTGCTTGTGACTAGCTTAATTATGTGTACTGCTTGCATCTTTGATATATGCAAATGATTAGTGCTATCACTGAGTATTCATTAGGTGTTACATTTCAACTTTTAGTGCTTTAAGCAGTCGTTAAATACTTTGATAATTTTGTGCCTGTTGTACAACCATAAGCACAGAAACCTTAAATACCATTCTGGAAGCTTACAGTATTTAAATATATATTTAAGTTGTTAAAATAGATAACAAAAAATGTAAATGTTAAATGTACATTTTAACATGAAATACCATTGTATCTATAAATCTGTCTTACAGTAGATGAATTCCTTTCTATCACTTTAAAAATGCACATAATACATGTTGTGGTGGGGGGGATGTATTATAATTATGATTCTTAAAGGTCAAAATCCCTCTTGGTAGTTATTACCATGAAATTTTAAATTTGCAATTTGCTCTGGGTCCCTAAAAAATGAATCATAGGGGAAAGGCTTCATCCCCAGTGTGTACATAGGATATAAATAGCACCTGTCTGACAGACTAAATTAGAAGACGCAAGTCAGTGCTCCCTGGTAATAAAAAAACTGTATTTTGTTATCAGCATGTTAGAACTTGAAGTATTTTGAAAGCTTTAAATGTTTGTCTCTGTATATACAGTATATAAAGCATTTATGGTGGTTGAACATGAAACATTTTAGGACAACTACAGTTCCTAAAGGTTTTTTTATTTTAGATGTACAGGTTGAACACAGATTATCCGGCATCATCGGTTCCAGCAAGGAACCGGATAATCCAATTATCAGTGATACCATTTAAAAGCACTGTGACTCTGCCGCAGCGTGATCCCCGCAGCCCGGCTCTCTCCTCCACCGCACCTGCTGCAGCTTGTCTCTGGCTCACAGAGCATTCCACCTCCCGCATCGCTTAACGGTCCCCGCAGCACGACCCCCCCCCCCCCCCACCCGCAACTGAATCCCCGCCTATATCCCAATACCTTCCCACTCGCTCGCTAAACCCTCCCACTGCCCTCATGACTACTTCAAAGCCCTCCCACGGTCCCCTCTATGTCTAAAAACCAAACAATGCTAACTTCTCGATGTGTCCAGATTAAAGGAGGTTCCAGACCATCGGTTGCCGGAAAATCTGTGATGTACCAGTACTTGGAAAATATTTTCACTGCAGAAGGTTTGCTGCAGGAAATGACGGCTTTCTGTGATATTTCAACTACTATACAAGAGGGATAAAAAAATAAATCATCATTTGGCCTCTACACAAATGATGATTTTGTAGAGGCATTTTCTAAGCGATCCAGTCATATCACTTAGAAAATGCCCTGAAATCGCCCCGTGTCGTTGGCCCAAATACAAAATAGGTACGAATGACCTGAGGGGATATCATTCAGAAATATAGGGACAGCACAATTATAATATAGCTTGGCCTCTTCCAAACTAAAATCTTTGTTGTACCCCTGATGGTACCGTATAACATTGTACTGTAATGTGTTTATATAAAAATGTGACTTTTGCTAAAACGGTTCTTATTTCTTGACAGCATTGCATATGCCATTGCTGAGTGTACCTTGAAAATGAAAAGATGTAACATGAACACTAAAACAAAGATTTTCTTTTTTTTTCTATTACCAGCATCTGGTTGTGACAATGCCAAATACCTCAGTGCCTGGAATGGGTCCTTCACATCAATGAGATATCCTTCCACATATAGAAATGATGCCAAGTGCTCTTGGAGTATTTCAGCTCCAGCTGATAAAGTTATTCATCTGCATTTTAACAGCCTCCTGCTTGAGGATAGTAATAACTGCATCAATGACAAAGTTGCGATATCAGATGAGCTCAGCAGTCTTGGTGGGTACTGTATTCATTTCATACTGTATTTGCCTACTTTGGAAAAAGCATTTTATGGAGAATGTGAAAGGTACCTTACACTTATAATCAGGGCCGGACTGGCCATCTGGCACTTCCGGCAAATGCCAGATTACATTACATGGTACCCGCTAATTTCAACCACAACCCATTTCCGACCGCCACCAGTTCCCCCCTGGCATCACAGAAGCTCGAACCCAAATCGCTGGACCTTCAATCTGATACCAGTCTGGTCCATATGGGTTAATTGGTTCCAGAGATATTGCGGGTAAACTGATTTTTTTTAATTTCTGAAATGTAAATTCATGGCTGTTCATGTTCTTTGAGAGCAGATTTCTCTGGAACCAAATGGCTCAGTTTCATGGGACCAAAATCATTCGAAGCCCACCTAAAAGTTCTTCAATAGGATATTAGTCTCATGTAAATGGGTCTGTTGGTTCCGAAGATATAGCCAGTTAAACTATATAGCCGGTTTAAGGTGGGGGGGTTTCTCTTCCCTTCACACCAGAAAATGCAGGGACTAAGCTGGTGTCTGGTGTAAAAGGGGTCAGCCCAGGAATGTCCCTGCATGATCTTTGGACCATATTCTCGGATAAGTCCCTGCATTTTCTGGTGTGAAAGGGGTATTATTTCAAATAGCCGGGACCTGCAGTGCTTTGAATACAGCCAGGCAGCCTCCTGCTCTCTGCCCGGCTGTCAATGGCTATGACTTCTGCCTGGTGGTGGCTGTCCCCCTGTTACCGTGAGCATGTATTCCCCCTTGGCAATGAGCATGTAATCCCACATGGCAATGAGCATGGAACCCCTGGCAATGAGCACGTAGGTAAGCAGCACTTATGTAGCATACTTTTTAATTGGCATTATGGTGTTTTGCATAATACATAATGGAAATGATGGTGTGTGGCTTAACATATAATGGGCATTATGGTGTAAATTATTGATGCACGCCTTTGGCGCGCAATGACCCTGTTTGAGAAGCATAAAGTGAATTTTGGCTCAATCTGTTTGGTATAGTGTGTATTTTGGCTCAATCCATGTGGCAAAATGTTAATCTGTGTGGGATAACGTGAATTTTGACTCAGTCAGTGTGAATTTTGGCTCATTCCATGTGGCATAATGTGTCAGAGGCAAGTGCAGTATAAGGGGGTTACTATTGTGTTGCCTGATTTGTAAAAGGGGTATATGGTGTGGTAAACTTAGGTGACCACCTAAAAGGTGCTGAAATGTTGTCTTCCAAGTTTTGACTTTCAGTATTTTTTTTATGACTGGAATGCCGCCTCACCGCGCAAGTATCTTAGGACATCGGCATCCTGTGGGTGCACCTTTGGAGGGCACCCAGCAAAATATCTCCCTGCATCCTGTGAGTGATGGAATTTGTAACATATATATATATATATATATATATATATATATATATTTAGTTGAAAGTATTTACACAAATAGAGACAGACCCATGAGCAGACCACCCAACCGGAACACTGGTCACGCCCCCCACATTATTAAGTGCTGGCCACAACCCCTATTATTGCGCATAATAGTCCCTTGATAATTTTCAGCTCCAGGCCCATTTAGACCTTAATCTGGCACTGAGCAGATGGGCCTGTTTGGTAAAAATGCCAGGGCAGTCTGGCCCTGCCTATAATCATGCTATATCTGAGAGGAGTGTCAAATAAAAATGACTCACATCCAATTGTAAATGAGCCCCAGAGCAGTCAGATGAGTCTACTTGAAGAAATTATGCAAAAACTTTTCAGGACTTGTTAGGGTAAAATGCATGGAGTCATAGGGATCACTGTGCTTTACAACCAATGCAGGACATGGCGCTGAGGATTCCATTTGAACCTTTGTTTCCCAAAAATATCTACATAATGGGATAAATCAGGGAGATCTCTAGACTATTCAGGGAGTCAGAGAGATGGTTAACATTGAAGGAGTCTCCCAATCAGGGAAAGTTGGCAAGCATTATTAATTTGTCCATAAAGCATCTTCTGTGTTATTAACTCTCTCTCATTTTGCAGAACAATCAATAAAAGTTATTTATTCAAATGTAAATCAAAGCTTGTAAGGTTCCAGTATAAATGGTAGACAATGTCTAGGGTGACCACTAATGTTCGACAAGGATAGGTCGACACCTTGAAATGGTCGACATACCTAAGGTCGACATTGGCAAAAGGTCAACACATGTTTATGGTTGACATGCACTTGGTAGACATGAATAAGGTCGACATGAGGTTTTCACTTTTTTGTGTCTATATCAACATCTGTTGACATGGACAGACTATAAGTGTCCAGCTGCGCTCGCCATGCTTCCGGCACGGTGCCTCGCTGTGCTTGGAACACTTTTATATTCCCTTTAAACAGGTCAGTCCACACAGTCTCAAGCTCTCTCCCCCCTGCAGCTGCTGGATCCCAAGTAGAAATATTCAATCTGAGGTTATTTCAATAAACGATTTTTGTGCAATGTAGGGATTATCTGCAGCGCTGGGTAAATATGCAATCTATGTGGGATTCGCAGGGTTTCAGAAAAAAGTTATTCCAGAAATTTCTTCTTTTTCTTAAAAATACACTTTTATTTATGAAGCCAATATATGCAAAAAAAGATTGCCAAAAATATGAAAAAAAAATATGCAAAAATATAAAAAATGCAACAAATGCAGTACAAAGTACCATTTCTTGCAGAAGAAAAAAGTTTTAAATAGGCTCACCGGACCTCTCGGGGGCAGAATCTCCTATCACTTAGATCAGGGGTGTCAAACACAAGGCCCGCGGGCCAAATCCGGCCTGCCAGACCTCTTCATGTGGCCCGCGCAGCCGCTGCCGCCAGCCTTTACCTTTTATTCTAGATTTTTTTTTTAAACAAGAAAGCCGCCTCTTCAGCGCATGTGCAGCAGCCTACAAGCCAGAGAACGTCTGCCCTCTAGCGCAGTGCCGCCGGTCGTCAACCCCTCCTCCACTCCCACCTGCTGTATAGGAGCCAGAGAGAGGAAAGAGCAGGTCCGTCGTGGTAAATGGTGCTGCTGCTGCTGTGCGCTCCAGGTCACTTACTGCTGAGTGTGCACTGCACAGTGACCAGGAGCACGCTGCCCCCCACTCCTGGATAGATAGTTCGAGGAGCGCTACTCACAGGAGGGAGGGGGAAATGCGCCTGTGTGAGAGCGCAGCTGTGTCCTTGGTGGTGGAGCAGCTCAGACTGGAGTGGACGCATCAGAGCGGGTAAGTGTCAAACTCTCTGCCTATGTGTGTGTGTGTGTGTGTGCACTGGCACATTGCAGCCCATCATTAATTGCTGTGTCCCATGATAATAAGCAGGACATATGCCCTAAGACTGAGTGCTGCCCCCCTGTGCAGGCAGCGTGTGCCCTAATGCACTGCAGTTCACAGCAATAGCAGGAGGGAAATGCTACTGCTGAGTATACAATAATTGAATGCAGTGACAATAATTTATGATAATAAAGAGTGGACACATTGTCCTACAGATACAACCGGCCCTTTGAGGGTGACCAAACTGCTGATGCGGCCCCGATGAATTTGAGTTTGACACCCCTGACTTAGATGTTTCTCAGTGGGATTTCTTTTTAGCAGGACAAATGCTGCTCCTTCACTGGTACTCTTCCCTTCAGGCACCACACTGCCACTGTGGTGACCCTTCTGGTTTTCCCTGTGTCTGGATGAAGTATTCCCTGGTGTGTAGGAGACAGGAACGGTAATCCTTAGAGCAAAGAACACAGCCTGCGTTGCTCTCACCGGCCAGCGCCTGCCTGCGCTCGCAGTCTGGCGGAGTCACAGAGACGCTGATCTTTAAGTTTTTGCTGTGGGGCTCCGATGTTGTCCGGATACCTTTCCTAGGCTCACTTAGGTGTCTGTGAGCCTCTCGTGGTGGAAGGTGTGTACCCCGGTACTGCTCCCTTGTGTCTGGCGGCTATTACTTTTGTGCAAGCTCCAATCTCCAGCTGCTCATCTACGCGTTTCTACCTCTGTGGGTCTTTCTCAAGATGGGATTTGTCCTGCTAAAAATAAATCCCACTGAGAAACATCTAAGTGATAGGGGATTCTGCCCCCGAGAGGTCCGGTGAGCCTATTTAAAACTTTTTTCTTCTGCAAGAAACGGTACTTTGTATTGCATTTGTTGCTTTTTTTATATTTTTGCATATCTTTTTTTCATATTTTTGGCAATCTTTTTTGCATATATTGGCTTGATAAATAAAAGTGTATTTTTAAGAAAAAGAAGAAATTTCTGGAATAACTTTTTTTCTGAAACCCTGCGAATCCCACATAGAATGCATATTTACCTAGTGCTGCAGATAATCCCTACTTTGCACAAAAACTTTTATATTCCCACTCTGTGCCCACTTGGATAGTAAAGTATGAACAGCCAGCATTTTTTGAAAAATGAAAAAAAAATTTTGTCCTTTTTTTTCATGTCGATCATGTCTATGTCGACCATAACACTGTTTTGACCTTTTTTCAATGTTAACCTTTGGTATATAGACCATTTCAAGGTGTCGACCTAGTCACAGTCGACCATTAGTGGTCAAACTACTGTAGGGACTGTTGACCTAGACATTGTCTACTCAGTGACTGCAAGCCAGCTTGTAACACTTTGCACAATTCCTCCTATTTACAGTATTCCCATAGATAGGTTCCAAGATCCAGTTTTGGGAATATCATGCACCTACCACTGCAGGATAGCACAACAACCTAGAAATGTGTCGTGTGGAAAGGCCAGATCTCCTGCTTCCTGGTGTAGTGGGTGGGGTGAAGAGGTCATACAAAGAATGGCAATGCAGGTGGCAGGGCTAAATGATTCACATTTGCTTCATGTGGATTGCAGCATTTTTATAAAAAAAAAACAATATTTCAGCAACAACAATGTTCCAAGCATAGAAATCACACCTACTGTACCAACTGCTTTTTTGACATGAATGTTTCATTTGTATGGGGTGGGATTTACAGAAATGCTACTGTTTTCATGAACATTCTTCTCTTCCTTAGGTGCACACTGTGGAAATGCTACACCATCTGATCTTGTTAGTTACAGCAACACGTTGTCCGTGAGCTTTACATCCAATAGCAGGGTAGTAGATGAAGGGTTTTCTGTCTCCTGGGAATTTGTGGATCCAGCTTCAATTCCAAGTAAGTTGTCTAAGGTCACCTTGGAGAAGTTCATTGCAATACACTTTCACCTGACTGTCCTCATCCCCAGTTCCCCTGTCGCAGTGTTATTCCCTAATGTGGTTCTTGCTCTACAGCTACAAAGACATATTCCCATCCGTGCCATAATGAAATCCTGATATATGAAAGCATCAGACATATTTAAAGTGCAGGCAGGTTTATTGTTTGTCTGTCTTTAAGCCAAGACAATATTGTTTATGAACGATATCATCCACGATTTCCTGCTGAAATCTTGGAGAATTTTATAATTTTTATAATTCATACACATTGAACGATATTATTAACAATATTATTTAGCGACATCAGTGGGTCCCCCCCTGAACATGCAGTCATTGACGATATAGGGCTTGAGTCAGATCTGATCGATGCTGTTTAGTTTTGCAGAGCCCTGCGATCAGATAGAGTGGAAGCCCACCCTGTGCAAGCCAGCGAATGGCTTGCGATAATCACGCCGATCAGCGGCTAGCTGTAAATCCATGCTCAACTCACTCACCATCGAATGATCTTCCTAGTGTGTGCAGTCTGTGCGTAACCCAGAACCTACTCTGCCTGTATGATAGAAACAGGCTGATCGAGCTCAGACCAATGCCTGGTCAATTTGTTTGAAAACGGTCATAAGGCCGATCAAATCTGACCCTTTTGGGCACATGTACAATTAGTATTGCAGCATTTATCAGCATTGCCTTATTTTCTTGCAGAATTGCAACATTTACTTTTGGTATTACAGATATACAGTAGCAATTACTTGCATAGCAATTCATTCCAGCTTGCGATTAGCACAAGAACAGAGCCACCATAACAGACCTAGTAAGAAGGATTGAGGCCATGCAGTCAAACACCATTGCCATTATCTCCTCCCATGATGGACACCTCCTTAGAAGGATTGATACCACACTTGGAGTCCCACTAGAACTTGCCGGATGGAGCAGATCTTGCAGGGCAGAATCAACGAGTCCAGGGTAATGTTTTAGGGGGAGGAGTGCAATGATGAGGGAGTAATGTCAGGAGGATGGTAATGGTGAGGGGATGATGTAAGGATGATAATGACAAGGGTTTGACATGAAGGTGGTATGTGAGGATAATAATTATGTTGGTTCCATTGCGTGTCTTTAATCCTATTAAAAATATGGTGGATACCTTGATGGGTGTGAATTTTGGAAACAACCCTGAGCCTGATTTGGGTGTGCGCTGGATCAGGAATTCACACTGGTGGACATCTGGTAAAACCAGTAACAGAATTATTCAACCAGTCACTAACTACTGGAGTAATCCCAGAGGACTGGAAAACAGTGAATGTAGTCCCACTGCACAAAAGTGGAAGCAAGGAAGAGGTAAGCAACTATCGACCAGTGAGCCTTACATCAGTAGTAGGGAAATTGATGGAAACACTCTTAAAACAAAGAGTTGTAGAATATCTCAAAACCAGCAATTTACAGGATCCAAAACAGCATGGATTTACTGGGGGAAGATCATGTCAAACAAATCTTATTGACTTTTTTGACTGGGTGACTAAAGTAATAGATCAAGGTGGGGCTGTAGATGTAGCTTATCTAGACTTTAGTAAAGCTTTTGACACTGTCCCACATCGCAGACTGTTAAATAAACTTAAAAGCTTGGGATTGGATTCTAAGATAGTTGAATGGATAAGAGCGTGGTTGCAGGACAGAAAACAGAGAGTTGTAGTAAACGGAGTACAGTCAAAGGAGGGAAAGGTTAAAAGTGGAGTACCCCAGAGATCTGTACTTGGACCGGTGCTTTTTAATATCATTGCAAATGGAATTGAGGGTAAAAGGTGGGAGACATTCGGTACTTATGTATTATCTGGGCTCCCATGTTAAATGCACCCCATTTTTTCATACCCCTACTATCCAACTACGCATGGATTTAAATTTATATAATGTGGAGAGCGCAGCGAGCCACCGTGCCCGAAGTGTGGCGAGCGCAGCGAGCCCTGCAAGGGGACGCGGTCTCATAAGAAAAACGGGAGCCCAGATATTACATAAGTGTAGGGTTACCACCTTTTTATTGAGAGATTCCCGGACATTGGCCCGCCCCTTGACACACCCCCAGCCCCGCCCCAGCCCCGCCCTTTGACCCACCTTATGATGATTTTTTTTAACCTTTCCTTCAATTTCATTCTTGATTTTGCATACCATAATGCCAGTTAGATGTTACATCACACACATTACTGCCCATTACAAGTTATGCCATACATTGTGATGCCCATTACATGTCACACCATATACCGCAATGGCCATTACACCATGATGCCAGGACTCAACAAATGTTTTGCAAACGAGGGACAATATGGACAGTGCGCGCCGAAGGCGCGCGTCAAAATTTTCAACATATTGCCGACACACCACACACCCATTACATAGTATACCACATGCCATAATGGTCATTACATGTTATGTCACACACCATGATGCCCATTATACATTATGCCCATTACTCGTTATGCCAGGACTCAAATATTTTGTAAAGCAGGGACAACATGGACAGTGTGCGCTGAAGGCGCGCGGCAAAAAATTTCACTGTAATGCCGATTAAATGTCACACACCCATTACATAGTATACCACATTCCATAATGCCCATTACATTATGCCACACACCGTAATGCCCATTACACATTATACCAAACACCATAATGCACAATACGCATTATACCAAACACCATAATACCCATTACATGTTATAGCAAACACCGTAATGCTCATTACACATTATGTCACACACTGTAATGCTTACCTACATGCTCATTGCTACGGGTTTCATATTTAATGCTCAATGTCAGGGATTGCATGCTCTGTGCCAGGGGGGTACATACACTATGCCAGGGGTTATATGCTCTGCCAAGGGTTACATGCTCATTGCCATGGGGGAAGTGAGAGGTGAGGCCATGTACTGGCAGGCTGAGTGGTGAGGCAAGGCAGGGGGAGCGGTAAGGCCAGGCAAGGGGAGCGGTAAGGCCAGGCAAGGGGAGCGGTAAGGCCAGGCAGGGGGAGCGGTAAGGCCAGGCAGGGGGAGCGGTAAGGCCAGGCATTGGGAGCAGTAAGGCCAGGCATTAATAATTGATTTACTTGCAAGCAAAATAAATATTCTGACTGTGGCCTGCGGCGCGGAAGGGGACTGTCACTGACTGCAGAAGGGGAGTGGGACTCCCACTGCAGACAGACTGCAGCAGGTATTTTGACAGAAAAGGGACTGTACTGCGCTGACCTTACATGTATATCTAAGCCGGCGCTGCTCAACCAAAAGGATGTCCCCAATCCTCTGTGGATAACTTATATATGCTTAGAAGGTTGGCGCTGCCACCATCTCAGTTATATGCGTGCTGTGCTCCCCCTATATGTATAGAGATATGTGTTCCAATATCTATGTCAATGTATTGCTCACTACTAGGTGGTTCTGTGCCACTGAAATTATATATCACCTTGAGGCAATCTATGGGGAAAACATACATTTTAATATTGCACTGGAGGTGAAAAAGTGCACTAAATGTATTAACAATACATATTCACAAATGAATTAAAACCAAAAAAGGGGATATAAGAAAAAAGGGGGGGGGGGGGGCGGGGGGAGGGGGTGGCATGCATGAAATAGTCCAATATATCTCCAGGGGAGTCCCTTTTTGATGTATAAAGTATTGGGCTGTTGTGTGATAATGCCAGGGGGTGTGTTGCAGGGAGCAGGCGTCCCTACTCCCAGCAGTGCACACACCCCTGGCTTACCTTTTGACAGGACTGTTCCCACGTAGGTTTGTCAGTCCCTCGCAGATGATGAATGCTGTGCCCTCCTCAGTCTGGGGTGCGGTGGCTGGCAGTAAACCTTCTCCGGAGCTACTGTATACAGATTGCCATGCTGACAGACTGCCAGAAGCAACCCACCAGTGGACCACACACACTCGAGGAACACCCCTTCTAAGCGTATATAAAACTGTTGCAGGTGGACTGCTGGCTGCCCGCCGGAAAGATGACTGCACAGCTTTGATCCGACACTGGCTCACGCTGGGGCGCGCCTGCCGTCACGCAGCGCTGATAGCGCAGGAGGAGGAGCCGGAAAGCACATGAAGATATGAGTGACATACAGTCCATAGTTGCCTACTTTTGGAAACTAGTTTCAGGGAGATTTTAGATGGTGTGAGAGCTTTCATGGCACGTGGATGAAAGGGCGTGTCATGTACGAAGGGATGGACGCCAAGTTACGCACACACACAAAAGAGGCCAGAGTTAGCCAGTGGTGCAAGTAGAAATTTTTCTCAATGGTACTGGTAGCGCACGCCGCAGGCATGGTCATATGTCAAATGGGAGTGGTTACATGAAACTAGGGGAGTGGCTAAATGACAATAAGGGCAAGGCCACATTGAGCCACACTATAATTTTTATTGCACACACTGTAATACTTATTAAACATTACGCTAATCACACTGTAATGCACATTTCACATTATTGCGATATACACCTACTGGTTTATGAGCTGCACGTGCCAAATGTAGCGTGTCAACCATGGGGTGTTGTGTCTATATATGACAGAATGGTCCTAGCGTTAGGTACAGTATAATAACATTTATTAACCAGTCACAATGTTGGCAGAAACGTGAACAAAAAAAAAAATACAATTAATAGAAAAATAACATCAGCACGTACAATATATTTAAAACATTGCACATGATATGGTATGGTGTAGTGAACAACGGATCTGTGAACATCACTACACCATGAATCTACATATAAGACACAAAGCTATTTATGGTCAAATTATAATAAGATAACAATGAGTGATCAGAAAACTAGCTGCAAGGGGCCGACACACTTGCCTCCCAGAGACCCTGCGTTGGTGGTGGGGGGGGGGGAATGCGGTACAGTGGGGTTACTTGTTAGGCCGCCTATCCCTAAAATTGCAGGGCCCCATATCCAGTGTACCTCCTGCAACCTCTATAGTTACCCTACTACACAGGGGTGACCTATAGACACATACAGGTGTCAACACCATGGGATAGATTTAGCCTACACCACACACACACACATAAACAAAAGGGGACAGAGCCAGCTTACACTGACACACACGCACAGGGATCACCTATATACCCACACAAGGGTCAGTGCCAAGATTTAGTGTCAGCCTATACACACACACACACGTCAGTTTACACAGACACACAGGTCAGTGCTACCCTGTACACACCCACAGGGGTCACCTATAGACACACATTGGATCAGTACCAAGCTACACACACAACATCACACACCTAGCATGACACAGTGCAGCCTATGGAGCTGCTGAGGAAGAACCACATGCACGAACCTGCAGCCTGGGCACTCCTACTCCTCCCCCATCCTCTCCACGGAGCTCCCAGCTGGCAATCACTGTCTCCCAGCAGCTCATCTCCGCAGTAGCTCCCGTCACTCCCCCTCCTGTATGTCTCCAGTGTGCAGCTGGGGTTTGGAGGAGAGGGAGAGATCCATCGCTGCTGCTGCTGCTGCCACAACCTCGATGCTCTGGTGAGCCACCCCTCCGGACTCCGGACGCCGGTCTCAATTACCGGACTGTCCGGAGTAATCCCGGACGGGTGGTAACCCTACATAAGTGCCAGACAATCTTCACAGGAAGAGGAGCAACAGAACACGAGGACATGCACTGAAACTAGAGGGAGGAAGATTCAGGGGAAATATGAGGAAGAATTACTTCACAGAAAGAGTAGTAGATAAGTGGAATAGCCTACCATCAGAGGTGGTACACACAAATACAGTAGTACAATTTAAACATGCTTGGGATAAGCATATTGATATCCTTACAAAAAAATAAGGATCAAATATGGTTTGAGGTAACATGTTTAAAAAAGGGGCAGACTAGATGGGCCAAGTGGTTCTTATCTGCCGTCAAATTCTATGTTTCTATCTGGTTTAGCTAAATCTTTTGCACATAGCATGGGGGATGGGTGAATGTCCAAATAGTAATGATGACAACTGCAGCTATGGATGTAAGAACGAGCAGAATAGGCATCCACAAGCAGAAACATAGTTCTTTGGCATATACTTTATAGTGGATCTGACTAGGATAACTTGCTGAGGGTCCAAAGGGGGTCTTAAGCCTTCTTTGGTCCTACTGACCTTTTCTTATACTGTATATCTCTGCTGGAATGTGTGCCATGTAATGTTTTTTTGTGGATACAAAGAAAAAGTACCACAAAAAATACAACTATCCAAAAAAAAGGCTTGCAGATTGCTCTTAATGTATATAGCCTTACCAGGCCTAGGACCAGACAAAGGGCCAGATGCACTAAGGGCCTTATTCTAGTTTACTCAAAACCATGTGACCTGCAGGTGGGGCAGATGTTACTTGTGAAGAGAGAATTAGATTTGGTGGGGTTTTACTTCAAAGTGAGATCTACAGTATATTGCAGTGTAAAAATAAAGCAGCCAGTATTTACCCTGCACAGAAACTAAATAACTCACCCAAATCTAATTCTATCTGCACATTTTACATCTGCCCCCTGGAGTGCACATGGTTTTGTCCATCTAAGAAGGATTTTGTCAGAGAGTGAACTAGAATAAGGCCCTAAGTTTCAAAAGTGATAAAATGGAGAGTTATAAACAATGAACCAATCAGTCCCAGCCTGAGATTTTTCAAACTTTGGGTGAAATTTGATAGGATGAGAGATTCACAAAGTGAGAGATTTGGTAAGAAATCTCCAGGGTTTTTTTTTAAAGCGCCAATCATTTATACTTCAAAATCAAACTGGTTTTGCAGTGTAAATGATTGCCACTTTAAAAAAAAACCCTGGAGATTTCTTACCAAATCTCTTACTTTCTGAATCTCTCATCCTATTAAATTTCACCCATAGTCTGTGACATGTCAGGTAGGAGTTAATTGGCTGGCTGTTTATCACTCTCTATTTTATCACTTTTGAAGCTTAGTGCATCCGGCTTAGAGGCATTTGCATATTCTCCATGTGTGAACAAGATAAAACTGGCAAACAGGTATATTGGCCTAAACTAAAACTACAGTAAGCTGCATTCACCACCACAAGACATTTACCAGGCCAATGGTTTCGCCTGTGAAGATCTACAGTATTAACCAATAAGCCTCCTCCATTTGTGACATATATTTTTTTTACAGAATTAATGAATAATTAGCTTTTACTGAGTGGAGCAGGACATATCTGTAATTGCTGCCTTAATATTGTATTTCAATATATATTTTTATTTACTAGTATTTCTTTTATTATAATACTACTTTGGGAAATACCGCTATCAGGCTTTTTCTTGATAGGAACTTCATCTGTTTTGCAGGCATTGCATCGTGTGGAGGTATATTCAGTACTGATAAAGGAGAGTTCATGTCATCAAATTGGCCAACTGGCTCTTACCCACTAAGTCATGTTTGTACTTGGAAAATTACTGTTGATCCCGGAAATCAAATCCACATTGTATTTACAAATTTTGCGCTTCAACTTCCTAACCTGTTAGGAAATTGTCTAGATTATGTGGAGGTTTTTGATGGTGACAAAGCTGGCGCAGTAAAGTTGGGTGAGTAAGCCCTATATGATCCTTACCATGTACATAAATGACCATTATTTGTGAGTGTTCCATGTTGTTGTCACATACCCCAGCATGCATAAAGATGGCACTACATATTACTGGTACTAAATATCAATATTGGCACTGCATATCAAGGTACTTGTTTCCTAGCATGGCCACAATCGCGATGCGACCAACGCGATGCCCGCGATTTCCCATTGAAATGCATTGAAAAAAGTCAAAATCGCGTCGGTCGCATCGCAGGCGGCTAAAAAAGCATTAAATGGTCCCGACGCGATGCCCGCGATTTCCCATAGGGAACAATGTTAAATGTCTCAATTTACCCAAATCATCATAGGGAACAATGGTAAATGGGCCAGAAACCCCCCAAAACACCCCTGAACAGTGAAATGGCCCCCCAAAATTAGTTAACGCCACCCCACGATCAACGTGAACCCAAAGCGTGGCGAGCGCAGCGAGCCCGCGAGGGGCAGCGGTACGCGTCCTCCGACCTTTTCATACCCCCACTATCCACGTCGGCGTGGAGTTGAGAATAGAATAGTGTGGCGAGCGCAGCGAGCCACTGAGCCCGAAGCGTCACTGAGCCCGAAGCATCACTGAGCCCGAAGCGTGGCGAGCGAGGGGACGTGGCGCGAAGGGACGCAGATACCTGTGAAGCTCGCGAAGGGACGCGTTTACCTGTGAAGGTATCCGCGTCCCTTCGCGGGGCGCGCTGCGCTCGCCACGCTTCGGGCTCGGTGGCTCGCCACACTATTCTATTCGCAACTGCACGCCAACGTGGATAGTGGGGGTATGAAAAGGTCGGAGGACGCGTACCGCCGCCCCTCGCGGGCTCGCTGCGCTCGCCACGCTTCGGGTTCACGTTGATCGTGGGGTGGCGTTAACTAATTTTGAGGGGGCCATTTCACTGTTCAGGGGTGTTTTGGGGGGTTTCTGGCCCTTTTACCATTGTTCCCTATGATGATTTGGGTAAATTGAGGCATTTAACATTGTTCCCTATGGGAAATCGTGGGCATCGCGTCGGTCGCATCGCATGCGATTTTTTTGCCCGCATGCGATGCGACCGACGCGATTTTTTTACCTGCGATGCCCAAGATCATGATCGGTGTGGCCGTGCTAGGAAACAAGTACCCATATCAATCTCGGGCATTTTTAGCCAAGTTAAAAAGTTGAATCTGTATTGTTGAAAAACGATCGTAGTTGGCAGTCGCTTTCGACAATATACATATAATATAGGGACTGCAGCCCATAGAAAAAATCTGCCACTGTACTGTAGTATTATAATACTATTATTACTAAGTACTACTTCTACTGTATTAAACACATCTAAAATAAAAATTCTGAAGTTTTATGTGTCAGTGTATTACACTTCGCAGGTCACTTCTGTGGTATGACCGTTCCAGAGACACTGAACACAACAGGAAATGTTGCTGTTATTAAATTTATCAGCAATTATGAGCGAAATGCCAGAGGCTTCTATGGATATTGGACAACTAATCTAACCGATATTCCTACTTTACCTTTAACGAGTCTCAAACCATGGGATCATGTTATAGTAGGTGAGTTATAGTTAACCCATATAATTACAACAGTTCAATATATTTTACTGTAATGTGATTTATTTTTTTGTTGATCTATTATGCTCTATAAAATATTTACGCAACATAATTATGTAGTTAATGGGCTTTTGTAATAAAATACAGAATGGTGTGATTAATATTGTTATGTTACTACTATGGCAACCATTGTCACAAGACATATAGGGCCTGATTCTGGTTCACTTGCAAAAGCATATTCTCTCTCTAATAGACAAAACCATGTGCACTGCAGGTGAGGCAGATGTAACTTGTGCAGAGAGAGTTAGATTTGGGTGTTATCTAATTAGCTCCACCTGTGGATCTCTTAAAATGTGTCATTCAGTAATGAGTGCACCTGTCGGATGACCTGCAAAACGGTCACTGTGTGGAGTCCTGAGGACTGACTTTGAGAACCTGTGTTCTAGGCAGATTACTGTTGGACACAGCAAAAATAGTCACAGGGAAAGAGTATGAAACCATCCTTGGCACTGGTGAAAAGTGCACCAATTTGTGTTGTGTATCTTGTGTGACTTTGCACTCACATGCTCAATAAAAGAGAGCATACATACTGTATATGGCCATGCAGCTGTATGCATTTTCACATATCACCATTTGATCAAAGTCACGGTCGCAGAATGCTGGGCCGGGCCCGTTTAGATTTCAGTGGAGTGACCTAATCGTGTTGGGGGAGGCATGACCACACTCACTTAGAAATAAATACCGATTAACCAGGTTATGTCTCAGAGGATATAAAGAACTAATATATGCAGTGATAAAAGTGTAATTGTCAGCACACTGGTGTTTTTAAAAATGTTGTGCTTGTTTATCATCATCATCATTATTATTTTTATTATTATTATTATGAGGTCAGCCTGGTTTATTTAAGGTTTCGGTGTAAACTGAATCCAATATCTGCTCCTAAAAAAGCCCAATGTGCATGAACGTAATAGTGCTAATGCTCAGGGGAGACACATTCACCAGCAATACCTATCCTGTGCTGCCCTCTGCTGGGGAACAGTCCTTGCACAAAATGAGGAAGTGGTATATGGCTGAGGTGCCAATAAACATATTAAATTGTCCTTGTCACCCACTCTGGAGCCGTTGCTGCCATTTACACCAGGGAAGAGCAGAGTAACTGCCATCAGAAGAGTGCTGGCACCAGTATCAGTATCTGCCTGCTGTATTAGAGACAGCAAATCAGATGATGTAAGCAGCTAAAGAAGACTGCACCTCATTCTTTTCAAGAGAATGATTTGAATATATAGTTATTCTGGATGATGTCCTGTGTCTGAAAAGTAACATTCAAGCATTTACTCTTATATGCAACATTAGGGGTTCACTGTTTTGGAAATAGAAGTAATACTGTGTAGAGCACAGCAATTTCTCAATCCCGGAACCTCAGGACCTCACACAGTTCATGTTTTCCAGGTCACTTGTAGGGTTTATAAATGTGACAGTGGTGGATAAACAATGCAGCTCCCGGGTGACATGGAAAACATGACCTGTGTAGTGCATACTTGCCTACTTTAAATCATTCTTCTCTGTCAGAAGCATGGAGAGGAGACTCTCTGTGGCATTTCCGAGGACAGGGCCGGAGTTTGACATCATCAAGCCCCGCCTCATTACAGTAACTGCTGCAATTTAACAGCTTGCTTCTGACAGGGTCTAAAATGATGCAATTTGCCTCATTTTAGCCCCATTCCAGAAGAGCTGAGAATTGCTGTTTTTGACCAGAGGAGGGGGCTGCAAGTTGGCCGGATAAATGTGGCAGGCTTGCCCACATTCAGGGAGGCCGGAAGGAGGACAAGAGTTTTGGAAGCCCCCTGGCCATTCCGGCAGGGTAGGCAAGTATGGTAGGGTCCTGAGAACTGAGTTTGAGAACCACTGTTCAGAATGACAAATACTGTATGTAAAAAGTATTTTATATTGTGTACTATAAAATTGCAATTCAATAACACCCTGTATTTGTAGAATGGCCTGAAAACTGTCATCCACAAGCCAAAGCATCAGAAGTTCCGGAGCAGCACGTTTCCTCTCAGTGGCAAGTCTCTATACAGGTAACTATTGTCTAATTTTCTGCTGATGTAGCAATGTACTGCTGGGTGGTATTGGTTCTTTTGGGCATTACTACATCTCAAGATATATTAGTTGGCAGTACTACATCTGATTATATAGTAGTTGACAGTACTACATCTGACGACATGTTACTGGACGGATGGTGTAATGGTTAGCATTACTGCCTCACAGCACTGAGGTCATGGGTTCAATACCCACCATGGCCCTAACTGTGCGGAGTTAGTATATTCTCCCCGTACTTGCATGGGTTTCCTCCGGGTAATCTGGTTTCCTCCCAAAATCCAAAAATATACTGGTAGGTTAATTGGCTCCCCCCAAAAAAATTAACCCTAGAATGTCTGTGTGTGAGTGTACATGTGGTAGAGCAGCAGTTCTCAAACTGTGGGTGTTGACCTCAAAGTGGGTCCAGACTGTTAGATTGCAGCGCTCAGCGTCTGTCTCCATACACTGTCTAGTGTGCAGTTTACAGACTGCCTTGTCCCCTTGCAGCAACGTAGCTAGGCGTCACCCTGAGTGACAGCTCGCTTAAGCGAATGGCAGGGCAGAGACCCCTGACCCTGCTGGCAGCGTTCCCCTTCCTGTTAGGAAGTCCCCGCGTAATAGTGTGCCTCAGAGCGTGTGTGACCCCATCCATGCTGTTTGTAGCTCCACGTGCACCGGAGCGCATAGGAGCAAGCCCCGCTGTAATCCCGTTACAAGCGTGACCTTTGCACAGGGAGATCCATCATCATTGGCAGCAGCGACGACTGGGAGAGATACCGCAGCGTAAACCAGTTAACTGTCATTAACCCTGCACAAGCCAAACGCTACAGCTAAGTAACAATCAGACACTGTGATTCCCAATGTACCAGTTGTATTACTGCCTGAAGTTAACTGCAAAAGTACTGTTGTAACCTACAAGCCTGCCACTTGAATAAACCCTTCAATTGGTTATATCTTCTAAGTGTGAGGTCTGACAACCACACTGCACGTACTTATAGACACTCTGCCAATAGGTTATGGGCCCAGCACGTCACGTGCGCGAAGATTAACCCCCTGAAGACAAAGTGCTAGCGCAGTACATAAAAGAACACAAAGGAATTATTTCTGAATTGCCATTTGTGGAAGAGTTAACGAGAATGCACAGTACAGGGCATAGCATGAACTTTCCAAAGCTCAAAGGCTCAGAGAATTATACTACATGGAAGTTCGCTATGGAAATGCAGCTTAAGAGGGAGAAGCTATGGAAAGTCACAATAGCCCCAGGAGATAGTCCAAACCCAGAAGAGGTAGACAAGGCCATTGGCACAATAGGCCTGGCTGTGGAGCAGCATGTTTATTCTACTATCTGTGGGAAGGAGTCCGCTAAGGACATGTGGACAACTCTACAAGGTGCTTATGAGAATAAAGGCTTAATGAGAAGGATAAGTCTGAGACGCACACTGTATGGAACAAAGTTGAATGCATGCAAGGACATGAACGATTATATTGATAAGATACTATCGATAGCTCAGCAATTGGCATGTGTAGGAGCAAAAGTGGATGAGGAAGAAGTGGCGATGGTAATGCTGCAGAACTTGACAGAAGAATTTGACTTCCTAGTTGTCGCACTAGAGTCAAATGAAACCAAGCTTACAACTGAAGTTGTGAGAGCCAAGCTACTACAGTTCCAAGAGAGAATCCACAAGGATGCCATGGCTGAGGGTTCTGCCTTAGTAGCAAAGGGTGCGAAACCCAAGAAATGCACATTCAAATGCTATGTGTGCCACAAAGTAGGGCACAAGGCTTCAGAATGCAGGATGAAGAACACTAGTGGCATGCACAAGCGGCATGACAAGAAGAACGAGTCAGCACTGAATGTAACAGACAAGCCAAGGAGGGATCTCTGGTACATGGACTCGGGAGCCTCTAGACACTTCAGCTGCAACAAGGAGTGGTTCAATTCTTTAACACAGTGTACACCCACAACAGTTACCGGGATTGGCGAAAAGGTCCTTACTGCGTCAAATGTTGGGACAATCACAGTGAGACTAAGAATTGAGGGACAGACAGTAGTCACAGATATTCAAGACGTCCTGTATGTACCAGAATTGGGAAGTAACCTCATCGCTATCAGCGTACTCGAGGCAAAAGGCTACAGAGTCCAGTTTGCAAAGGGCAGGTGTATGGTGCATAATGAAAGAGGGACTGTAATTGCTTCAGCAACCCGATGCAACCAACTATACGTCCTAGACACAGATGAATGTGTAGCTTTGGCAGCCTCTGCTGAGAATGAGTCAATGGAGCTCTGGCACAGACGCTTGGGACACTTAGGATATGATAATGTCCAGAAATTAGCTGATGGGATGGCAACAGGAATCACAGTGAAAGACACCGGAAGACCTGTGTGCGAGAGTTGCATAAAAGGCAAGCAGACCCGTAACCCATTTCCCAAGTCAGCAGGCAGAGCAGAATCACAACTAGCTCTGGTGCACACAGATGTGTGCGGACCAAAGGAGAAAAGGAAGAAACTTGACCCAAAATCAAGACAGTGCATATTGCTAGGCTATTGTGAGGAGAGCAAAGGGTACAGGCTCTGGGATGCAGAGAACAGACGTCTTCTGAAATCAAGAGATGTGATATTCCAAGAAACAGCATCACCCACAAAAGCAAAAGAACAAGAAAAGCAAGCACTAGTAGAGGTGTGTGAAATAGAAAGCATACCTGAAACAGAAAATACTGAAGAAGGAAGCGAACCAACAAACAGAGCTTCTGTAAGAAGGAACAAGGGCATACCAGCTAGAAGATATGAGGAAGAATATGCGAATATTGCTTTCATTGAACCTCAGAGTATTCGAGAAGCGAAAGCGTGCAGTGATTGGGCGAAATGGAAATCTGCAATAGACACAGAGCTATCAGCACTGAGAGAGAACGATACTTGGACCATAGTAGATAGGCCAAGCAACCGCAAGACAGTCAAGAACAAGTGGGTCTTCTGCAAGAAGTTAAATTCAGACGGAGAAGTTGCCCGTTACAAAGCCCGTCTTGTTGCTAAGGGATACACACAGAGATCCGGAATTGACTATGGGGAGATATACTCACCTGTTGCGAGGTATAACACTCTCAGGTTAGTAATTGCAGTCGCCACCTTACAAGACTTACTGCTATACCAACTAGACTTCGACTCAGCGTTCCTAAATGGAGAGCTACTTGAAGAAATCTATATGGAATCGCCAGATCATTATAATGAGGATGAACTTCAGACAGAAAAGGTGTGTCTTCTGAAGAAATCCATATACGGTCTAAAGCAGAGTGGTCGTTGCTGGTACATAAAATTGGACACAGTACTACTTGAAATGAATTTTATTAGATCAGAGACTGACCACTGCCTTTATCACAAAACTCTAGGAGAAAAGTTGTTCATCATAGCAGTCTATGTGGATGATATACTTATAGCAGGTCACGAAGATCACATCACAAGTGTGAGAGATCAACTAAAACAGAGATTCAAGTTGAAAGACTTAGGTCCAGCCAATCACTTGTTGGGAATGAGAATTGTTCAAAACTTGCAAAAAGGAACAGTCACAGTCGACCAACAAATGTACATCGAGGCAACAATCTTGAAGTATGGGATGGCGGACTCCAAGTCAGTAAATACACCAATTGACAAAAGCATCAAGATTACAAAAGGTATGTCACCAACCACACCAGAAGAAGTAGAGGAAATGCAAGATGTTCCTTACAAGAACGTGGTTGGAAGTCTTATGTATGCAAGTATTGGAACCCGTCCAGACATCACTCATGCAGTCAGTCGGGTGAGCCAATTTGCAATAAATCCTGGAAGACAACACTGGATCGCAGTGAAGAGGATTCTGAGATACCTAAAAGGTACAAGTTCCTTGAAATTAAAATTCGCCAAGACAAGCAATTCAAATTTGAAAGTCTTCTGCGATGCCGACTGGGGAGCAGATGAAGATGATCGTCGTTCCCACACCGGTTACCTGTTCACACTGGCTGGAGCAGCAGTTAGTTGGGCGAGTAGAAAACAACCAACCGTTGCTCTCTCAACAACTGAGGCCGAATACATGGCTCTTACAGAGACATCAAAAGAAGCACTCTGGATCAAAGAGACTTTGTGTGAGTTAGGTCTACTTTATGAAGAAGAGACTATCAGTATCGCATGTGATAACAGGGGAGCAATAGATCTTTCCTGTACTACCAAGCACCATGGAAGGTCGAAGCACATCGCGATAAGACACCACTTCATCAGAGAACTAGTGGAGAACAAGTCCATCGATGTTGAATACATTGCAAGTGAACAGAATGTTGCTGACATGCTCACTAAAGGACTGTCGTCAAACTTGCTTAT
This sequence comes from Crinia signifera, assembly GCF_055691185.1. Classification (NCBI taxonomy): domain Eukaryota; kingdom Metazoa; phylum Chordata; class Amphibia; order Anura; family Myobatrachidae; genus Crinia; species Crinia signifera. The sequence goes on from NC_139217.1 coordinate 198,050,464, forward strand.
TAAGTTCGTGAAGGACTGTGGACTTGTCTAAGTTCAAAAATGTTGATTTGAAGTTTTGATGTTCTGAATGTTTTTTCTCTCTAACCATATTTTCGGTTACAGGTATTACAAAAGGACAAAGTATTGTATTAAGTTCTTTTATGTAGCCGAAGACAGCCTTGAGCGAGGGGGAGTGTTAGATTGCAGCGCTCAGCGTCTGTCTCCATACACTGTCTAGTGTGCAGTTTACAGACTGCCTTGTCCCCTTGCAGCAACGTAGCTAGGCGTCACCCTGAGTGACAGCTCGCTTAAGCGAATAGCAGGGCAGAGACCCCTGACCCTGCTGGCAGCGTTCCCCTTCCTGTTAGGAAGTCCCTGCGTGATAGTGTGCCTCAGAGCGTGTGTGACCCCATCCATGCTGTTTGTAGCTCCACGTGCACCGGAGCGCATAGGAGCAAGCCCCGCTGTAATCCCGTTACAAGCGTGACCTTTGCACAGGGAGATCCATCATCATTGGCAGCAGCGACGACTGGGAGAGATACCGCAGCGTAAACCAGTTAACTGTCATTAACCCTGCACAAGCCAAACGCTACAGCTAAGTAACAATCAGACACTGTGATTCCCAATGTACCAGTTGTATTACTGCCTGAAGTTAACTGCAAAAGTACTGTTGTAACCTACAAGCCTGCCACTTGAATAAACCCTTCAATTGGTTATATCTTCTAAGTGTGAGGTCTGACAACCACACTGCACGTACTTATAGACACTCTGCCAATACAGACCACCTCAGCATGGGGTCACGACTATGTTGCTGACCATCAGGCAAATTTGTCTGTAGAACAGGGGCAGGGAATAACTCCTTAAGTAAACACCCACGCTTCCCTCTTTCATCCCCCTGTCACCCTTTTCCATCCCCCCATTACCCACTGCCTCCCTGTCACAATAGCGGTCACTTCACTTCACTGATCGCACATGTGGCAGCCATTCAGAAGTAACTTGCTGGGGTCCTGTAATAATTTTTATTGTCTAATGGGGTCCCAGAGCAAAATAGTTTGAGCACCCCTGTGGTAGAGAATATAGATTGTAAGCTCCACTGGGGCAGGGACTGATGTGAATGATCAAATATTCTCTGTAAAGCGCTGCGGAATATGTATGCGCTATATAAGAAACTGGTAATAAATACATAAATAAATGTTACCTACTGTATTGAGCCTTGTATGAGCTGGCTTATTAATGTGATTACTACTTCTGATGATGTTACTGGACATTACTACATCTGGTGAAATATTGGATGCTACTGGCATATTATTGCCAATTATTACTTCTGATACATTACTATGGGCCTGATTCAAATCCATTCGGTACTGCATGCATTCGACGCAGTACCGATGTTGCGCATCTGTGCATGCGGGTATCTGCGCATGTGCAGGCGTATGGTGCGTGCACCCACGGCGACCTTTCGGGTCGCCGGGTGCACGCACCCATGCCGGTGTGGGGGGGGGCGGAGATGGGTGGGGGCGCCGGGCTGCCCCATTACCATATGGGAACGCCCAGCGTTCCATGGGCGTTCCCATGAGAACGCTGGGCGTTCTCATGGTAATGAGGCAGTGACGCGGGTGTGGGGGGCGGGTAGCTGACATCACCGGATGTCAGATGCCCACCCATATCCACGCCAGCGTGCACGCAAATGTAAGTAACTGAAAAGTCACTTATATATGCCTGCACGCACCACATCATTCGATGGTCGTGACCATCTAAAGATGTGGGTGTTACCCGAGCCATGCGAATGGATGTTTATGCAAAACATCCATTCGCAGCTGTTCGGGTGAAGTCGCACTTTGAGGGGGCGGCGGGGGGGGGGGGCAGTCGTTCGCCGGGCGGGGTTTGGTGGACCTGAATGTCTGATAAGGACCACTCATGCAAATTATGTGCCCCTGACAAATAGGGTCCACAGATACTTGAACGATGAGTTTGAACACTAATATCATTAAATTAATAATTACTTTTATGTGCAGCCCCCTTACAATCTTTATCAATCAGAGCAACTTGTATAAATCCTTAGGTGTTCCTACTCAAAACAAATTGGGTTTATTTTATATATGTGTGTGTGTGTGTGTGTGTATGGCAGCACAAGGGATACGCAGCGCTCAATTACAGAGTACATAAACAAATAAACAAAACAGTGACTTACAGATGGAGCCGCGGATGTTCATCCTGCCAGAACTTTCCATCTCGGCGAGCATCTTACATGCACGCGCGTCTCATTGCCGCAAATGGGGCACAGGAGCGTCTCACACACACATGCGACCCATTTCAACGAACGGGGTACATAACGAAAGCTGCAATAGCAGATAACAATTAAATATGTTTCAGGGTGGCAGAAAACTGCAGGATTTGGTGCCATCAAAGACTGTTTAATTAACAGAAGGAAAAGGAAAAAGAAGGAAAAAACATTTGTAAGGTTTTGAACATGATTTGAATTGTTGACAGGCATCAGGTTGGCAGTTCAGTTTCAGGCCTACAGTTGATGTGGTTTTAAGTACCAGGAGGATATGGGGGGAAGGAAGGGGGTGGGGGGTGGCAAAGCACATATCCCAAGATGCCTTCACCTAAAAATGATCCTCATGTAATCACTGGGGCACAAATAAAGCCACTGAAGCCATTTCTTCCGGAATGCCTACAATGCGAAGTCTGAGAGTTATACAGTAAAAGTGTCACTGGTGTCTTATCTTCCAAACAGAAGAGGACATGTGGTTGTAAATTAAGATTTAATGTAAGTAGTCCTGCAGATAATTTGTTTTAGAGACCCCAGATTCATCATAACCCATTACTTGGTCAATCTAGACACCGTTGATCCGTCGACTGGATACGATGCACAGGACTGCCATAAGAAATTGTGGGGCCTGGGACTGACAAAATGTGGATGGCCATTCCCATTGTTAAACCCCTGGCTTGCCTGGTGAGACCTCTGTGTCTGCAGAATTGGCTGCTCTACTAAACCTCTACATTGCCACAAGGGAATTGTCAATGTTATGACAAATTATTCTTGATAGACTCCATTCCTGGTCCCCATTCTGTCTGGGCTCAGGACTGGAATGCCCGCAGCAAGATTGCTATAATATACAAATTTTAGCACCACAGTGTAAAACAAATGTAATTTATATTTATATATAATTAATCAAAAGGAATTTAGACAATACTACATGAGTCCCACCTCTGTAGCAGATTCATACCCCTTTCACACCGGCCACCCTGCAATTACCCGGAGTGCTGGGTAATTTTGCCGGGTGCAGCCTGACCCCAATTCACACCACCAGCAAATTACCGGGTTAAGGGCGGGATGTTGTAACATCTGCAGCCCTGTATCGCCGGGCATCGCATTATTAATAACGGCATATGTTCTAACATATGCTGTTATTAACACAAGGGACAGCTCTTGCGATAAGAGCTGTCCCTTGCGATGCGGTGCCAACACTGGACTTCCGGGTCTGTTACCCGGGAGTTCATCTGCGCATGCGCAGAGTGACGCGCCGGCCGCAGGGCATGCTGGGAGGGATCCGTGACGGATCCCTCAAAAAGCGCTGAGGTAAGAAGCCCATAGGCTTCTGCAGGGAATCGCCAGCTTTTGCTGTCGATTCCCTCCGCAGCGCTGCCACTGCAGAGGGGGGTTAGAGCATACAGAAATGCGGTAAAAACCCAGATAACAGGGTTTTTACCGCATTTCTGTGTTAGAGAATCGCCCCCTAAATCTTTTCAACCTGGGAATTTGCTGAAAAACCCAGGTTTATCTGTGGTGTGAAAGGGTCAACAGGGGTCTTAAATCCAGTCAAGAGCAGGCTCAGAGTGCCAGGATTTAAGACCCGTGTTGACCCTTTCACACCAAAGAAAAACCCAGGTTTTTGCTTCTGGTGTGAAAGGGGTATTAGATACACTCATCTGCGATAAGCCTTCAGTATGCTGGAGAGTCTAAAACCAAAGTAGTTACATGTTGCTGTAATACTGACCATCATCAATCACCTTTACTGTCCCAGTCCGCGGTTCACACATGAAGCAACTCTCAATCCTGGCACTATAAAGCCAACTGCTCCCTCTGTGACTCTGGGGTATATGTATTATACCTGCCCTTTCTGCGTTGCCTATACCAAGGTGAAACATGAAGCTACACCGACACCAGGGCTATTTTTCAGCAGGCTCCAGCAGGAACTGAGGCCCTTATTCTAGTTCACTCTTTCTGACAAAATATTTCTTAGATGGACAAAACCATGTGCACTGCAGGTGAGGCAGGTGTAAAACCCCACCCAAATCTAATTATCTCTGCACAAGTAACACCTGCCTCACCTGCAGTGCACATGGTTTTGTCCATCTAAGAAATAGTTTGTCAGAAAGAGTGATCTAGAATAAGGGCCTCAGTTCCTGCTGGAGCCTACTGAAAAATAGCCCTGACCGACACAATGTAATCTACACCCTCTGGCGATCTCTGTTAGAGTGCACAACACATCGGCATAGTGCTGATACACTGTTGCAGTCTTTCCACCACCTGCAGCTATGTCTTTGCTGCAGCGTATGCGTATAGGTCGTTGGCTCAACCAAATTAAGGTCCACATGCATTGGGTCAACCACTGAAGGATGACAGGGCTTAGGTCGACACATGAAAAAGGTCGACAATGCTAAAGTCAACAGGGTCAAACGATTGACACAAGCATTAGGTTGACAATGGGAAAGGTCGACAGTCAAATGTCGACATGAATTTTTCACTATTTTTATCCCACCATATTGACATGGTCGACATGGACACCGTATCGGTGCACCGCGTTCCCTCGCATGGCGGGCTGCACATGTCATGCTTTGGGCACTGGCACACTATTCTATACTCCTGCCACACCCTAGCGGATGGTATGGCATGAAATACCACCTGCCGGCACATGTCAGTTTAGAAAAAAAAGTCGACCTTCAGTGGTCGACCTAATGCATGTCGACCTTAATCTTTTTGACCTAACGACCACGTACCCCGTGTATAGCGAGCAACACCTGCAGCTATCTGCAGGGCCGGCAACAGAAATCTTGGGACCCTGTACAATGATATTTCTAGGGCCCCCCACCTAATCCCAAATCCACACAACCCTCTTCTGGATGAGCCTCATTCAACCTTTCGCTGCTCCAGATCCTGTTTTCAGGTGCGGACTTCTCTCGTTCTCAGTCCTGCTGGCCTGGCTCCTGGCTGCTGCTTCCTGCTGGCTCCTGGCTGCTGCTGGCCTGTCACTTTTACAAAATAATGGCAAGTACAGGAGCCAGAGACCAGGGGCGGATCCAGGATAAAATGACAAGGGGGGCACCATGATAAAAGAGGGTTTAGGTGGGGGAGGGGCGGTGTTAGTGGTGCCAGTGTACATGCTAAGAGAGCGGCAGAGAGAGGGTGGGAATGGGATTAAAAATAGGCCCTGGCATTTAAAGTACGCAGGCCCACCATGGTGACAAAAGTGAAGGATGTAGTTGAGCGCGCGCCGAAGGCGCGCTCCGGAAAATGGGGTGTGGCCACTCAACAGGGGGCGTGTCCTTGAGTGTAGTGTAGAACACCATATACAACTTCTACACATTATGCAACAAAATACTAGACCCCATTATACTTGCCCCTTACACATGATGCCAAATGGAATGAGCCAAAATTCACATAATGCCACACGGATTGAGCCAAAATTCAAATAATGCCACATGGATTGTGTCAAAATTCACATCAAGCCACACGGATTGAGCCAAAATTCACAGAATGCCACATGGATTGAGCCAAAATTCAAATAGTGCCACATGGATTGTGTCAAAATTCACATAATGCCACACGGATTGAGCCAAAATTTACATAATGGCACACGGATTGAGACAAAATTCACATAATGCCACATGGATTGAGACAAAATTTACATAATAACACACGGATTGAGCCAAAATTCACATAATGCCACATGGATTGAGCCAAAATTCAAATAGTGCCACATGGATTGTGTCAAAATTCACATAATGCCACACGGATTGAGCCAAAATTCACATAATGACACACGGATTAAGACAAAATTCACATAATGCCACATGGATTGTGTCAAAATTCACATCAAGCCACACGGATTGAGCCAAAATTCACATAATGCCACACGGATTGAGCCAAAATTCAAATAGTGCCACATGGATTGTGTCAAAATTCACATAATGCCACACGGATTGAGCCAAAATTTACATAATGGCACACGGATTGAGACAAAATTCACATAATGCCACATGGATTGAGCCAAAATTTACATAATAACACATGGATTGAGCCAAAATTCACATAATGCCACATGGATTGAGCCAAAATTCAAATAGTGCCACATGGATTGTGTCAAAATTCACATAATGCCACACGGATTGAGCCAAAATTCACATAATGACACACGGATTAAGACAAAATTCACATAATGCCACACGTATTGAGCCAAAATTCACATAATGCCACACAGATTGAGCCAAAATTCACATAATGCCACACGGATTGAGCCAGAATTCACATAACGCCACACAGATTAAGCCAAAATTCACAATACGTTTCATAAACAGGAACATTGTCCACCAAAGGCGCGCATTAAACATTTACACCATAATGTCCATTACACGTTACACGCCATTATGTCCATTATGTATTATGTCAAACACCATAATGCCTATTAAAAATTATGCTACATAAGTGCTGCTTATCTACATGCTCATTGCCAAGGGTTCCATGCTCAATGCCAGAGGTTCCATGCTCAATGCCATGTGGGATTACATGCTCATTGCCAAGGGGAATACATGCTCGCGGTAAATGGGGGACAGCCGCCAGGCAGAAGTGATAGCCACTGACAGTGGCAGAGCCTGGCTGTATTCAGAGCACTGCAGGTCCCAGCTATATGAAATAATACCCCTTTCACTCCAGAAAATGCATTCCCAGGTTGGCCCCTTTTACACCAGCCTAGTCCCTGCATTTTCTGGTGTGAGGGGGAGAGAAAACCACCCCTCCCCCCCTTTAACCAGTTATCTTATTTAACCGGCTGTATCTTCGGAACCAACTGACCCATTTACATGAGACAAGTATCATATTGATTTGTGTGGGCTTTGAATGATTTTGGTCCAGTGAAACTGCAACGTTTGGTTCCAGAGTAATCTGCCCTCAAAGAAAATGAACAGCCATGAAATTACATTTCAAAAATAAAAAAATTAGTTTACACATATCTCTGGAACCGATTGACCGATATGGACCAGCCTGGTATCATATTGAAGGCCCAGCGATTTGGAATTGACTGAGGTCAGAATTGCCGGGTCCCATATTATCCTATGGGGAAAAAACGTTACAGCTTTGCCAGGCGATATCTCTGGTTCCCGGGGGGCTAGAGACACGGGGCTGGGCTCGTTGGAAAGCCCTGGTCCTCAGCTACAAAATGAAATGACAGGGGGGGCACGTGCCCGGGTGCCCCCCCCCCCCTGAATCCGCCACTGCCAGAGACTGAGGCCACAGTGCCAGCAGCGGGTACGTCTGTGCGCCTGTGGCCCCAGGCCGTGAGCACACACAGAGTAGATGGCTGAGCGCCGAGCAGCAGGGCACACAGTGAGTCAGTCAGACTCAGCCACACACAGATGGTGCACAGTAGACTGACAGGTCAGCTAGTACAGGCTGTGGCCGTGTTGGGACATGGAGGCTCTGGGGCCCTTCCGATTGCGGGGGCCTATCACACTTGTCCCCCTTGACCCCCCCTGTCGCCTGCCCTGGCTATCTGCAGGTGTTGGAAATGTCATCACTACTGACCATTCATGCTTTGCCAACAGAACAGCATGCTATGTTACAGATGGCAGCGGCAATAATCACAAGGACATATCATGCCACTGTCAGGTAGCACATATTTCCTCCCCATACGGACTTACCATACGTGTGTGATGTACAGTACATTATCAGCCACAGTGAAAATGCCAGTCAATGAGGTGGTGCAATTGTCTTTGGGCTGAATGGGGCCCCCCTACCTGACACCTCCTCCCCCATTGGGCAGCACTGTGTTTATTGATATACTGCTTTTGAAATAAAATGAAAAGTGGTCATATTGCCCATAGCAACCAATCAAATTCAGTCTATCATTTTCTAAAATACAACAGAAGAGAAATGTAAGACAGTGTCTAAGTGGTTACTGTGGCAACATTACCTCTTTTCATATTTAGAAGCTCTAGTAATTGTACCTCAAAGCTGTGAGGGGAAGCACCAGGGCCAGCCAATGTAGCTATACTTCCCCCACTTTCTCATAACCACCTGTACTGCTCTCATGAGACCAGGACATTGATTCTATGAAAATTATTTCTCAATATTTCCCTTTCATTAGTCCCCTGCAAAGATGTGTTTGACTTTTCTCTCCCCCCCCCCCTCCCAGAATGCATGTACCCCACCATGTGTTATTCCTGTAATGTGTACCTCCGCAGACTGCACACCGCTGCTAGCTTTGACCGATGCAGTGCACCAAGCTGGTTGCCTCAGATGGTATCTCTGCGGGCAGGATGTGGATCGCGTGGATGTTTCTGTGCAGGGTTTATCATACTACTACACATGTATTTGCTTTCCATTAAATGCATTGGGTCCTTGTATGTCTCGCCTCCTACAGTGTAACCTTCGTAGTGCGCCCACCATGGCTGCCTAATCTGGTGCACTTGTGGATGGGATAAAAAATACATGGACCTGAGTATACATTAAAATCACCCATTTTGGCTAATTTCTTTTAGGGATGATCTATTCCACCCAGGGTAATCCTACGCAGAGCGCCTAAAATGGCTGCCGCACCTGGTACCTTGTCAGCGTGGAGTACACAATCCATGGAAGTTATTATCCAAAATGCTGCACCAATCCTGCATTATGCTTAAGGGGTTCTTTTGTCTGTTACTGTACTACCAATATCCTCTGTATTATGTGCATTGATTTTTAATGTCTGTAAAGCGCCTTGAGTCCTGTTGGAGAAAGTGCGCTATATAAATTATACTTACTTACTTACAAATACTGCTGTCGTATGGCTGGAAATTACAACTTCTGAATTGTATATTATTGGGCATTATAATGTAACTATCCGAGTTGCTCCAGGAAGGAGCCAGGTTATAGGGCAGGGTGAATGGGCAGCCTCGGATGTCTGACCCAGTACCATCAGCTCCTAATTGCCACATGTAACAGGCTTTGTTTGAAAAATGACAGCAGCTGATTGGGTGGTAATTTATCACTCTTGATTTATCCCTTTTTAAAGCTTAGTACATCTCACCCATATTTGGTTGCAGATCCTTTGCATCTCTTTAGTCTGTTTCTGCTTCTCTCACTTGTTTACTCATTTCATATATTCCTTTTGCAGAGTCGCTCCAGACCTTATCTACCATTCCAGCACAGGTGTGCAGGGTCACTGATACACTCACAGTGGGTCCTGCTAGCTGCTCACTGTATGGACAGGTGAGTAGTTCTATACAGTGTCACATTCTGGGGTGTCATGTTCAGCAGAGTGGTCAGTGGTGCAGTTTTTAAGGCATACCTCCCAACTTGAAAGGAGACAGAGGAGGGACACAGTGAAGTGCGCTAAAAATTTCAGGGGCATGGTCTAATGAAAGGGGCGTGGCCTATAAGCGCCGTTCCACACAAGGCCATGCCCCTATTTTGCCGCTAAGGGGAGCCTCTAGCCATGCCCCCAGCCCCCTGGCTGCAGGAATAGACAACGTTTATTCACCGCTGCTCAGCAGCCGACAGGATGACTCACAACAACCCCCCCGCTCCGCAGGACACTGCCAGCAGCGGGAATGTCCCCAAAAACCGGGACATTCCCACCTTAATCCGGACTGTTGGAAGGTATGCTAAAGGTGCCAAGCTCATTTCTCCATACATCTGAACTAGGTCTAAGTGATAAATGATCCATTAATGTCAGCATAACTGAACAGAACATAAGAAACAGCCTAACCCCCTTTTAGGAGGATGGTTAGGCCAGGGGTGGGGGAGGGGGGGTGCCCCATCTATCTATTTATCTATCTACGATGGTTGGTATAATCTGTGTCCATCTTGTCCAAGAACTCAGGGTTTGAATTCCTGGACATTTTAATATCTGTAATCAACCTGTATCTCATAGGTCACACATATTTAGTATTTTTATGTTTTCACCCACGCAGCAGCCAGGAGCTTGAATCTTGGAGGGTTTGCTTTGGATCCGAAATGTCACAGACATGCGTTGGAACTGATGCTTTAATCAGACATGAGGAGTTTGCATACCCACTGCACAATGACCATTCTCATGACATAGCATTATTGCACCTGTCAGTGACGATGTCCCATATACAACCTCTCTGCTTGCCTCATTCTGAAGAGACCACGTCACCGGTGGAGCTCTGCTACTGGACTGGTTGGGCTGCTGCCCCAGGTACTGTAATTATCTTTACCTGCGATTAACCAATTAAACTACAGATAAACTGTATCATAATGAATGTTGTTTATGGAGAACATGTGTCTCAATACTTACAGTATCTGCCTAAATACAGGGAGAATGGCTATTCTAATGTATACAATGTTACAGAACCAGAGCCAGCCCTAGCCTAAATGACGCCCTAGGCAAGATTTTGGCTGGTGCCCCCTAGCAACGCCACTAGTTCCGCCTCTGTCCCTGCTCCCCTTTCCCAGCACCATCAACCCTCATCATAGCAGTCATTTTGGTGCTCCTACCCGCAATATTTTAAATAGAAACAGTGCACACATTTGGTGCGCAGCCCAAACAGGGGTGCGTTCTTGCTGGGAAGGGGCATGGCCATACAATTTTACCCCCAATTCAAATTACGCCACATACTAGTGCAACTTTATTCACATTATATCATGCGATGGTGTCTCTTATTCACGTTACATCACACAGTAGTACCACTTTACCTTATGTACATTACTCCTCACATTATTCACATTATACCCTTAGAAAAAAATCCTGATAAAAGATTGTATTTGAACCACCTCCATGGCCACACTGCAACCCAGCACAAAGCAGTGTGTGCTGGGCAGAGGAGAAGAGCTGCAGCTGCTGCTGTCACTTAAGGGGAGGGGGCCCGGGGCCCGGGGCCCGCACTGGGCCCTCCCATCAGACTTTGGCCTGGGTAATTTGTACCCCCTACCCCTTTCTCTCGGCACCTCTGATAATACCACACAGTAATGCCCCTTACACATGACACACATTATTAATGTCCTTATAACCCCTTACACATTATGCCAACCTTTATTAATGCTTTTCATACACATAATGAAACACATAATGCCCCTTACACATATGTTACACATTATTAATGCCCTTATACACATGACACACATAATGCCTGTTACACATATGTCGCACATTATTAATGCATTTATACATGACACACATAAAGCCCATTACACATATGCCGAACACTATTGCACAACCAACCCACCCGCAGACAGCACTCGCACAGCCGCTAACACTGTGACCAGAGGTACCATAGGTGCAGGGAGTGCAGCTGCTATGGAGCCCAGAGCTGAAGGGGGCCATCTTTACTGTCAAAGAAGTAATATGTTTTACATATATTTATAACCATCAGTTGCTAAATAGAGGGCCCTTACAAACTTTTGCTATGGGGCCTACGAATATCAAGTTATGCCCCTGGGCACTGGAGCACTCTAGGGTACAGTAAGTGCCGATGCATCATATATATATATATATATATATATATATATATATATATATATACATATATATATATATATATATATATATATATATATATATATACATATATATATCTTGAAAAAGATTCACACTTTAATCAAAATGTTGGCAGCATGATGGCATGATATGTCAGAAACTTTGTTAGGTGGCAATTCATATATAGTCACCTTTCTGATGATGTGATCTGGTATCCAGGGCTCCAGCAGTGCTGTCTTCAGCTAATATTTTATTAATAGTATAGATTCTCATATTAAACCAAAACAGTAAAAAAGTTTATTCTCTTATGCACTTATCTCAATCAATCCCTTGTTAGAGATTTTTGCCTAATTTTTACACGATCTGAGTAGATCGCTTAGAAATTAAGCGCAGATCGCTCCATGTGCACACCCTATAGTGATGGCGATGCGTAGTCACATGTATCGCCATCGCCAGCTCACATAGACAGTGCATGCACTCAGTGCCGTCGAGGGGGGGGAAGCAAGTACTTTTATCACAGGCCTGGGTCTGGTGGAGGGGCCAGAGTCCTGCGTCTCCTCCCCCTTTCTGCAGAGACCGGGCAGTGGGAGTAGAGAGTACAGGCTGCCGCGGCAGCGCAGCCTCTCTTCCCTGCTCAGCACACACACTGCTCAGTGCTGTGTGCTGAGCAGGGGAGAAAGGCAGCTGCAGCAGCAGTCTGTCCTCTGGCACGCAGCACAAACCCCCTACAAATATATGTACAATATTACAGGGTTGTGACCATGCCCCCTGCTGTTGGCCACGCCATTTTTTTACCGGGGCCTGTTGGCGCAGTCAGCGGCCCTGCATACACTGGCTAACCTACAGTAGTTAGACTAGGAATCTTAGGAAAAACAGTGGTAAGCACAGATCGCTCAGCACACATCACTGGTGCATGGCATGTGTGTCAGCAATGTGTTAGGTACGTCACTCAACACTGATCTGAAGTCGTCCAGTGTTTATGGGGCTTTACTCTTTATGCTGTTTTTGTTTAAACATGTTTTCTTGTAGGTGGACTGAGCTCTGTTACATCCAAAGAAAGGTTTCAAGTTCTACTACCTATCATGTCCTACGAAAGTTGCAGTCAGTCTAAATTTTGGCAGAGCCAAATATCTGCATCGATGGTCTGTGCTGGCTTTGCTTCTCCTGAAAAACTCAAGTCTAGTTGCATAGTAAGTCACTATTCCCTGTCCTGGATTGTCACTTACTTGAAGTACTGTATAATTTTAAGACCCAAGGTATCTATTACTTAAGACAATTTTAGTGTTATTTTAAGATACACCAAACTAAAAAGATGTCTACAGTACAGACAATGCATTTATAGCGTAGAATGAGGAAATGTGCCTGATACATCCTCCCGTTATGGTTCATGGCTAGTTCAGCTCTAGGTCAGATACAGTAGTTATGTGCATCATATGCTCAGAGTTAGAAATATATCCAGTGCATGATCTATAAGTTACATAGAGTATGTATATTAGATCAGTGTTACCATGTTATACTGTATATAAGGTTACATTCAGGTCCATGGAAAGCAATGTCCAAATCACAGATAGGAGAGAGCTTGATGGGGGAACTAAATAAAAGGCAGCCTAATTGTTCCTGATCCTTAAAAACTATTTGCAGAGAGACTCATTGTCTATAATGTTGGGTGATTCTAGTTTACTCACTATTTAGCGAGTTCAGCCCCGTCTCGATGTTTTAGGGACTGTGCATGGTCTATTATGTGCTTGAACGACATGCATAGTCGCCGAGCCATTCACAAGCATCAGGGCAGGGTGGGGGCAGACGGTGGCGGGGAACGCCCATAGGAACGCCCATCATTTTATGGGTGTCCCCATGAAAACGCAGGGAGTTCCCATGGTTACGCGGGTAGGGCATTTCCTGACAGGGGCAGGCGGTTGACATCACAGGAAGGCTAACCGCCCGCCTCGTCTTCGTCCCGGCACTCGCAAATAAAAGTCAGTTTCCACTGACTTTTATTTGTGAAGGCAGGAGGAATCATTCGATGGTCGGTGACCATCGAATTATTTCTCCTGCAGTGGAGGCATACAAGGGATTGTGTTTTTGTTACACATCCCCTTGCATTTTAACGAGGGGAATCGGAGGGCATTCGGACAGGTGGCATCTCAGGCACTCAGTAAACTGCAATAATGTCACAGTTTAATGCAATTCAAATAGAAAATCTGCACAAATTAGAAACTTTTGTATAAAGAAAGACACAACAATATATTTTCTAAAGCTGAGTATACACTGTGTGATATGTCCTCTGATCCAGCAGATTGGACCGACATATCAGGCACACCGTCCAATGTGTTCCCACAGGGGCAGAAGTCTGGGAGGCAATGGAGTCATCTGCCGCCGGGCTCCTGCTCCCAAGGGGGCACCTCTCCTCCCCTGCTAGTTTAAATTAGTTAATTGAAAGCTATCGATATCCCTTCTGTAGCTAAGTTCTGAAATATATAGGTGTTCTCTATCTCTCTCTCTCTCTCTCTATATATATATATAGAGAGAGAGAGAGAGAGAGAGAGAGAGAGACAGGTTCAGCCTGGCACTCCACCTCTGGTACAACCAGGGCAGCCGAGGGGAATACCGGGCCCCGGTAAAATTTTGGGGAGAGGCCTAAGTGTGGGGGTGTGGGTACCTCCCACACTTAGGCCACGCCCCCTACATGTTTAGAGGAGGGTGAAAGAAACCTCTAAAAACTGTAATCTCAGCAGCAGCCCAAACCTACAGCATGTGCTGTGCTGTCAGCAGGCTGAGCATGACCTCTCACGCTGTCAGTGAGACACTCATGCTGAGCATGCAGTAGAAGTGTGTGCTACTGTTGCTACCTGGGAGGGATGGAGGGGGAAGGGAGGGGTCAGACCAGGGTCCCTGCGGGGCCCCTCCAGGAAACCTGCCCCCCCCCCCCTCTAGGCTGCCCTGGGTACAACAACCGCGGGTGCCTCCCGGAATGTAAATGTAGACCTCTTTGAAAGCAGACAGTGGCACTCCATGAAATAGACTTAAAGTGATTTAAGTTAAGTGTCCACCGTTTTGGGGAATGGATACCCCTTTTGGTATGTTTGTGTGTGTGTGTGTGTATAATACACATATATTTCAGAACAGACACATATTATATAAGGTTGTGTGTGTGTGCGTGGGGGGGCACCAGTATAAATCTTGCCTCAGGGCAACTGTGACGAATTTTCACAACTGTGTACCCATGATGTGTACGCTCCTTGGAATTATTCCACAGTGTATGGTAGTGTGTAAAATATTTACAAATAACTATTATTTCTTTTCAGGGTGATGCTGAAGGGGCGCTGCTCTGCAAGTCTGCTTCACGTGCTGCCTGGGAAGTTAAAGGAATTGCAAGCTTTGGGCCCAAAAATTGTATGTTGGACAGAAAACCTCAGGTCTTCACCCGGGTGTCATCCTACAAGGAGTGGGTTGTGGACAAGATCAAACAGTACACTTATGAGAAGACCATGGCATAACCAGATTTTATTTGGACAGTTTGATACATGTGATAGTAATTATGGATAATAAAAATGGAATTTAAACATTGCAGAAAAGCTTGTTTGACATACACAATGCCTGATGGCTTATTTGTGCATGTAGAAAAGTCCTCTGTATTCTTATATTGGTATCAACATCCTACAAATAGGATTATTATAGGGCTCATAAATATAAAATAACCAATACAAACTTTGTAGGCTGGGCACTTGCATGTAGATATACAGTTTTCAGAGACAGGGGAAAAAACAGTCATCCTCATGTAAATTACTAAATAAGTTATTTATTGTAAAAACATAAAACACACTGAAATATGTACTTAAGTAACTCCTGGGAGTGGGCCAATAATACTTAAATGACCAGCATTAGAATACATAGAATGTGTCTATAAAACAAAGCAACAGTCTAGCAGACATAGGAAGTAACTCAGGTGCTGCGTTTCCAGCTGCATATATTGTCAGCCTTGCTAACAGATCTGAATTAGGCCCATATTCACTCACTAACATTCAGTCACTGTTTTATTGCTGGGTAGAAGAACCACAGTCAGGGCTGGTTCTAGACCAAGAGGAACACAGTGTGAATATTTGTTTTGGATGCCCCCCCCATGTTAAAAGTGATCATATCTGAGTTTAACATATCAATACGTGATCATTTTTATTAGACCACTGACCTCTGCCTAGTTTAACCCAGACTGCTTATCATTTACTAAGGGGACTGATGAATTATGCCTGGTAATGTGATTAAGTAGTGATAATGTGGAAGGTGATAACGCACCAGCCAATCAGCGCTGTTTGAAAAATGACAGTTAAGGCCCATACACACTGGGCGATTTTGAGCTGAAAGCCGCTTAAAACACCAAGTTTGAGCGTTTTTTTGCTCAAAGCCACCCACTTTGTATCGCCAGGAAAGCCTTTCATCTGCTTGTATTAACAGCAGATGAGCGGCTTTGTGGATGGGTTTGCATAGTCCATATGGAAAACCGTCTGCCCCCTGCTGACAGTACCAGGCAGCCACTTAGTGTTTTTTACACTGAGCAGCTTTCCCCCAGCGAAGACTGCGGTCATTGCTGTCCATACACGCTGGGCATAATTTCTCAATGCAAGCAGGGGGCAGAAACCAGTGGTGGCTGAGATCCGGAAGATGATAGGGGAGCCAAGATGGGATTTGGGTTGCAGCTGTGTGTAGAAAAGAGCAGCAGCTGAGAGACCAGGAAGGCAGGAATGGCTGGGGTACTGCTGCAAACTGCGTTTAGAGGGGACACGGAGCCGGTCACCCTGGATGGAGGCACTTGAAGGGCAGAGGGAGATGACAGTGCTGCTGCCCACCTGGCGATTAGAGAACTTCAGGCCTGCCCAGCCCACCATTGAACAGAGGAGAGAGGAGGCCAGTAGTGTGCCTCTCTAATCTCCTTGGCTCCTGAAGCTGATGCTCCACTTGAGCCGTTCTCCCCCTACAACCCTGCAGCTACCGTGATACAGGCGACCCTCAATTGCAGGATCAGCTCATGGGCCAATCATGTCCTGGCACCCAATCACCACCACAGCAGCCGGGCTGAGAGCTCTGATTGCCTCACGAGCTGAGGCCGGGGGCGGGCCGCAACGCTGCTGACTGTCAGACTGGGGCAGTAGATGTGGAGGGCAGCGCTGATCGCTGCTACTGCTGGTAAATGACAGCCGATCATCCTGAGCTCCCTGCTGCCGCCGATCATCCTACACTCCCTGCTGCCGCTGATCATCCTACACTCCCTGCTGCCGCCAATCATCGTGCGTTCCCTGCTGGCGCTGATACAGCAGGGAGCGCACATTATCTACAGCACCATCCACTAAGCACCGTCCTGCAGGAGCACACTGCATGCTATTTGAAATTCACATCTCCCACTGGACCGCGCTATCCAATAGGCGCTCGTGGTCCAGCAGCCACCAGTTGATTGGCTGCTGGACCACAAGCGCCTATTGGCTAGCGATCCAGCGGGAGCCGTGAATTTTAAATAGCACCACATCCCCCGTACACAGCAGGGAGCCGGGAGCTAGCGGGGGAGATGGATCGGGCGGCGGCGATGCAGACGAGAGTGCAGGGGAGTGGGCAAGCTGGTGGTGACTGCACAGCTCTGGCGCCATGATAGCTTCCAGCGCCTGGAGCTGGTGCTCCACCGGCACCGCCCTCGCTACGCCTCTGATCACCTCTGGGGAGCTAGGTAATTGATCAAAAAAGATGTTTCACCACAGGTGATAACAATCATACATTACCAGGGAAGTCCAGGAACAGAGCATTTTCTCCCTGAAGAAGAGGGTCGGGTAGGCAACCCTGCTTTAGGCTGCCCAGCTGATGTTGTAGCACAATGTACATAAAGTATTAATTCCAGTAATGGATAGCTGTGGCAGGAGAGTGACAGCAGGGACATGGATGTCAGGGAGAGGAATGGCAGGGACACAGTGAAAGGGATGGCAGGGCACGGAGTGGGATGGAGGTAGAGGGATGGCAAGGGCAGGAAGAGGCAGGGACAACAAGTTTAAGGAGTAGGACAACAGGGCAGAGTGACCGTAGGGACTGAGAGTGACAGCAGGGCTGGAGAGGGACAGCAGTGGCACAGAGAGGGAAAGCGGTACAACAGAGGAAGGGAGGAGAGCATGGCCACCCCAACCGAACTTGGGTGCCCTGCGGGGACCACAGCAGTGGTGGGATGAGGGCCGGACCATCTGTTTTTGATCCAGCTACAGATAGGAAGATGGAAGAGAGACAGGCTCCCACAAGCACCCATTGAAAACCACAGCAGAGGTGGGAGGAGGGCCATCCACCCAGTGGGGATCAAGCTGTAAGTGGGAGGAGGAAGGAGAACCGGGCCACCCCATGTATGCACCTGGCGCTGACAACATTGGTGGTGTGAGGAGGGCCATCCACCTGGTGGGCATCCAGCTGCAGGCGGGTGGAGAGCCAGGCCACCCCACATGAGCGCCCAGCAAGGGTGGCAGCGGGAAGAGAGAGGAGAGTGGTGGGTGCCCATGCCAGGAGGGGTGGAGACCAGCAGCATTCAACATTGTAAAGTTCAGCAGTCTTGCCACCTCCTGCCTCTGCTACACAGGGCTGCCTTCTGGTTTAGTGGTAAAGAATTGCCCGTATGCCATACTACCGCATACTGGCCCACTTTGACCATTGTATACACACACCCACCCGGTTCCTCACTCACTGCTGCCTGAGCGGGTCACCACTTGTGCATATCTAATGAACGTGGACCTGGGGCAGTGCATATTGAATGAACAGGTCCCCGCCCATACATATCTAATGAGCAGGGACCCGGCGCAGCGTACAACAAACGTTTGTGTTGGGGCGCGGGGCACTTAGTCTCACCCACAAGGACTCCTGGCAAGGAAAATGGAACATTAAGAGGCAATGGAGCTAGTGCCCCCTTTAAGACTGGTGCCACTGACCCATCTATACCCTACACTGACCTCTGTATACCATTACACTAAATCTCTGAACCCCTCTATACCCAACACTACATCACTGAGCCCTCTATACCCAACACTACATCACTGAGCCCTCTATACCCTATACTACATCACTGAACCTTCTATACCACAGGTTCTCAAAGTCGGTCCTCAGGACCCCACACAGTGCATGTTTTGCAGGTCTCCTCACAGAATCAAGAGAAATATTAGCTCCACCTGTAGATCTTTTAAAACGTGTCAGTGAGTAATGAGTACACCCGTGTACCTGCTTGGTGACCTGGAAAGCGTGAACTGTGTGAGGACCGAGTCTGAGAACCATTGTTCTATACCAGGGTTGTCTACCTAACCCTCTCCATAAGGGAGAAAATGCTCTGCTCCTGGACTTCCCTGGTAATGTATGATTGCCATCACCTTTGATGAAACACCTTTCTTATCAATTACCTAGCTCCCCACAGGTGATGGCAATCATACATTACCAGGGAAGTCCAGGAGCAGAGCATTTTCTCCCTTATGGAGAGGGTTAGGTAGGCAACCCTGTTCTATACCTAGCACTACATCACTGACACCTCTATGCACTACACTACATCACTGACCCCTTTATGCTTCCGATTTTGCAAGGTGTGACTGTCCATCAGTCTCCAGCCTTAGTCCCTCTGTCCGCTTTTGGGCACTCCCAGTGGTCTACCTGCTGCTACAATGGGCACAAGGCAATGGAAAGCATGGGCCAAGGGAGCTCTGTCTCCAGGGGCCAGAGCTAATTAATTTCAAAGGCCCAGAGGAGGTCGTTATATGCTATAGCAATAATTGAATCAGGGAGCAAAAATCTTCTGTCTCCTCCGTTTGTTATCTGTGAGGTCCTGTATATTAAGTTATCAAAAAGGATATAATGCTGACTGCAGCTCTGTGTCCGCTGACAATGGGAGGCAGTGGCAAAGGGTTGAGCATATTTCCGCTTTACCTTAAGGACCTGGGGCATTATTCTGCTCGGAGCGGCCAAACGTGCGTACGTTCGCCATTACCGCACGCTAGCCGTACGCGGACGTTAGGGTTAAGTCCACCCACAAATCAGCCGCTTACGTACGGGCAGAAATACCGTAGAAGGGGAGTGGCGTACAAATGAGCGTACGGCAACGTACGCGGACGGGCCAGCCCTTGCACTCCGACAACAGGCGTACAACTGAGCGTACGGCGCCGTGTACGGCCGTCTTTCCTCCGTCTCCCCACCGACTTCTTGCGGAGATCTGAGCGTACGCCAGTTTGCACGGACGGGTCCCTGTTGTTTTCAATGGAAAACTCAGCTTATGTCACCGCTCGTGAGAGTGAGCGTACGTCCGTGCACGCTGCCATACCCTTCACATATATGGACCTGCAAATCTTGCCTCTCAACTACTAATCTGACAATTGATTAATTAATCTATTTGTTATTCACTTATTGTTTTCTATTAACTCAATTGTCTACCTTAATAAAGACCTAATAAAACTACATTTGAACCCTCATTACATGTATATTTGTTATGTTCTAATGTGGCATTTTAATCACTATCTATGTGTCCCCATATTGCTGTTACTTTTAAATCAAGTTATGTTGGTGTTTCTGTATATGTACTAAATTATGTCCATAATTAGTTTGTCCAAAATGTGTAACATGTATACCTACCCTCATGTTATGTGTGATGTTTTAATCGAACAACATTAAACATTCATGCATTTTCACTATGTGTTATTTTACTCAAAAACACACACATTCACACATCAATCATTACCCCTCACCTCAAATTACAAGTATAACTTACAGTACACATCATACCTACCCTTACAAGCCCTCTAACATATTTATTAGTAAAAACACAGGCAATTAATAAGACAATATAAACTTTTATTTTGACCAAAAATAATAAGGGGGGGGGGGGATAAAAATAAATTAAATGCGGGCCTCCAGAAGCCCAAAAAGGATTTGGAGATAGAGGAGTGTCCTGAATATCTCCTGAATAAGGGCTGCCACCTCCTCCTGCTGCTGTTCAGTGTCTGTAGTGAAGGGATAAAAAAAAAAAAAATATATATAACATACACAAATGTTTGTTGTATTTGTACATAATAAAAAGTTCAGAGTTATGTGTGAAGGCCACATACATTTGTAAACTACATTGAAGATGGGTCTGCTGTAAACACAGTACTAAAAAATAATATGTTAACACACACATACTGTACATAGTAAATAACATTAATTCAATTACTCCTTCATCAATGAATGTATGCTGTATCCCAATTGGTACTTTGGTTTTGGGGGACTGTCCTCTAACCTCACAATTAGCCTGTGCTATTTAAGGGTTATGACATTGTTGTGGCTTAAGCACTCCTTACTATTTTAAATTTAGGACATTGCTGTACAAATTATAGGCCTACAGCTATGTTTGTAAAGCATGCATCCGCATGGCCTCACACACTATGAACAAAACAATCTCTACATTTAAGTTGCACCAGTGGCAGATTAAGCCTTTGGGGGGCCCGGGGTACTTTAGAGCGGGGGGCCCCCTTGCACTTGTCATTAATGGCCGCACACTGCATGGGCGAATATTATACTGTCAAAACACACAGTAAAGGCAGAATAAACTTGGTCAATGGTTACCTGCAGGGGATATATATATATATATATATATATATATATATATATATATATATATATATATATACATACACACACCACATGAAAAGCCTGTGTTTGTCCCTCTGCCCCTTACTCTGAAGGAGACCTCACAGTCCTAGTGCTGCCTCTGATTAAAAACCCTCCTATGACTAAGCTGCTGCTGCTGTTCTCCATGGACCTGAGAAGCATGTAATGAGCTCCACCAATCAGAGCTCAGCACAAACTTCTCAGCCTCTGTCCTCTGGTGCAAAGTGTCATGGGACTTAGTCAACTCCCAGAAAT
Organism: Crinia signifera; assembly: GCF_055691185.1. Classification (NCBI taxonomy): domain Eukaryota; kingdom Metazoa; phylum Chordata; class Amphibia; order Anura; family Myobatrachidae; genus Crinia; species Crinia signifera. The sequence continues at coordinate 198,072,030 of NC_139217.1, forward strand.
GCACTGCACACTTGTGCAATCAGTGTGCCTTGGCTCCCGATGCTCAGCACCATAAATCATTGTCACATTGGCAGATAGGTCAAGCTGCAGCACTACCCCACCCATGCACAAAACATTTAGCTAAAAAAAAAAAAACATAACTTAAACATTTTATTTTTAAAAAATACATGACAACCACAGGGGGCCCCTAGCTAGAGGGGGGCCCAGGGGCACTGACCCCTTGCGCCTCCATTATAATCCGGCCCTGTGTTGCACATCATGCTGGGAACTGGAGTTACCCAACACCTGGAGCCACATAACTACCACACCACTAATGTCGGATATCTCATTGGATGTACTGTTATGTCAATTATTCAAGGGGTGAGGCATGGCCACACTCAAAAAAACCACCAAGGGGAGCCTTGTTCCTGGAGAAGGACAGGACACACCTCATGGTCGGCCTGCAGTGATATGTTGCAACTAATGTTGATGTTGGATACACATATGTGGTTGTTGTGATTGTTTATGTGTAGAAATGTGTAGGTCAACATTAGACACATTATTTACTTACGGCTACTTGAGCCATCCTGGTCGCCGCTGGTTGGCTGTGCAGTGGTTGGGGGGGTCACGAGCAAGGGGGATGGTCCTGCAGTTTGGACCGAGGTAGTGGGTGTGAGTGGGGAGTGGAGAGGTTTTGGGGTGGGTGGTGGAGAGGTGTAGGGGGGTTGGAAATGGGGTGGGGAGGGGGGGGGTTGTGGAGGGGGGGGGTTGTGGAGGGGGTGGGGGTTGTGGAGGGGGGGGGTTGTGGAGGGGGGGGGGGGTTGTGGAGGGGGAAGGGGATGGGGAAATTGTGTGGGTCCAAACTGCACCCTGGGTCTCCTCTTCTTCCTCCTCCTCTTCTTCCTCCTCCTCCTCTTTCTTCTCCTCCTCCTCCTCCTCCTCTTCCTCCTCCTCCTCTTCCTCCTCCTCCTCTTCCTCTTCCTCTTCTTCCTCCTCCTCTTCCTCCTCCTCCTCGGCTGCCTGGTCCCGGGCTGCCTGCTCCCGGGCTTCAATGCGTGCCCTTGCCCGTGCTGAAATGTTCATGTTGATGGCATAGAAATCGAAGATTGGGTTTCATAAAAAAAGGGGAAAGAAAAATTCACATTAGTCATGCTCATAACCTTCAAAATTATCATTGCTGTGAAATTTCAGACATTTATCATGCAAACTATTTGATATCCTACACCCAAAAACTGATCAACTACTTAAACCCCCCCTATACACCCCCTATACACCCATATACACCCATATACCCCCATATACACCCATATACACCCATATACCCCCCATATACACCCATATACACCCATATACACCCATATACACCCATATACCCCCATATACCCCCCATATACACCCCCATACTCAGGAACATATTTATAAAAAGTACACAAAACATTGCTAAAAAACGCTGACATACTAGTAATCAAAACTTACATCGGGCAATATGGCGGCGAACAAGAAACCTAGGTTTTTAGAAAAAAAAACATCGGGCGCAAACACTAGTATGGTCACACTTATGGAAATAGAGGGATGGTAGAAGAAATAGTAATTGGCAGCTCCCAATTAGCAAATTGGATATATTTGCCAACTAGATACAGGGGAAAGCAAGAAGTGTGTACTGGTAACTGTACACAACCAGAGAGCGCCAAACGATTGGGGAAGGTACAAATGATTTTTATTTTTATATTAAAAGTGTATAAAACAACATTATATCAAATTATAAACACATAATAATAGAATATAAAATTTATAAATGAAAAGACATATTTACACTCAATGTGAAATCGTAGCAGCAGTCAATAGTCCCAATTGCGGGTATATGCTCTCCTTTGAGCCAAGGTTTCTAATACTGAGTGTCCAGCTTAAAGATGATGGTAAATAGCGATCGATTATAAACAATTTGATGCAGTCTGCAGACTGCTCAAGCCACTCTGCCAGCTGACGCCGCCTGTTGACGAACAGCTGATTTTGTATTGAGCAGAGAGCGAGCTGTCTGCCTCGGCAACAGCTTGGATGCCACACGCTGAACAAGAACCACGCTAGCCGCACGTCGGCAGAATCACATAAGCCTGGGTGAGTGCACTTGTCATACCTGTTGTGCAAAAGTCTCCGGCAATTCAGCGTGTGCCATCCAAGCTGTTGCCGAGGCAGACAGCTCGCTCTCTGCTCAATACAAAATCAGCTGTTCGTCAACAGGCGGCGTCAGCTGGCAGAGTGGCTTGAGCAGTCTGCAGACTGCATCAAATTGTTTATAATCGATCGCTATTTACCATCATCTTTAAGCTGGACACTCAGTATTAGAAACCTTGGCTCAAAGGAGAGCATATACCCGCAATTGGGACTATTGACTGCTGCTACGATTTCACATTGAGTGTAAATATGTCTTTTCATTTATAAATTTTATATTCTATTATTATGTGTTTATAATTTGATATAATGTTGTTTTATACACTTTTAATATAAAAATAAAAATCATTTGTACCTTCCCCAATCGTTTGGCGCTCTCTGGTTGTGTACAGTTACCAGTACACACTTCTTGCTTTCCCCAATATGGCGGCGAAGGCTGCTGAGTAAAACCGGCTGCCGCCGGCGCAGGTCTGACCAGCGCCGCTCAACCTGCCCCAGGCTTCTGCGGACGCCGGTCGTAGAGAAGATGAGGCGGCGGGCAGCAGTATACGCCCGCCGCTTGTCGGCATTACTGACATAAGGGCCCCTGGGCCCCAGGTGACGGTCCATCACTTCCACCAGGGCCAAAAGCTCTGAGGTGGAAAAGGGCCTAGCTCTTGGACAAGTCATATTGGCAATGGCGCAGTTATTAATTGCAGGTACATATATCACTTTTGGTGCTTGCTGATTGGTTGAAAAAATTGTTTGTTTGGTATTAACTTTATTAATCCCTCTTACATTAACAAACTGGATGCGAATAGAAACTTACGCGGACCGTTCCGATATACACACACCACAACCAACAGCATGCATTAAATGAACAGAGAAGTACTGTATTTACAGTGTGCGGAAAATAATACACGCAACCCTCTACTTATAACTACGCTGCTTAAAGGGGGCACGATGCACCGATATGCATACAGAGAAGTACTGTATATACAGTAGGCGGAAAATAATACACGCAACCCTCTACTTATAACTACGCTGCTTAAAGGGGGCACAATGCAACATGTTGCTGTATGACAATTTCATACACATTACATATGTAAGGAAAGCATTATAACGTGATGTTTTGAAATGTGACTCACAAAGCATACACGAACTCCAACAGATACCAGCTGACAACACTCGTCATTGGAATGACAGGTGCCCACATTTCACGATGTAGCACAATGCTCCACAACCTGTGTATGTGCATATTCAGGTGTTTGGTCAGGTGCGTTGAGACCTGCGTAATTTAAGCGGCAATTATCGCGGGAAATATCGGCGTAAATTTGCATCTATATTGCGTGGAAAAATATACGCCCCCTTGTTCATGGCGGGAAATTAACATATAAATATTCAGTCAGATGCAGGCCACAATTGCTGCAAACATGTCTGACTCTGACGATTCAGCAGCAGAGGACGCTCTGCAGAGAGCACAAGCAGAATCCCTGCTTGAAGCATTACAGAAGAGGGAACAGGAGCGGAGAAGGAGGGCCCAAGAGAGGAGTAGCCTGCAAGATCAAGCGGGCCCCTCAGTAACAGGCCCTGGTGAACCTCCACCAGCTCCACAAGGGCCAAGCAACCAGCCAGAACAAGAGGTTGCATCTCTCCAAACAGGTGTGACCCAGCAGGTGCATGGTGAGAGAACTGGGGCCACCAGAAAACGTGCTGCAACATCTAGGGTGATGACTGAGCAGGATACCACCACCAGAAAGAGAAACCCTGCATTTGTAGAGGCCGAAATGCGAATTCTAGTGCCCAGGGCACGCGAATGGATTGAATTGGCAACCAGGAAGCCGGGTGCCAGTGCAAGGAGAAACCTTTGGGACAAGATCACAGAGGAAGTGAACCAGGTGTCACCAGTGGTCAGAACTTGGGACGCGGTGAAGAAAAGGTTAGTGTGTTTGTCAGGGCAATTTTTCAGCAGTCTCCAGCAGGAACTGAGGCCCTTATTCTAGTTCACTCTTTCTGCCCAAATATTTCTTAGATGGACAAAACCATGTGCACTGCAGGTGAGGCAGGTGTTACTTGTGCAGAGATAATCAGATTTGGGTGGGGTTTTACACCTGCCTCACCTGCAGTGCACATGGTTTTGTCCATCAAAGAAATATTTGGCCACACATGGCAAAAAACATAAGATCACCCACACTAGGAAATGTCACGTAGCTAGGGGTACCACATAGTCTCTTTAATTCCGGACACATATTAATTACACAGGTTCTGTGGCTGGCTGACTTCAAGACTCCACTTCACCTAATTTTAAACTGCCACAGAACCTGTGTAAGTAACATGTGTCCGGAATTAAAGGGACTAGGTGGTAACCCTACACGTAGCACAGTGGTGCACATATCTCATGGTGATATTTGTATTTTTAAACTTGTAGGTGGACTGACTTCAAAAGTGCACTGAAGAGGAAGATGACTGACCGGTACAACCACAGCATGTCCACCGGGAGCGGTCCTATGCCTGACCATTTGGAGTATACCCCCCTGGAGCTGGACTCCTGTGACGTGATCGATGTGGGGGAGATCAGGGGGATCTCCAATATGGACAGTGAGCTCCCGGCGGAGGTCTTTGCTGCTGCTTTTGATGGTAAGTCACAGTAATGCATTGTATTTAGAAAGATATTTTTTATTGCGTATGTGATGGTGACATTGTTTTCAATTCTTATCCTAGCAGAAGCAGAAAGTCAGGATGTACCGGCAGCATCTTCCTCTGCAGAGCCACAGGTGGAGCAAGTGGTCCAGCCTCCACCAAGACGTCGCCCCCAGCCCCAGCCACAGGAGACATGGAGTGAGAGCCTGTTGGTGACGCTGGACAGGATCGAGCAGCAAGGGGTGGATGCTGCGATCCGTCAGCAGCAGGTGGCGGATTTTCTGGCGGAGTGGAAGGCCACAAACCAGCTGCAGGTTGAGGCCTTGAACCGCATTAATGAAACTCTGGCGGCTGGCATGCTAAGCATTGGCCAACACCTCAGCCGCCAGAATGAACTTCTTGCGGAGCAGCTGTCCACCGCCAGGTCCCTAAGGGACAATCCCCCATCTGCTGCCCCACCCCAAGCTGCTCCCCAACCTTCCACCTCGGCTGACCCTCCTGTGTCGACTAGGGGAAGACGCCGAAAGCCAGCTGACCCAAAGGCCCCTGTCCCCAAGGCCCCATCTAAAAGGGGCAAAAAAGGGCCCAAATGAGACCTGGTTCACTTCCTCTGTGGTTGGAGGCCAAAGGTTTAAATTGCACTGGACATCCGCTTCCTGAGTTGCCCATCGATCCATTTGCGTGCCATGGGCATGAAAGTTCGTATTTTGACCTCTACAAATGCAGGATATTTTTTTTTGGTGGTGTGTATCTTGCTTAGTATTCACCCTGGTTGTTGCAGTACGTATTCTGGTGTCCCCATTTCTTTCACCATTGCATTTGCAGGGTAACACATGTTTGGAGATATGCAACCTCTTGTTCTGGCTGTTTTATTATTTGTGTGTCTATTTTATTTGTTTATTTGATTTCTCACATTAAAGTGTCAAGCTGTGATGCTGAACAGCAAATAAATTTATTTTACAAATTAAAACAAAATTGTGGTATGTGTAATTTCTTGTGTGAAACAAATACTAGATTTATGTGTACTTACTGACCAGGGTATTTTTGAACATTTGTTGAAGTGTGGTGGAAGTTTCCCATGTGTAACCCTCTCCATGGCCATTCCCATGTTTCTATCCAACTTTTCCCTGCTAATTAGTTTGTGTCAGCACATGTGCAGAGCAACTTAATAGGTGAGAAAGCAGTTTGTGTGCAGGTGAGGTAGCTCCTACAGTAGTAGGTAAAAGCAGGTCCAGAACAATGCTTTCCTCATGGAGTGGGTGAGGCAGACAAACAAGGGTGAAAAGGTACATTTGTGTAGGAATGCATATGTGTCCTCCCTAAAAAAAGATGTGTGAATGGGCCAAACATGATAAATTAGCTTGTGAACAAACATGCATAACTTTTAAAATATATATGATTTGACAGTGTCATAAGCAGATGTAGGAATCCTTTGTTAGAGAGATGAGAGTGCAATAATGTGATTGGTGGCATCTTACATCCATGATGAGATAGTGGTACAGGTCATTATTTTGGGTACTATACAAAGATTGTGTGGAAAATAGTGGTCATGGGCTTCAAACATTGCTGAAACATCCTTTGTAGGTGTTAGATGTGGTTTATGTTATTGTATCCTAAATACAAAACCTATGTTAGTATTAGAGTGAACACGTTGACACATGTCGACTTGTGTAGATTGAGTGTGCTACTGCGTAAAGTCTATGAAAGCACGTAGTGAATGTGTCTGTTTAGCAAATACCTACCTTAGCGTATAAAAAGATTCTTACCTTAAATTAAACAAACCTTTAAATGTGGAGAAGTATAGAAACATAAGCTTCCAATGTGTTTGCGTGCTGCATGTGTGGCTTGCAGGCAGTGAAATCATGGTTTGGAGTTAATAGACTGCAGCATTGCTTATTACATTCAGGTGTATGTGTTTGAGTAGTAATCAGCGTTAATTAGCCAACTCAGGCGCACGCTGGCATGCGGTATCTGTAGGGGTGGTTTTAGCTGGCGGTTGGCGGCCGCCTGTTTGGTGTCCGAAATGAACGGTGCCTTAGTCGATCGTGCGGTAGTAGCACCGCTCATTTTTGGTGCACACCCCCGTGTACGCCCATATTTACGCCCATTTTCCCTCATTATTTCGGCCGCTCCCATCAACACGCCCCTATGCCGCCCCATTACCCGTACACTCGCGTACAGGTTTTTTCGCACGTTGAGACACCGGCCGTAAGCGTTGTGGAGTGTTCGCGCCGGCGCATTAGCGTATCTGCACATGCGCAGATCGTTAAAAACCCTGGGACGTACGCGTACGGCCCGGACGCTCCAACCAGAATAAGGCCCCTGGTCCCTCCCTGAGAACAATAGGCAGCTCCCCTCCCTCCAGCCAGTTAGTAGAACCCCATCCAACCTCCCTCACTCACTGGACACAATTAGCAGTTCCCTTTCCTCTGACTTTGGGTATAGTTGGCATCTCCGCTGCCACCCTCCCTCCCTGGCCACAACTAGCAGAATCTTTTTAGCTTCCTGGGCAGACTTAGTACCCCTTGCCAGGCAGTCCCTACTGTACCTGCCAGCAATACAGCATGCATCAAATCAGTATGATACTCTCAGACAGCCAGAGAGCCACTAGGTGTTGGATGCGCCTCCTGCCACCAACCAGCAATACAGAGTGGATGCCTCAGTCACAGCCACAATACTGTAGGTATCCGGGTGCCGGACGGGGTCCCGACAGTCAAAACACCGACAGCCGGGTTCCCAAAGGCCGTCGGCTATTTTCCCTCTCATTATAGGGAGAATAGAATAGGTGGCGAGCGCAGCGAGCCCGCAAGGGGCTTTGTTGCACTCACCATACTGTCTGGGTCCGGCCAGTCGGGATCCCGGCGTTGGGATAATGACTGTCGGGATCCCGACTGTCGGACCCCTATACCACACCCAGGCATCCTGTCTTTTTCATTCACTTTAACCCCTGGTTAGGCTATATGGGCCAAACAGTGGCAGATTTAGAGCAAAATAACAAGGAGGGCATCATGTTCAGGAAGGTTAGGAAAGAGGCACACATACTGTACCTGCTGGGAGTAAAGAACCTTGGTGGCTTGTCATGTTACTGAGTAAAAGCAGTGAATGAATGAATGAATGAATGAATGAATGAATGAATGAATGAATCGAATGAATAAATATTTAAGCCACCTCCCACCAACCAACCAACCCTGACTTTAAAACAAAATACACCAGCACAAACACGCAGCAACAAAAGTACATGCAATAAACAAAGTCAAGACATGGTATGATCTATATACACAACTTATTGCAGTTGCCAACTTGTGTTCTAAATTCTGATGGTGCTTATATAAATCTTAAAAAATATCAGACCTGAAATTAATAAATACTTGCATATAAAAATTGTCAAATAATTTAGTACCATCTCCATGAAATTTGAAGCCAACATAATGCATTAGTATGCATGGATTTCTCTCATTGCCACCTAACACATTATTTATCACTGTTTATATCTATTTTATTTTATCCCTCATTTCCCTATCATAGATGCTTCTCCTCGATTGCCCCCTCCACAGCTGTATCATTGAGGTCTTCCTGCATATATCCCCAATTGACCCCTCCATAGCTGTACCATTGAGGTCTCCGTGCATATCTCCCATATCTCCATTATCCTTGAGTTCTGATTCCATACAATATCTCCCCAATTGCCACTTCCATAGCTGTCTCATCAAGGTCTCCCAGCATATATCCACGATTGCCCCCTCCATAGCTGTATCATCGAGGTCTCCCTGCATATATCCCCAATTGCCTTCTCCTTAACTGTATCATTGAGGACTAGCTGCATATCTCCCCAATTGCCTGCTTGATAGCTGTATCATTTATGTCTCCCTGCATATTTACCAAATTACCCCCTTCATAGCTGTATCATCAAGATCTCCCTGCATACTGTATCTCCCCAATTGCTCCTCCATAACTGTATCATTGAGTTGTCCCTGTATACTATATCTCCTAAATTACCCCTTTCATAGCTGTATCATCTAGATCTCCCTGCATATCTCCCTGATATTATCCTTCATAGCTGTATCATCTAGATCTCCCTGCATATTTCCCTGATTGCGCCTTCCATTGAGGACTCATTGCATATATTCCTGATTGTCCCCTCCATAGCGGTATCATCAAGGTATCCTTGAATGTCTCACCAATTGCCCCCTCCATAGCTGTACAAATGAGGTCTCCCTGCATATCTCCCAAATTACCCCTTTCATAGCTGTATCATCAAGATCTCCCTGCATATCTCCACGAATGCCCCTCCATAACTGTATCATCAAGGTCTTCCTGCATACAGGTATATCCGTGATTGCACCTTCCAAAGGTGTATCATCAAGTTCTCCATGCATATATCCCCAATTGCCCCCTCCGTAGCTGTTTCATAGAGGTTTTGTTGCATATCTTCCCGATTGCCCTCCTCCATAGCTTTATCATCAGGGTCTCCCTGCATGTCTCCCTGATTGCACTCTTCATAGCTTTATCATAAAGATCTCACATCATGTATTCCCCATTTGCCCCCTCCATAGCGGTATCATTGTATATCTTCCAAATTATACCCTTTATAGCTGTATAATAAGGTCTCCCTGCATATCTCCCAAATTACCCTCTTTATAAATCAAGATCTCCCTGGATATATTCACGATTGCCCCCTTTCTAGTTGTATTGAGGTCTCCTTGCATATCTCCCCGATTTCCCCCTCCATAGCTGTATCATCAAGAACTCCATGCATATCTCCATGATTGCCCCCTCCAAAGCTGTATCATTGAGGTCTCCATGCATATCTCGCCAATTGCCCCCTGCATAACTGTTTCATAGCGGTCTCATTGCATATCTTCCTAATTGCACCCTTCGTAACTCTTTCGTCAAGGTCTCACTGCATAGGTCCCCAATTGCTCCCTCCATACTGTAGCTGTATCATCGAGGTCTCCATGAATATTTCCCCGATTGCACACTCCAAAGCTGTGTCATTAAGGTCTCCCTGCATGTAACCCCAATTGCCCCCTCCATAGCTAAATCATCGAGGTCTCCCTGCCTATCTCCCAAATTAGCACCTGTATAGCTGTATCATTGAGGTCTCCCTGCATATCTCCCAAATGACCCTCTTTATAGATGTATCATCATCTCTCTGCATATATCCACGATTGCCCCCTCCATAGCTGTATCATTGTGATCTCCCTGCATACTGTATATCCCCAATTGCCCCCTTCATAGCTGTTTCATAGAGGTCTCATTGCATATATTCGTGATTTCCCCCTCCATAGCTGTATCTTCACAATCAGAATCAACTTTATTGGCCATGTATACTCACGTATACTAGGAATTTTTTGCAGATTTCGGTGGAGCTACAAGCAAGGAAACACATGGGGAGGCGTGACATACAAAGACATTTCAACTTTTTCGCATACATACAGTGGATGTTTTACGTTCCAGTGATAAGCATAGCTGGAAGAATTGATTAGCATTAGTTTGTAGTACATTGTTCAATTGGCAGATAGCTATCGGAAAGAAGCTTCTTGCGGTTCTCGATGACTTGGCTGGAATCGACCTGAAGCGTCTACCCGATGGGAGAATGCAAATAGGTTGTGTCAGGGTAAAGCTTGTCTGCCGCGATCTTTACCACATGCTTCTTTACCCTGGCTGAGTGCAGTTCCTGTACAGTGGGAAGGCCCACCCCAATGATCTTCTCTGCTGTCCTCACCACCTGTTGCAGTCTGAGTTTGTCGGACTTGTTGCCCCTCCATAACAAATTGCGATCAAGGAGCATAGGACGGATTCCACGATTGCCGTGTAGAAGATGCGCATTAGCTCTTGTGGGATGTCAAAATTCCTGAGTTATCTCAGGAAAAATAGCCGCTGCTGGGCCTTTTCGACAGTAGTGTTTATGTTGGGGCCCCATTTGAGGTTGCGGGATATTCTTGTCCCTAGGAATTTGAAGGTCTCGACCTGTGGTACCATGATGTCATCAAGGTCTTGCTGCATATCTCTACAATTGCCCCATCCATAGCTGTGTCATTAAGGTCTCCCTGTATATCTCGCATATTGCCCCTCCATAGTTGTATCATCAAGATCTCCTGGAAAATCTCCCTGGATGCATATGGTAAACCATAAAGTCTGCTTCAAACTTCCAGTTCAATTATACAAATAAATACAATTGAAATTAAAAAAGTTTAAACATGAAAAAAAAGTAATTCTAATCAACTAAATTCTACCTCCTTTGAAGAATGGCAATATAAAATCCAACTGTTTCAAATGTCTCTTATTAAACACTGTCTCTGGTCATGTATGGTCCCCCTTTTTCATAGCATCTTAATGCTAACCAATTACTGTATCTATATTTGTAGAATTGTACTTTAATACTCCTTTTCCACTAGCATCTACCCAGGTTTTTCTGCTAGTGGAAATGCTCCCTGTAAAATAACCCGATTTGGATTCCCTGGCCATCCTACCCAGGTAATCACCAGGGTAGCACCCGGTTAGAACCCAGATTCAAGGGTAGTAGAAACGCTCCCTAACCGGGTAATTTGACTGGGAATGTTAAAATCTGCACTGATTGGTGCTGCTGGGGCACTGGTGAGTGATGTCACCACTCAGAGCCCCACAGACAACGCACATGGTATGGAGGACAGCTTTCTGAGCACATGTTCTGTCCATCTACCCCTGCTGCACCACCGGCGGCTCCAGCAGCCACCTTCCACTTTTCCTGCTGCACCAAAGGCTGCCCCAGCACACACTTCTGTTCAGCCTGCAGAACAGCATCAATATGGCTAGAAGCAATTGGTCTGATGCTGAAGTCAAGGAGCTGCTGCTCATTAGGGCAGAGGAGGAAATCGAGCACCAGGTGACTGGTACCGTAAAAGATGCAATTGTGTACTGAAATAAAGGCCAGATACTGGAGTCTAGGGGGATACATTGCTCTAACCAGCAAGTGCTTAACAAATTAAAATCACTGAAGAGGCAGTTCACCAAGTTCTCTGATCAGAACAGGAAAAAAAGCGGTGCCACACGTGTTGAGCGGGTCCATTACGATCTATACTGCAGTGCATTTGGAAACACAGGTCGGAGTAATCCTGTGGCACTGTCATCCTCATTGGCCAGCCAGATGGAGAGTAGCCAGGAGCCACCTGACACACAGTCCACCATGGCAATGTCGCCGTGCTGCCCAACTTCTCCGCTCCTGAATTCGGAAGACGGTGATGAAGAGAGCAGTGGACTTGATAGGTCTGTCTTGTCTGACACCGCACAGTCCATGGTGGAGGGGAGTCTCAGACAACAACGGAGCAACCGACTCGAAGACAAACACCACAAATATAAAAAATAAAAAATGCTACATTTTTCCCAGTAATCAACGGTATACAGTATGTTGCAGTGGCGCTTGTGTGCAGGTGGGATAGGGCCACAAGCACATGTATGCAAACACCTCTGCTATTTTGTTTTTATAGTGTTTTTTTGTTTGTCCCACAAGAAAAAAACAAAACCGTCCTGAACAAGCAGCGAGAGCTTTCTCATCCATAGTAATAGAACAGCTGCGGGAAATGGACTCCGACATGCAGGCCATGGAGGATGCTCGTGTTTAGAAGTTCTTAGCGAATAAAAGACAGCTGCAGCACTCTTTCTTGGATCAATTAAAGGACATGCAGGACAGACAATTGGCCTTCTTGGAACGGATATTTGCTCGTGGGTATACACCTCATCCGCATTATCCACATTATCCGCCACATGCTCCACAGACCCCAGCATACCCAGCACACCACGAGTACGGCCAATTCAGTAGAGGAGCAACTCCCTACGCCCCTAGCACTTCATCTGAACACCAGCCACACCAAGAGCCTCCACAATATAGAGGACCCAGTAGCCATGCCCCCAGCACAGCAACTAGTTACCACCCCACCACTGGTGATAGCTACCACCTCAACACTTCCACTAGCTATGCCTCATACTACTTTCAGACCGCAAATGCCGTGTCGCACACGGGATTAGGACACGGGTCCCATCCCCAGAGCAACACGGCAATGCGGTCTGAAAGTTCCGTCACCGACACAGCATATTGCCGAGTCGGTGACGTCACATGGGGCGGTGCTGGGCGGCGGCGCGTCATCGGGGGCTCGGGAGGAGGCAGTACTTGGAGCTGACAGTGCTGCCTCCTCCATACTGTGAACGGGACACGGGTCGCTCGACCCAGGCACCCGTTCACACTGCACTTGACACGGGTCATAGCCGTGTTCAACCCTGGTCATTACCAGGGTTGAACACTCGTGTTGCTCGACCCGTGGTGGCCTTTTCAGACCGCACCATGACCCGTGTTTAGGCCCCGCGAACACGGCAATAAGCCGTGTTCGGAGTGCGGTCTGAAAGCGGTATCAGTGGCGTAGCTATCGCCCCGCAGCCCCCGCGGTGGCGGGGAGGCACTTGGAAGGTGAGGGCGCCGGGGGGCTGCGGGGCTATTGTTACCCGTCCCGCTGCGTCTGCCATGGGACCTTTTGACGGCTCTCCGTCTCCCTGCTCTCCCGGCTCCGTCTGCAATAAAAAATGTGAAACACAGAAAATGGCTGCCCCCGTAATGCAGACCGTTTTTGAGGATGCTAGAGGAGGCCTCCTCTAGCATCCTTAAAAACGGTCTGCTGTACGGGGGCAGCCATTTTCTAAGTGACGTGTTTTTTATGACAGCAGGAGCCAGGAGAGCAGGGAGACGGAGAGCCGCAGCGCAGACTGATTCACCAGCGGAAGGTCCCAGAGCAGACGCAGCGGCACTAAGTGGAATGGTAAGGGGGTTGGGGGGGATGAGCTGGGGGGGGTCGGGGTCGAGCTGGGGGGGGGGGAGGGGCGTGCAAAAGAGTTGTGGTGGGGGGGGGGGAGAGTGTTTCATAGTTACGCCACTGCTATGCCTCCAGCACTGCTACCAGTGCCCCACTAAACCCAGAGTATAGTGAGGCAAACAACCCTAGCCATGACAACACGCAGGACTGCCATCAAAAATTGTGGGGCCCAGGACTGACAAAATAGGAAGCCCCCCCCCCCCATTGTTAAATAAAATATATATATTTTAGTCAGATATCTTGGCCAAATATCATCACGCCTGCCACCACGTCAAGATAGACTCTCTAGGCAGGTCCCTATTATTTATATTTTTCTATGTCCACTGCCCACCAATGTATATATTTTACATGCTCACTGCCACCAATGTATATTTATTTAAACACCACTGCCCACCAATGTTTATTAATAATAGGCGTTAACATATTCATTGCTGGCCTGCGTTACCACCTATTATTAACCCCTTCCCGACATTTGACGTATATATACGTCATGGCCGGGATGTAATTCCCGACACATGACGTATATATACGTCATGACTTTAAACTGTCCCCGCGTCTATAGACGCGGGGACAGAGGGACGATGTCTGCTGTCCCTGACAGCAGACATGTCCCTGCATGCCCAGGGGGGGCTGCGATGCCGCCCCCCCCCGTCGGCGATCGCTGTGATTGGCTGTTCAGTGTGAACAGCCATTCACAGCGTTTTCCTGGGTTACCGGCGAATCAGACGCTCGGTAACACAGGTGTCAATCACCGCCGGGCGTCAGGGGGCATGAGGGGGTCATCGGTGACGACGACACCTCACCCCACCTGCCCCCAAGGATGTGATTGGTCCGTGGGACCCACGGACCAATCACAGCCAAGGCGCATGATTTAAACTAACGGTGACTGCACTGCAGACGCCATTCCGGTCTGGAATTGCGTGCAGAGCGGTCACCGTGCCAATATGTCGTGATACATACCTGATCCTTGCCTGAAACTTACCTGATCACCGCTGATCACCGCTGGTAGCGTGCTGCCAGCAGCTGGATACTTCCTGGATCTTGTGACTTCTGTGTGTGCTGCTGCAGCAGTGTCATAGAGTCACAGATCGTGAGAGATAGGGACAGATAGTGACAGAGAGTGATAGAGAGTGATAGAGAGTGCTATATTTTGTGTCTGCTGCACCCCCTTTTGTGCTGATCACTATATCTGAGGTGATCAGCAACTTTTTGGGGGTGCAGAGTTTTTTTTTTTATATATATACCTGTCAGTTGCAGCAAAGGTTGTGCTGCCTGTGCAACTGACTGCTGCCCCCCCCCCCCCTGCTGCCCCCCCTTTTGTGCTGATTGTGCTGATTAATTAACTGATCAGCAACTTTTTGGGGGTCCAGGGTTTTTTTTTTTTATATATATATATACCTGTCAGTTGCACCAAAGGTTGTGCTGCGTGTGCAACTGACTGCTGCCCCCCCTGCTGCCCCCCCTTTTGTGCTGGTCAGTTTTAATTAATTAATCAGCAACTTTTTGGGGGTCCAGGGTTTTTTTATATATATATACCCTGTCAGGTTGTGTGTCTGCTGCCCCTCACTGCTAATCAGTGGTGCATCACTGCATCACTGATCTGCAGTTTTTTTTTTTTTGGAGAGTGCAGTGGGGTTTTGTTTTTACACCCACGTTGCTTGTGTGGGTGTCCTGTGGCCGCTGAGCGCTGATCAGTGACGTACAATCACTGAACAGCATTTTTGGCACAGGGTTGATATCATTTTTTTTTCTGCAGTTTTTTTTAATTTTTTTTTTTTTTGGAGAGTGCTGTGGAAATTTTTTTTAAATTGTTTTTACACCCACGTTGCTTTTGTGGGTGTCCTGTGGCCGCTGATCAGTGACGTACAATCACTGAACAGCATTTTTGGCACAGGTTGATATCATTTTTTTTCTGCAGTTTTTTTTAAATTGTTTTTACACCTACGTTGTTTTTGTGGGTGTCCTGTTGCCTTTGAGCGCTGTTCAGTGACGGACGTTACTGACCAACATCTGTGCTCAATTTTTGGCGCAGGACCTTTTTTTTTTTTTTTTAACCCCTTCAATTTTTTTTTTTTTTATTGGGATCAAATTCCTGTATAAAGTATTTTTTTTTCTGCACTACATACACACTACACACTACATACCCCCCGTGTTGAAATAAAGTTTGTACCCCCCCTACACTATACACGTGTTGAAACATTACACTTACAGAAACACAAAAATAAAAATGGCATCCCAAATGTCATCCCAAATGTCATCCCAAATGTCATCCCAGTCATCCAGAAGAATGTATTCAGCGGAGGAGGCATATGCCATGCTTGCCTCTGACTCTGACACAGCCAGTGATGCAAGCGGGGAATTTGAAGGATTCGCCTTAAGCTCCTCTTCCTCCTCTGCTGATGAGGGACCCCCTCAAAGACGCCCCCATAGAGCAGCTGAGACCCCCCCCCCCCCAAATGATTGATCCCGTATGGACCCCACCACCAGACAATTTTGAGCCCCAGGTTCCTGAGTTTTTGGCCATCCCAGGAATCCAATTTGATTCAGCAGCTCTCAGAGAAATTGACTTTTTCAAATTATTTTTCTCTGATGATTTTATAAATTTAATGGTGGACCAAAGTAATTTATATGCCCAGCAGTTTATTGCTCAAAACCCCACGTCATCATTTGCTAGGTGGACCCCTGTAGATGTAGTAGAGATGATGACGTTTTGGGGTCTGGTGTTACATATGGGCATAGTAAAAAAGCCAGAAATTAGGCAATATTGGAGTACAGATGTTCTGTACAGCACCCCATTTTACCGTATGGCCATGACTCGGACTCGTTTTGAGATAATCCTTAAATTTTGACATTACACCGATAATACACTGTGCCCACCCAGAGATGATCCCACCTTTGACCGGCTATTCAAAGTCAGGCCGGTCATTGATCATTTCAGTGCCAAATTTGCAGAGATGTACATCCCTGAAAAATTTATTTGTATTGACGAGTCCCTTATACATTTTAAAGGAAGGGTTAAATTCCGCCAGTACCTTCCCAGTAAGAGGGCAAGGTATGGCATAAAAATGTATAAGCTGTGTGAAAGCACCTCAGGGTACACCCACAGGTTTAGGGTATATGAAGGGAAGGATTCAAGAATTGAACCGCCAGAATGCCCCCCCTCCCTCGTAGGTGTTAGTGGAAAAATTGTCTGGGATTTAGTGCACCCCTTCCTGGATAAAGGTTATCACCTCTATGTGGATAACTTTTACACTAGCATCCCCCTGTTTAAGGCCCTTGGTTCAAGAGGTACAGCAGCTTGCGGTACTGTGCGTAAGAACCAAAGAGGCCTCCCAACAACGCACATTGCCCAAGTAATGAGAAGGGGTGAAAGCAGGGGAATATGCACCGAAAATATGTTGTTGGTCAAATATAAGGACAAGAGGGATGTCCTTATACTGACAACAATTCATGGAGACAGTACCACCTCCATCCCTGTACGAGGTACCAGTACCCACACCTCAAAACCTAATTGTATCCTAGATTACAATAGGTACATGGGCGGAGTGGATCTTTCAGATCAGGTACTGAAGCCGTACAGTGCCCTGCGGAAAACAAAAATCTGGTACAAGAAGCTGGCCGTGTATATCATCCAGATGGCACTGTATAACGCTTACGTGCTATTCCGTTCTACCAGCCAGAGGGGGACATTTATGCACTTTCAAGAGGAAGTCATAAAGGGCCTAATATTTGGGAACCAGCAGGCAGAGGGCCCCAGTACTTCTAGTACTGGCCCCCGTATTGTACCAGGGCAGCATTTTCCTAACAAAATCCCCTCCACTGCAAGAAAGGGCAGGACACAAAAAAGGTGCAAAGTTTGCTATAAAAAGGGAATAAGAAAGGAAACTATTTTCCACTGTGAAACTTGCCCCGACAAACCCGGCCTATGTATAAAGGAGTGTTTTAAAATATACCACACATCTATGGATTATTAGGTTCATCATTTCACCGTGCTTCGGGGGTCTTGCTAATGCCACATAGCACCCACCATTCATTCCACCAGAATCTGAGCTGCAAAATCCAAAAATCACTCCTTCCCTTCTGAGTCCTGCCATGCACCCAACTGGTATTTTTTGGTCACATATGAGGCATTGCCATACTCGGGAGAAATTGGGGCACAGATTGTGGGGTGCTTTTTCTCCTTCATACCTTCTGAAAATGAAAAATTTTGAGCCAGAACGGCATTTTTGTGTAAAAAAATGTAATTTTTCATTTTCACTGCCCAGTTGTATCAAAATGGGTGAAACCCCTGGGGGTTTGAAATGTACACTATACCCCTAGATGAATTCCCTGAGGGGTGTAGTTTGCAAAATGGGGTCAATTGTGGGGGGGTTCCACTGTATTGGTGCTTTGGGGGTCTTGCTAATGCGACATAGCACCCACCAACATTCCACCAGAATCTGTGCTGCAAAATCCAAATATCACTCCTTCCCTTCTGAGTCCTGCCACTTTTTGGTCACACATGAGGCATTGCCGTACTCGGGAGAAATTGGGGCACAGATTTTGGGGTGCTTTTTCTCCTTCATACCTTCTGAAAATGAAAAATTTTGAGCCAGAACTGCATTTTTGTGTAAAAAAATGTAATTTTTCATTTTCACTGCCCAGTTGTATCAAAATTGGTGAAACCCCTGGGGGTTTGAAATGTACACTATACCCCTAGATGAATTCCCTGAGGGGTGTAGTTTGCAAAATGGGGTCACTTGTGGGGGGGTTCCACTGTATTGGTGCTTTGGGGGTCTTGCTAATGCGACATAGCACCCACCAACATTCCACCAGAATCTGTGCTGCAAAATCCAAATATCACTCCTTCCCTTCTGAGTCCTGCCACTTTTTGGTCACACATGAGGCATTGCCGTACTCGGGAGAAATTGGGGCACAGATTTTGGGGTGCTTTTTCTCCTTCATACCTTCTGAAAATGAAAAATTTTGAGCCAGAACTGCATTTTTGTGTAAAAAAATGTAATTTTTCATTTTCACTGCCCAGTTGTATCAAAATTGGTGAAACCCCTGGGGGTTTGAAATGTACACTATACCCCTAGATGAATTCCCTGAGGGGTGTAGTTTGCAAAATGGGGTCACTTGTGGGGGGGTTCCACTGTATTGGTGCTTTGGGGGTCTTGCTAATGCGACATAGCACCCACCAACATTCCACCAGAATCTGTGCTGCAAAATCCAAATATCACTCCTTCCCTTCTGAGTCCTGCCACTTTTTGGTCACACATGAGGCATTGCCGTACTCGGGAGAAATTGGGGCACAGATTTTGGGGTGCTTTTTCTCCTTCATACCTTCTGAAAATAAAAAATTTTGAGCCAGAACTGCATTTTTGTGTAAAAAAATGTAATTTTTCATTTTCACTGCCCAGTTGTATCAAAATTGGTGAAACCCCTGGGGGTTTGAAATGTACACTATACCCCTAGATGAATTCCCTGAGGGGTGTAGTTTGCAAAATGGGGTCACTTGTGGGGGGGTTCCACTGTATTGGTGCTTTGGGGGTCTTGCTAATGCGACATAGCACCCACCAACATTCCACCAGAATCTGTGCTGCAAAATCCAAAAATCACTCCTTCCCTTCTGAGTCCTGCCATGCACCCAAATGGTATTTTTTGGTCACATGTGAGGCATTGCCGTACTCGGGAGAAATTGGGGCACAGATTTTGGGGTGCTTTGTCTCCTTCATTCCTTGTGAAAATGAAAAATTTTGAGCCAGAACTGCATTTTTGTGTAAAAAATTTAATTTTTCATTTTCACTGCCCAGTTGTACCACAATTGGTGAAACCCCTGGGGGTTTGAAATGTACACTATACCCCTAGATGAATTTCCTGAGGGGTGTAGTTTGCAAAATGGGGTCACTTGTGGGGGGGTTCCTAAATTTTAGCATCTTATGGTGCCTAGAAACCTACATGGTGCCTAAAAAATAATCTCATAAAAAGGAGGCTCCAAAATCAAGTAGGTGCTCCTTCTATTATGAAGCCTGTGGTTTGGTCAACGTGCACACTAGGGCCACATATAGGATATTTATGAAAACAAAAGAATTGGGGGAATCCATTTTTAGTCACATTTCTCTAGTAAAATCTACTGTGTTCCTTAGAAAAATGTATTAAAATTGCAAATCTGCAAAAAAAATGAAATTTTGAAATTTCACCTACACTTTGTTTTAATTCCTGTGAAACACCTAAAGGGTTAACAAACTTCCAAAATGCTGTTTTGAATACTGTGAGGGGTGCAGTTTTTGAAATGGCATCATTTATGGGGGTGTCTCACATACAAGTCCCTCAAAGTCACATCAGAACTGAACTGGTCCCTAAAAAATTCAGTGTTTGAAATTTTCTTGAAAATTTGAGAATTTGCTATTCATATTGTAAGCCTCCTAGTGTCCAAAAAAATTAAAAGGAAGTTGAAATAATGATGGAAACATAAAGTAGACATATGGTCTATGTTAGTTATTAACTATTTTGAGTGGTATGATTATTTGTCTCACAAGCAGAAAATTTTACATTTTGCAAATTGCTAAATTTTCCATTTTTTTACGACATTTTGGTATTTTTCACAAAAAAACACAGACTGTATCGACCCAAATTTACCACTAATTTGAAGTACAATGTGTCACGAGAAAACAATCTCAAAATCACTGGGATAAGTAAAAGCAAAAAAAAGTTATCCCCACTTAAGTGATACATGTCAGATTTGAAAAAAAGGGCTCTGTCAGGAAGGCAAAAACTGGCTGTGTCAGGAAGGGGTTAATAAACATTGGTGGGCAGTGGTGTTTAAATAAATATACATTGGTGGCAGTAGGCATATAAAAATATATATATATTGCTGGGCAGTGGGCATATTAAAATATATACGTTGTGGCCAGTGGGCATATAAAAATATATACATTGGTAGCAGTGGGCATATTAAAATATATACATTGGTGGGCAGTGGGCATAGAAAAAGATATATGTTGTGGGCAGTGGGCATAAAAAATATATACATTGGTGGGCAGTGGAAATATACAAATATACACATTGGTGGGCATAAAAAATATATAATTGGTGGACAGTGGGTGTATAAATATATAAACATTGGTGGGCAGTGGGCTCACATTCCCCCCACCCCATGCTGGGGACTTTTAATTAATTAGTTTTAGTACCTTCATTTCTCAGTCGAGAGACTCTCCAGTCCAGTCATGGAAGGGCTGGGGTGGGCCGGGGTGGCTGGCATGCAGCAAGGTTCGTGACTGCTGCGGCCGCTCCTCATTGTCACGCGTGGCGTGACGTCATTATGTCACGCCACACTGTGTGGGCTTCCGGTGTTGAGGCTCCAAGTCTCGTCAGCTGGCTTGTTGGTGCAGGATATGACGGCGCAGCCGTCACAATGTGCTGCGGCCCAAAATGAACTCTGAGCCGGGTGGGCTCACTGCCGGGCCCGGCTGCAGCCTGCATGTGGACGGCGGATCATGTATGAGGGGCTGCGGGGCGGTGTACAAGGGGCGGTGTTAAGTGTAAAAGGGGCTGATCAGGCAATTTACTGGGTAGCACTGTAGTGGAAATGTGTCTTTTACCCATGTCCAAACTGGCTTCGACCTGGGTACAATTTACCGGGTCTGACCCAGGTTGCTAGTGGAAAAGGGGTATAATTATGTGGTACAGTATATGTCTATCTCACTCTATGCTTACTGTGCCTGTAATGATGAACTACTGTATTTTGATACATTGTAATGCTATTTTTATTTATTACTATTTCAATAAAAACTACATTTAAAAAAAATAATGAAAAAACAAAAAGCCATCCCAGGTATCAGATGACTGCGGAGGTCCGACATCTAGCAATTTACATATGGTAGGCAGAAGGATTATTATTTCCCAGTCACCAGTGAGCTCTGCTTCAGCAAATAATGACTTTATTCAGCCTGCTGATCTCCCACTCTTGCTATTTGCACTGTTTGGTGGTGGAACTCAGCTGGTCGCGTAAAGACGTATTATTTGGTTTCAGATACCTTATCTAGGACTCCAGTGTATGGATTTGTGACTATAAAGGAAGATATTTACATACCTCCCAACTTTCTATGAGGTAGAAGAGGGACCCTTGCGCCAGAAATTTGCCCCCACCCCCATTTTGCAACTGCTGCTCCTGTGCCTGCGGGGAATAGAAGCTGTGAGAGAGAGTGTCAGGGAAAGAAAGGGGTTACAAATGGCGTGAGAGATGGTGTCAGGGAGACAGCGAGAGTGACAGTGCCAGAGAGAGGAAGCGAGAGAGAGAGGGGGGGTGGGGGTGAGCATGGGGAAAGGTGTGGAGAAGAGAGATAGACGACAAAGAGCATCTTGGGGAAGAGAGAGCTAAAGAAAGGGGACAGGGGAAAGAGGAGAGAGGGGGCAAGGGGAAAGAGAGGGTGACAGAGAAAGAGAGCAAGGAAAGAGAAGGGGCAGGGAGAGAGGTGGGGGGTCGAAAAGAAGTTATCAGGGGCGAGAGTGGGTTAGGTGATGGGGTGGAGTTACAGGAGATGAGAAAAGGTGAGGTGACAGGGAGGTGAGATGAGGTGACAGGGTAGGACAGGGAATGAGGTGACGGAGGGGCAAGAGGGGGTGAGGCGACAGGGCAGAGATGAGGTGACTGGGGGCAAGAGGAGGTTAGGTGAGACCAGGGCCAGACCGGTCATCTGGCGAATTTGTGCTGTGTAAGTGGCCACCAGTCTCCGACTGGTCTGCAAAAATATGGCCCCCGGCCTCCTGCACTGAGGACATTTGTAGTGCAAGAGGCTGCTACAGAGAGAGTGGCATTGTGAGCCATATGTAAGTGTGCGCATAGGCGAATCTAGAGGGTGGTCCGGGGGTGCACCGGACCACCCATTAGCCCATTTTGTTTCTAGCCCCCTGGGAACCGGAGATACTGCCAGGCAAAGCTGGTACGTTTTCCCTATAGGATAACATGGGACCCGCTAATTCCGACCCCCACCCAGTTCAACGGCTGCCAGTTCCCCCTTCAGCATCACTGAAGCTCAAGGTTGATCTCAGTCGAACCCAAATCGCTGGGCCTTCAATCTGATACCAGGCTGGATCCATATGGGTTAATTGGTTCCAGAGATATTGAGGTTAAACCGTTTTTTTTTTCATTTCTTAAATGTAATTTCATGACTGTTTATGTTCTTTGAGGGCAGATTTCTCTGGAACCAAACAGCCCAGTTTCACGGGACCAAAATCATTCAAAGCCAACTCAAAAGTTCTTCAATATGATACTGGTCTCATGTAAATGGGTCAGTTGGTTCCGAAGATATAGCTGGTTGGTTAAAGGGGGGTAGGGAGAGGGGAGTGGTTGTCTCTCCCCCTCACACCAGAAAATGCAGGGACTAGGCTGGTGTATAAGGGGTCATCCTGGGAATGTCCCTGCATGGTCCTGGGACCATATGCCCGGGTAAATCCCTGCATTTTCTGTTGTGAAAGGGGTATTATTTCAAACAGCCGTGACCTGCAGTGCTCTGAATACAGCCGGGTAGCCCCCTGCTCTCTGCCCAGCTGTCAATGACTGTCACCCCTGCAGCTTCCGCTCCAATTCTTCTCCCCGCTTTCACCTCAGCCTGCCCCCCCTCTAATCATGTGGTGCCGGCGCCCGGCGTGCTCCCCCGACGTCACGCACAACAACAGCGCGC
Organism: Crinia signifera; assembly: GCF_055691185.1. NCBI lineage: Eukaryota > Metazoa > Chordata > Amphibia > Anura > Myobatrachidae > Crinia > Crinia signifera. The sequence continues at coordinate 198,095,302 of NC_139217.1, forward strand.
ACAATATTTCAACTGTCCACTCGGACACCAGGAGGGGAGTGGGAGTATGGCCTGCGCTGCGCTCTGTTCCTCTCACCATAGAAGCAGCTGCACCGCTCTCCATCTCTCCCTGCAGCAGCAGCGAAGGCTCATAACATTTTTTTACAGTAAGTGGCACTTTTGGGGGCATTGCTTAAGGGACGATACAAGTGGCGGTATGTGGGGGCATTATGCATAATGTGTGGCTTAATGTGTAAGGGGCATTACAGTGTGCAGCATCATGTGTAAGGGGCATTATGCGTGCAGCATCATGTGTAAGGGGCATTATGCGTGCAGCATCATGTGTAAGGGGCATTATGTGTGCAGCATCATGTGTAAGGGACATTATGTGTGCAGCAGCATGTGTAATGGGTACTATGGTGCGCGGCATCATGTGTAATGGGTACTATGGTGTGCGGCATCATGTGTAATGGGTACTATGGTGTGCGGCATCATGTGTAATGGGTACTATGGTGCCATCAAGCAAGAACCCCCTAGCAATGAGCACGTACTGTAGGTAAGCAGCACTTATGTGGCAAATATGTAATGGGCATTACGGTTTGTTATATAGTATGTAATGGGCATCATGATGTGTGGCACAACGTGTAATGGGCATTATGGTGTGTGGCCTTATGTGTAATGGGCATTACGGCGTGTGACTTTATGTGTAATGGGTATTACGGAGTTTGCCAAAATGTGTAATGGGCATTACTGTGTATGGTCTAAAGTTTAATACCACACCCCTTTTTGGGATGCCATGTCTCCTTCCCATGAGGCCACGCCTCATTTTTGCCACGCGGCTACGCCGCTCAAAGGGCCCCCCTTCTGTTGTGTCTAGATCTGGGACCACTCATTACCATAATTCTAGATTCGCCTATGGGTGTGCGTTCCACCTTACTTCCAGCCTGTGTGCTCCGCTGGTGCCTGCAGTCCGCCTCGGTGTCCGGCACCAAGAACAGGTAAGAGAAACTGTACAGGGGGAGCCTGTGATTATACAGGCGGAGCAGCCTGTGGGGATTTGTTAATTATACAGGGGGGAGCAGCCTGTGGGGTCCTGTTATACAGGGGGAGTAACCTGTGGGTTCCAGTTATTATTATACAGTGGGAGCAGCCTGTGGGGTACCGTTATACAAGGGGAGCAGCCTGTGGGGTCCTGTTATTATTATAATACAGGGGAGCAGCCTGTTGTGTCCTGTTATTATACAGGGGGAGCAGCATGTTGTGTCCTGTTATTATACAGGGGGAGCAACCTGCGGGGTCCAGATTGTGTCATATTCTGCAATGGGCATTACGGTGTGTTCCATGTGTAATGCCTCCATTTTCTGATGCCATGTCTCTTTTGCATGAGATCACACCCCCTTTTCGCCGCACAAGGGTCCCGCCTACTATGGGTGGGCCTGTGGGCTCAAAATGCCAGGGCCGATTTCTGGTCTCAGTCCAGCCCTGGGTGAGAGGTTTAAGTGATGGAGTGAGCTGAAGGAGGGGCGATAGAGATGGCGGGGTGATGGGAAGGATGTGATGAGATAACTAGGGTAGGAGGGGGTGAGGTGACTAGGGTGCAAGAGGGAGGTAGGTGATGAGGTGACAGGGAAGAGAAGAGGGTAGGGAGAGGAGGCAGATTTCGTTGTTACCGGCCTCCCTTTCACCACTGCTCCTGCCGTCGATGCTCGGCTAATCCGGCTACCGGTGTTTGCTTGCTCCGGGAGTCTCCATGCACCATGTCTGTACTGGCGCCAGGCACCTCTGCTAACCATATTCCTGGTGCTTGTGCGCTCATGTCTCGAGCGCTAGGCATCGCTGCTCATCATGCTCCCAGTGTCTCCATGCACCATGTCCCTGGTACCTCTGCTCACCATGTCCCTGGTGTTACTCACTGGTGATGTGACATAGTGAGGCAACTGGGGGTAAAAGGGACAGGGTGGGGGGGGGGGAATAGGCAGTTCTTGATCTCATTATAGGGCTCTACTGGTGCTCTCCTGCTCCTTGGCACCGGCCTCCAATGATCCCCGCCTCCTGGCTATGCGGCTCCCTGCATCGTGCATCCTACAGCTGCCATTACACCAACACCAGTGCCAGTGGCCACAGTGCTGACAAGGGGGTCAGCCAGGTACTCAGATACACACTGGGGTACAACAGCCACACGCTACGGAGAGCCAGCTCTCTGTACTATAGCATTTGTCACTGCCAACATGGGAGAGAGTTGAGAAAATTGGCAGTGCTGACAGTTGGCGTCCAAGTCGCCTCAACCCCATCTATGCCACCTAATTTCGGGGGCGTGGCCTATACTCACGGCTCACCCACGAGGCCACGCCCCCGTTTTGATGTTATAGGGGCATGACCCAGAGGCTCTGTGAGCCTCTAGCCATGCACCCAGCCCCGTGGCTGCGGGAATAGACGCTGTGCGCATGCGCACAGCATTTATTCACTGTTGCTCACCAGCCGACAGGGGGGACTCCCAAAAGCCCCCCCTCGCCGCAGGACACTGCCGGCCGCGGGAGGGACGTGGAAATGTCCCCGAAAACCGGGACATTCCCGCGGTTTTCGGGACTGTTGGGAGGTATGCATTCGGGATTTTGACCGTCGGGATTTCATACTGAATCACTGTTAACACATGGTAATTAGCTGATCCTGTTGACATTTCGTCCGTTTTTGGTGGCTAGCCAAAAAAACTGACTAAAGCCGTGTACACATGGCAGCGATAGGGGCTGATATCGCTGGGAATATGGTCGCTGGCGATAAATCGCCGGGTGCGCGCTCCCGTTTTCAGACCCGTTCTAATCGCTGGTCGCAGGAGCTTGCTCCTGCAACCAGCTGATTACCTCTGCGGCAGAGGTTCCATCTCTGGTCGCTGATGAAAAGGAAACACTAACCAATATATTGCTGAGCAATAGATCTCCCCCGTGTGTACGCACCTTTAATTGAATACCCCTTAAGCATGGCAAGCTGGGTCTTCTTACCTCTTTATCAGTCTGTTATACAGCTTTGACTTTTTACTATTTTATTGTCCATTGTAAAGCACAATTTAATATGCTAGCAGCTAGCTCAATATAAATAACTGTTGACAAAAGAAAATATTAATATTAATACATTAACGGAAAATCTAAGTTATTTTTGTATGTTTGTGCCAAAAGATATTCTTTTTATTGTCTTTCCTTATACAGTATTTCATATTCACGTGCAGTGTAAGAACAGAGGGGTGCTACTTTAGCTCATGGAACACAGACTTCCTGTCCAACACTCAGCAATCGTCTGTCCTGTTCAGGATATTTTGCTCCCATCTGTAAATATGTGGCAGAATACAAGTGGCATTGTTTTCCTGTAATAATGACAATGATACTTGAGGCTGTAGAGTGGTTACTAGTTCCGCCCAGAGGTTGCTGTGGCGATATAGCTTGGATATAACTTGTGTACTCTTCCTGAGACAGAAACCTTGCTGCATATCCTAGCTACAGGGAAGTTGTCTGAGTGCCCTCCCCTTGCCTGCCTGTGTGTTACTGTGAGAAGGACCCTCCCAGCTCGAACACATCTCCTACTTGTAGATCACTTGCACACTTCTAATGACTGCTAGTGTGGCTGCACTGTTTTGTTTTTGCTATGGCACAAAATGCATGAACTGCTGAGTCAAACACTCAGTGCAAAAATGCAGCCCCCTGTAGTCACAGCTCATGACTGCTCTCTCTTCCTCTGCTCCTTCAAGCAAAGCAAAACTGTTGTTAGACTGAAAGAAGATATGAAAAAAGTAGTGATGAGGCCTGGCAGAGGACAGTCCCCCATGCTCTGCAGGAAGGTGTTTGGGGTACCGCTCAGTGATCTGCATAAAGAGGGTCTGATGGTGCATGGAGTACCAGCAGTGGTGTGGAATGTGGTGGAGTACCTGCGCAGTGAGGGTAAGCTTTTGTTATGTGTAGGCTGTTTGTGTATTTATTTATTTACCTATAACACTGAAATAGTAGATCAGGGGCTGAAGCTGCTCTCTACAATCCTTAAACAGGTAGGATGGTTTTTGGATCACTTTTTTGCTGCAGTTCTTGCTTGCAGTTTTCTGCTTGCCCTTTTTTATTTATTTATTTATTTTCCATGTATATCCCTGTGTGTGTATATATAATATATATATATATATATATATATATATATATATATATATATATATATATATATATATATTGTGTTCACTACCATTACAATATTAAATCAAGTTCAACGTACAGGTCGAGTATCCCTTATCCATAGGTTTTTTTTGTGTGTGCACTACTAAGGACATGATATGTAACTGGCACTACTGGGGCATCTGTAACTGGCACTACTGGATACATGATATGTAACTGGCACTACTGGGACATCTGTAACTGGCACTACTGGGGACATGATATGTAACTGGCACTACTGGATGCATGATATGTAACTGGAACTACTGGATGCATGATATGTAACTGGCACTACTGGATACATGATATGTAACTGGCACTACTGGATATATGATATGTAACTGGCACTACTGGATATATGATATGTAACTGGCACTACTAGATACATGATATGTAACTGGCACTACTAGATACATGATATGTAACTGGCACTACTGGATACATGATATGTAACTGGCACTACTGGGGACATCTGTAACTGGCACTACTGGATACATGATATGTAACTGGCACTACTGGGGACATCTGTAACTGGCACTACTGGATACATGATATGTAACTGGCACTACTAGATACATGATATGTAACTGGCACTACTGGATACATGATATGTAACTGGCACTACTGGATACATGATATGTAACTGGCACTACTGGATACATGATATGTAACTGACACTACTGGATACATGATATGTAACTGACACTACTGGAGATATGGTATGTAACTGGCACTACTGGGGACATCTGTAACTGGCACTACTGGATACATGATTTCTAACTGGCTCTACTATTGGGACATGATATGTAACTGGCACTACTGCGGACATGATATGTAACTGGAACTACTGGATACTTGATATGTAGCTGGCACTACTGGGGAATTGATATGTAGCTGGCACTACTGGGGAATTGATATGTAACTGGCACTGCTGGGGACATGATATGTAAATGGAACTACTGAATCCATCATACAGTATGTAGCTGGCACTACTGGGGACTTGATATGTAACTGGCACTAATGGGGACATGATATGTAACTGGCACTAGAGGGGCATCTGTAACTGGCACTGCTGGATACATGGTATGTAACTGGCACTACTAGGGACATGGTATGTAACTGGCACTACTGGGGATATCTGTAACTGGCACTACTGGATGCATGATTTATAACTGGCTCTACTACTGGGGACTTGATATGTAACTGGCTCTACTACTGGGGACTTGATATGTAACTGTCTCTACTACTGGGGACTTGATATGTAACTGGCTCTACTACTGGGGACTTGATATGTAACTGGCTCTACTACTGGGGACTTGATATGTAACTGGCACTACTGGGGACTTGATATGTAACTGGCACTAGAGGGACATCTGTAACTGGCACTGCTGGATACATGGTATGTAACTGGCACTACTAGGGACATGGTATTTAACTGGCACTACTGGGGATATCTGTAACTGGCACTACTGGATGCATGATTTATAACTGGGTCTACTATTTGGGACATGATATGTAACGCACTACTGGGGAAGTCTGTATCTAGTACTACTGGATACATCATATGAAACTGGCACTACTGGGGACATGATATGTAACTGGCATTACTAGGGACAAGATATGTAACTGGCATTAAAAATGTGCAAGAAAATTATTTGCTTGGAATTCAGTCAGTGCCTGAGAGTACAGAACCTTTGTTTCCTGTTTTGAAAACATTCATGCACAAATAAAATATATTTGTGTTAATTTCATGTGTTTAATGTGTTTATACAGCATAAATGAAAGATACTTTAAAGGTACATACACACTGGGCGATTTTGCTTTGGGGAAAGCCGCTGAGTGCATACACACTGAGCGGCTTTCCCCCCTGCCCGGCGCTGTCGGGGGGGGTGCACAGCTTTTCATAGCGCTATACAAAGCCATCCACAAAGCCACTCATCTGCTGCTAATACAAGCAGATGAACGGCTTTCCCAACGATGATGCGGGAGCGCGCATCACTGCTCATCTCTGGGCCATACACACTGGGCGGCTTTGAGCTGAAAGCCGCTCAAAACACCAAGTTTGAGCGGCTTTCAACTCAAAATCGTTCCGTGTGTATGGGCCTTAAGATACCTCATTGAAATATAAAAATATTCTAAAAAACAAAAGAATTCTTCATTCAGTATACTGAACGAATGTCATACATGTTATTTGTGTAAAATATCTTATAGTCTTAAGCCCCATGCATACTAAACAATTTTTTAAACGATATCGCTCAGAAGGATCCTTTTGAGCAATATGTACACTCAATATCGTAAACGATGCGCCCTCCTGCACATTGTTATATGCCCCACGCAGTCGTTGAAACAAGCAGATCAATTTTAGATATATAGCCAACGACTTTCTTGTTCATCAGTTCCCAGTGACGCTACTGAATGATATCATTTACCGATATTATTCACCTGCGACCACAGCCAGTATTGTTAACGATATTGCGGTGCAGGTCGTCTAGTGTGTACAGGACTGCAAATACAGAAATGTGTTTTGTTTTACACCGTAATAATACTGTAATTTATTTAAATTGGGAAGGATATTTTGTGGCATTTTCTCTTGAAATAGATGTAGACTCTTGGAAAAGTTTTAGCCATGAAGTAAGTGCCTGATTGAGCTGTTCAATGAAGGCATTCCGCTGCCAGTAGCACTCTAATTTTCCCTTAAATCACTTAAGGCATGGGTCTTCAACCTATGGCCCCCCATATGTTGTGAAACTACATGTTCCAACATGCATTGCCACATTTTTTCCTATAAGAGCATGCCAAAACTGTCAGGGCATGCTGGGACATGTAGTTCCACAGGTTGAAGACCTGTGACTTAAGGCAGGCATGTCCAAACTATGGCCCTCCAGCTGTTGTGAAACTACAATTCCCATCATGCCTTGCCACAGTTTTGCTATTCGGGAATGCTAAAAGTGTGGCAAGGCATGCTGGGATGTGTAGTTTCATAACAGCTGGAGGACCATAGTTTGACATGCCTGACAAGGTGCCCACACATGCTTAGATTTTATGAACAATCCAGTCTCTTAACAATTTCCATTGAAATTCAGAACTCTATTGGCTAAAATATATCATGCCCACACACAGAATGACTGAAAATGATCAGAGGGTGGATGGGTACAGTAGTTCAACAACTGCAAATCATATTGACACCTCATTAGCACATTATTCATCATCACTACACACAGGACGATGTGTGCCAAATCCTTCCCCCCCCCCCCCCCCCCCCCCCGGGTTGTTATCTTTCTGCCAGCGAGCTAGACAAACAGCCGGTGTGCACATTGGATCGTTATCATGCCCACACACAGAAAGTTTTTAAACAGTTGGTCACTCCAAATAGTAAAAGACGGCTATATCGTTTAAAAAAAATCTTACTGTGTGTGGGCACCTTTAGAGCTGTGCAAGAAAAACTAGTGTTGCTTGGGCACAGTTAAAATAAAAGATTTCCCTCCATTCTTGTTGAACACTGTGGTGTAAATATAATAGCCAGCCCAGTTGATTTATTTATTTATTTATTTATTTATTTATTTACAGTTTCTTATATAGCGCAGCAGATTCCGTTGCGCTTTACAATAGTAGACAGTGATAAGACAAACTGGGTAACAACAGACAGACTCGGGGGTAGGAGGGCCCTGCTGCAAGCTTACAATCTATAGGGATATAGGGGGGAAACATAAGGACAGGCACCAGTAATAGCATAGCAGTTACAAGTCCAGAAGGGAAGCTATATAATACATAAGTGCCTCGGAGGGTTATGCATGTAGAACTTAAATATGATAGGCTTGCCTGAAGAGGTGAGTTTTCAGGGAACGCTTGAAAGTTTGGAGACTGGTGGAGAGTCTTAATGTGCGTGGAAGGGCATTCCATAGGATGGGAGCAGCCCGATAAAAGTCCTGTAATAATGAATGGGAGCTAGTGATCCGTGCAGAAGAGAGACGCAGATCTTGTGTAGAGCGTAGTGGTCGAGATGGGAGATATTTTGTGATAAGTGCAGAGATATATGCTGGTGCAGTATGGTTAATAGCTTTATAAGCAAGTAGAAGTGTTTTATATTGAATACGGTAATATACAGGCAACCAATGGAGGGACTGGCAGAGCGGATCAGCAGACGATGAGCGTCTTGCAAGGAAGATCAGCCTAGCAGCAGCATTTAAAATTGATTGCAGTGGTGAGAGTCTGTTCTTGGGAAGACCAGTTAGGAGACTATTGCAATAATCAATGCGGGATATAATGAGTGCATGGATAAGAGATTTGGTAGTGTCTTGTGTGAGATAGGGTCGTATTTTGGATATGTTTTTTAGATGCATGTAACATGATTTGGAGACAGATTGAATGTGGGGAAGAAAGGACAGTTCAGAGTCGAGGATGACCCCTAAGCAACGAGCTTGTGGGGTAGGGTAGATTATCGAGTTGTCAACAGCGATGGAGATGTCAGGATGGTAACTGTTCTTAGTTGGCGGGAATATAAGTAATTCCGTTTTGGAAATATTGAGTTTGAGTTGGCGACAAGACATCCAAGATGAGATGGCAGAGAGACAATCAGAAACTCGACCCAAAACCACTGGTGACAACTCTGGGGTTGATAGATAGATTTGAGTATCATCAGCATACAAGTGATACTGAAATCCGAAAGAGCTGATTAGTTTGCCAAGAGAGGAGGTATAGATTGAGAAGAGCAGAGGACCTAAGACTGAACCTTGCGGAACTCCGACTAACAGAGGTAATGAAGAGGAAGTAGAGTTAGAGAAGCGAACACTGAAAGAGCGATCAGATAGGTAAGATCTGAACCAGGAAAGGGCTGTATCATTAAGACCTAGGGAGTGTAGTGTTTGTAAGAGAAGAGAGTGATCGACGGTGTCAAAGGCAGCAGAAAGATCAAGAAGAATAAGTAGTGAGTAATGGCCTTTAGACTTAGCCGTTACCAGATCATTCACCACTTTAGTCAGTGCTGTCTCAGTGGAGTGAAAACCTGACTGAAGTGGGTCATCAGCGAATTTCTGGCATCTACTTCTGAGACGTCACAAGTTGCAGAGCAGCTAATTGGACAGATGAACCTGACAATGTCACATGCGACCATGGGAGCGAGCATATTGGGCATAGGCACTGAGTAATATTGGTGTCTTTACAAAATGGCATTTGCTACCACTATAAAAGTTTGTTTAATTATAGAGCAATATATGAACCGCACGTTTCAAATGCATCATTAATATGAACGTGGATCATGGGACTGTTAGTAATTAGGTTGACAGTGTCTAGATATTCCTGAAAAGGTTGACATGCAAGAGGTCAACACGGAAAAGGTTTACACATGAAAAAGGTATAGAAAAAAAGTATGAACCGCAGGCACGGCCAAAGCTGCTGTACAGGGAGTGTGTAATTCTCCCAATAATATAGGCAAAAAAGAAGGATGAATGTACAGCGCTAGGTTGTCTGAAAAAGTATGTACTACCACATGTTGATAATCAAAACATTTATTAATGAAAATACAATTTTAATGAGAGCTCTCATAATAATTCATAACAATAGAAAAATATATAAAAATTTAAAAAATGTATAAAAACATATATGGAACAGAGGCTCTCTGATGCAAGTATCTCCACAGTAGTCACCAATAAGTTTTATATTTACCAAGGGGAGACGGGGGGAGGGGAAGTCTCCTTAATGATCTAGCTGCAAAGGTAGTGTCCCAATCCGGGTAAATGCCCAGTATATCCAGGTGGTCCAAGCAGATGATTTTTATGGCAGTCCTTTTGGTATGTGTGTACCTTGCATGACACTGCTGCTGTCTGCTGGTTTAAACGAAGTCCTGGAAGCAATGGATGAACCGGTCCGGATTAAAGTGCGGGATAAGTGCAGTCCTTGGTATTGTGCAAAATGGCAAATGGCAATTAGGTGCGGTGGAGAGGTGCTGGATACTGCTCAACGCGTTTCGACGCTGGCTCGCGTCTTCATCAGGAGCTTGGGTATGGGGTCTTGTTCAGGGACCCTGTATAAATACCCTGGTTTGATTATTCCCATGATTGCAGGTGTGGGAACTTCAGTGATCATTACAATCAATATACATCAAAATACATAGTAAATACATTAAAAACAAACATGTGGTAGGTATGCACAGGAGGAGTGCATATAAATCCGTTTATTATCTACAGTAAGTAGGAAAAAACAAGTTTTAAAAAAACGACAATGAGGTCATGTGGTCATGTCACATGATCGGAGTTGGTCACATGACTCCGGGGTTCACAATTATACCCAAGTATTTATAGATTCAAGGATAGCTCGGGAAGTGGGTAATGTGGGTGTGCATAGGTATGGTAAGTGTCTATAAGGCAACTGTCTCCTAAAAACATTTTTTATTTTATAGCGCGCACACACATTAAACCACTCTCTGTGGTTGGCGGAAGTGTTTAGTGATTGCGCTTCCGGTCCATCGGGATCCCCCTTGGTTGGCGGAAGTTAGTTGCGCTGATGTCAGCGCTCATTTTTGTACAAGACTGTACTCGATTATCCGGAATGACGCTCCCGGAAGTGATGCTCCCGGAGGGCGGAAGTGCAATCTTACTGCGTATAATGGTTGGAATAACCAGGAGTGTAACGCAGTATACTGTCACCGGAAATGGGACTCTGGATGGCGGAAATCCAGACCCATTTTACACATTGGATGGCAAAAAAGAGATAATAAAAGGGAGAGGTAGGCGTAAGGTATATAGAAAATATGTAGCAATTCATTGATGTTCAGAGAGACGTTCAGAGAGTAGGATTTTATCACAGATCTATAGTATATGGTGGAGTAAAAATAATAATAATAATAATGATAATAATCGACCAAATAATATATAAATAAATAAATACATAAATAAAGAAATGTAAAACATATGGAATCTATTTATTGTCTATGGAAATCATATGGAACAGAAGCATATATATTTCTCTATCTAGTCATGATTAGAGAGATATCATAGGAGGTTACTTTATAATTATAATTTATTTCACAGATAATCAGATATTATTATTATGGATGGTCAACTAGGCGAAAAGGAAGGGGGGGGGGGGATTTGTTCAAATACATATTATTCATTATGATGTTATATTCCGAAAGGAGATGGGGGGAGGGGGGGGGGGGTAGAGGATTTAACGGACCAGGTGAGTGGCCCCCAATTACAATACACTATTTAATTCTAACGCCTCATTGAGGCCATCTGGATGTAGACTATTCAGTTTAAAGGTCCAGAATACCTCTTGACGGCAAAGGGTCTTGTACCTATCCCCTCCCCTCATGGAGGGGGGGATATGTTCAAGACCTACGATCCGCAAACCCTTGGGATCATTACTGTGAACCTGCGAAAAATGTCTGGAGAGGCTGTGGCTAGCCAGCCCCTTGATGATGTTACGGCGGTGTTCCATAAAGCGGGTTTTTAGTGTACGTGTAGTACGTCCTACATATTTTAGGTCACAAGGACATATCAAGAGATATATGACGAATTGGGTGTCACAATTAATGAAATTCTTTATTGTGGCCAATTCGTCCTCAGTCTGTACCTGTAGGGTTCTGTGGTTGGCATGATTGCATGTGGTGCAGCGGTTTTTGCCACATTTATAGAACCCAACGGGTCTCTGGATTAACCAGGAATTGGTACTGGGATTATCAGTTTTTTCTTTTTCCATTTTTAAATGGCTGGGTGCCAACATAGTCTTCAAGGATCTATTCTTTTTATAAATGATGGTGGGTCTATTGGGTAATAGGTCCCTCAGAATCCTGTCATGTTTTAGTATACCATAATTTTTATTGATAATTTGTCTGATTTGGAAATGAGCTGTATTGTATTTACAGATAAATGCCATATCATGGCTTCCATCTTGTTGTTTCTTTGGTTTATTAACCAATAGGTCTTCCCTTTTCATTTTACGGACTTCATTTAAGGCTTCTTGTAGGAGGGGGTCTGGGTATCCTCTTTGTTTGAAAGAAGCAATGATATCAATAGCTTGCTCATTAAACAATTCCAATGAGGAACAGTTGCGGCGAATCCGCATCAACTGTCCTTTAGGAATGTTGGTTTTCCACGGTTTGTGGTGTGAACTTTTATAATGTAGATACGAATGGGTATCAACAGTTTTGGTATAGTTTGAGGTGATAATGTTAGAGTTGACTATATCCAGAGAAATATCCAAAAATTCAATATGTGAGGGGTTATAATGTGAGGTGAAAGATAAATTAAATTGGTTGTGATTAAGTGAGGTGACAAAGTGTTCTGCTGATAGATAGTCCCCATCCCAAATGATAAAAAGATCATCTATATAACGGCCATAGAACACCAGATTCGCACCAAAGTCGCCGCCCCACACATGGGTGTCCTCGAACTCCCCCATGTATAGGTTGGCATAACTTGGCGCAAATCTGGTGCCCATGGCCGTCCCCATCACCTGAAGATAATGTGTGTGGGAAAATAAAAAATAATTGTGAGTCAAGATGAAAAAGATAGAAGAGATAATGAAGGATTGTTGGTCCTGTGTCAGGTCGCTGTCCCTTTTTAATTTATTGGCAAGATGTAAAATGCCAAGATTGTGTGGTATGTTGGTATATAATGCTTTGACGTCTAAGGTCATAAAGGCATAGGTTTCCTTCCAGACTATGGTCTGGATTCTTTGGAGAAAATGGGTGGTATCCTTGAGATGCGACCTGAGCACAGGAACAAGAGGTTGTAAGAAAGAATCCACATAATGTGACAAATTGGTGGTAAGGGACCCAATACCTGAAATTATAGGACGACCAGGAGGTGAGGTGAGTGATTTATGAATTTTGGGAAGGTGATAGTAGGTGGGTGTGATGGGGTGAGTAACAAACAAAAATTGCCATGTTTCTTTAGAAATGGTGTTGAGGGCACGGACACTTTTCAAATAGAACTTAAAAATGTATTGGATGAGGCTTTAGCCCTCAACACCATTTCTAAAGAAACATGGCAATTTTTGTTTGTTACTCACCCCATCACACCCACCTACTATCACCTTCCCAAAATTCATAAATCACTCACCTCACCTCCTGGTCGTCCTATAATTTCAGGTATTGGGTCCCTTACCACCAATTTGTCACATTATGTGGATTCTTTCTTACAACCTCTTGTTCCTGTGCTCAGGTCGCATCTCAAGGATACCACCCATTTTCTCCAAAGAATCCAGACCATAGTCTGGAAGGAAACCTATGCCTTTATGACCTTAGACGTCAAAGCATTATATACCAACATACCACACAATCTTGGCATTTTACATCTTGCCAATAAATTAAAAAGGGACAGCGACCTGACACAGGACCAACAATCCTTCATTATCTCTTCTATCTTTTTCATCTTGACTCACAATTATTTTTTATTTTCCCACACACATTATCTTCAGGTGATGGGGACGGCCATGGGCACCAGATTTGCGCCAAGTTATGCCAACCTATACATGGGGGAGTTCGAGGACACCCATGTGTGGGGCGGCGACTTTGGTGCGAATCTGGTGTTCTATGGCCGTTATATAGATGATCTTTTTATCATTTGGGATGGGGACTATCTATCAGCAGAACACTTTGTCACCTCACTTAATCACAACCAATTTAATTTATCTTTCACCTCACATTATAACCCCTCACATATTGAATTTTTGGATATTTCTCTGGATATAGTCAACTCTAACATTATCACCTCAAACTATACCAAAACTGTTGATACCCATTCGTATCTACATTATAAAAGTTCACACCACAAACCGTGGAAAACCAACATTCCTAAAGGACAGTTGATGCGGATTCGCCGCAACTGTTCCTCATTGGAATTGTTTAATGAGCAAGCTATTGATATCATTGCTTCTTTCAAACAAAGAGGATACCCAGACCCCCTCCTACAAGAAGCCTTAAATGAAGTCCGTAAAATGAAAAGGGAAGACCTATTGGTTAATAAACCAAAGAAACAACAAGATGGAAGCCATGATATGGCATTTATCTGTAAATACAATACAGCTCATTTCCAAATCAGACAAATTATCAATAAAAATTATGGTATACTAAAACATGACAGGATTCTGAGGGACCTATTACCCAATAGACCCACCATCATTTATAAAAAGAATAGATCCTTGAAGACTATGTTGGCACCCAGCCATTTAAAAATGGAAAAAGAAAAAACTGATAATCCCAGTACCAATTCCTGGTTAATCCAGAGACCCGTTGGGTTCTATAAATGTGGCAAAAACCGCTGCACCACATGCAATCATGCCAACCACAGAACCCTACAGGTACAGACTGAGGACGAATTGGCCACAATAAAGAATTTCATTAATTGTGACACCCAATTCGTCATATATCTCTTGATATGTCCTTGTGACCTAAAATATGTAGGACGTACTACACGTACACTAAAAACCCGCTTTATGGAACACCGCCGTAACATCATCAAGGGGCTGGCTAGCCACAGCCTCTCCAGACATTTTTCGCAGGTTCACAGTAATGATCCCAAGGGTTTGCGGATCGTAGGTCTTGAACATATCCCCCCCTCCATGAGGGGAGGGGATAGGTACAAGACCCTTTGCCGTCAAGAGGTATTCTGGACCTTTAAACTGAATAGTCTACATCCAGATGGCCTCAATGAGGCGTTAGAATTAAATAGTGTATTGTAATTGGGGGCCACTCACCTGGTCCGTTAAATCCTCTACCCCCCCCCCTCCCCCATCTCCTTTCGGAATATAACATCAAAATGAATAATATGTATTTGAACAAATCCCCCCCCCCCCTTCCTTTTCGCCTAGTTGACCATCCATAATAATAATATCTGATTATCTGTGAAATAAATTATAATTATAAAGTAACCTCCTATGATATCTCTCTAATCATGACTAGATAGAGAAATATATATGCTTCTGTTCCATATGATTTCCATAGACAATAGATAGATTCCATATGTTTTACATTTCTTTATTTATGTATTTATTTATTTATATATTATTTGGTCGATTATTATCATTATTATTATTATTATTTTTACTCCACCATATACTATAGATCTGTGATAAAATCCTACTCTCTGAACGTCTCTCTGAACATCAATGAATTGCTACATATTTTCTATATACCTTACGCCTACCTCTCCCTTTTATTATCTCTTTTTTGCCATCCAATGTGTAAAATGGGTCTGGATTTCCGCCATCCAGAGTCCCATTTCCGGTGACAGTATACTGCGTTACACTCCTGGTTATTCCAACCATTATACGCAGTAAGATTGCACTTCCGCCCTCCGGGAGCATCACTTCCGGGAGCGTCATTCCGGATAATCGAGTACAGTCTTGTACAAAAATGAGCGCTGACATCAGCGCAACTAACTTCCGCCAACCAAGGGGGATCCCGATGGACCGGAAGCGCAATCACTAAACACTTCCGCCAACCACAGAGAGTGGTTTAATGTGTGTGCGCGCTATAAAATAAAAAATGTTTTTAGGAGACAGTTGCCTTATAGACACTTACCATACCTATGCACACCCACATTACCCACTTCCCGAGCTATCCTTGAATCTATAAATACTTGGGTATAATTGTGAACCCCGGAGTCATGTGACCAACTCCGATCATGTGACATGACCACATGACCTCATTGTCGTTTTTTTAAAACTTGTTTTTTCCTACTTACTGTAGATAATAAACGGATTTATATGCACTCCTCCTGTGCATACCTACCACATGTTTGTTTTTAATGTATTTACTATGTATTTTGATGTATATTGATTGTAATGATCACTGAAGTTCCCACACCTGCAATCATGGGAATAATCAAACCAGGGTATTTATACAGGGTCCCTGAACAAGACCCCATACCCAAGCTCCTGATGAAGACGCGAGCCAGCGTCGAAACGCGTTGAGCAGTATCCAGCACCTCTCCACCGCACCTAATTGCCATTTGCCATTTTGCACAATACCAAGGACTGCACTTATCCCGCACTTTAATCCGGACCGGTTCATCCATTGCTTCCAGGACTTCGTTTAAACCAGCAGACAGCAGCAGTGTCATGCAAGGTACACACATACCAAAAGGACTGCCATAAAAATCATCTGCTTGGACCACCTGGATATACTGGGCATTTACCCGGATTGGGACACTACCTTTGCAGCTAGATCATTAAGGAGACTTCCCCTCCCCCCGTCTCCCCTTGGTAAATATAAAACTTATTGGTGACTACTGTGGAGATACTTGCATCAGAGAGCCTCTGTTCCATATATGTTTTTATACATTTTTTAAATTTTTATATATTTTTCTATTGTTATGAATTATTATGAGAGCTCTCATTAAAATTGTATTTTCATTAATAAATGTTTTGATTATCAACATGTGGTAGTACATACTTTTTCAGACAACCTAGCGCTGTACATTCATCCTTCTTTT
This sequence comes from Crinia signifera, assembly GCF_055691185.1. Classification (NCBI taxonomy): domain Eukaryota; kingdom Metazoa; phylum Chordata; class Amphibia; order Anura; family Myobatrachidae; genus Crinia; species Crinia signifera. The sequence goes on from NC_139217.1 coordinate 198,111,899, forward strand.
TTACACATGAAAAAGGTTGACATAAGTTTTGTATGTTTTTTTTGGTGTCAATGTCGACATCTAAGCACATGGACCCCCAATTAGTGTCCCACGCTTCCAGCTAGGTGCCTTGCACTGCTACCGCCACGCTCGGCACACTTTACCATTTTCAAGCATTATCTACCTACCAAATATGTATGTCAGCGGTCTCCAACCTTTTTCGGGGCATGAGCTACTCGAGACAAAATAAACCGCCTGAAGAGCTACTAAAATAATATAAATCTACATAATAATCAAAAAATACCCTTTACACAATATGACACACACTGTAATGACCCTGGCACATTATACCACATATTGCAATGCACCAGACACAATATGCCACACACTGCAATGTCCAATATGCTGCAAACATACCTCCCAACACTGGAGGCAGAGAAGGGACATCTGCACGCGGCGAAGTCACGCGCCGAAATTAGGGGGCATGGCCTACTATCGTGACACTCCTGCGAGGCCGCATCCCCCATTTTTCTGCTATGGGGGCATGGCCAGCGCTCTGAGAGCTGCTGGCCATGCCCCCAGCCTCTCTGGATAGACGCTGTGCCATATACACATATGCCACCAGCAGTGCCAGTTACACAATGCCCTCAATACCTACAGTAATGCCATAAACACAATGCCCTAAAGCACTGCCAGATAAACAATGCCCACCCGATTGTGGTGCCATTCTAAATAAATAATAAATACTCTGGCAGCACTGTGTGCGCACGCCCCAAAAAAGGGAGTAGCCACATGGGGTGCGGCGAATGAAAATGGGGGTGTGATACACATATGCCCCCAATAGTGCCAGATACAAATATACCCCCAATAGTGCCAGATACACATATGCTCCCACAGTGCCATGTATGCCCCCACCGTTTTTGAGAATAAAAATGAAGATGGTGTCCTGCGCTGATTATTTAAATACCATGTGTTCTTCTTTTTGGAGTAGAAGCAGTTCTAACAAAAGGAATAGGAGATGTTCCTCATATGTGCCAATCCTCAAGTATTATATTTATTCCTCCCCAAAAAAAAATGTTTCCAAGTTACATGAAAAGGGAAACAAAGTAAATGAATGGTCAGTGTAGTGTACAGATTATATTGTCACTCTATTGGTGTGTACACATGGTGAGATTGCCTTGGTGTTTGACTTAAGATTCGATTGCGTATTTGTGCAGCATATACATTTTTTTATTGTACAAGATAAAGTAAATAAAAAAGGTCATTCCCCTTATCAAATATCCAGGAGATTAAATGTATTTAACAGCATGTATCAAGATAATAATGGAACCCGGGTGTTCACATTACTTCCGGAAGAGGCCGGGGATGGTCGCATGCACGTGGAGCTCCGTCTCCCTATCCATGGTGCTCCACCATCCCCGGCCTCAGGAGCAGTGTGCAGCGTGTGGCAGAGGGAGGCAGTGGAGACAGAGGAGGAAGCGTGCGCCGCAAGCCGAGGACAAAGCGGCCGGAGCTAGGAGAAGGCTGAGCGTGACGTGCTGTGTCTGAGTTACCCGCTGTAGTTCACCTCACTGGGCGGGTGTGAGATCATCACACCGGCACCGCTCACCCCTCCGCCTCTCCCCCGGGACCCCCCGAGCACTCCGACACCCTGCCGAGCTGCCTGTGACCTCCGGTAAATTGAGGCCTACATCTTGTGGTGCAGCTGTGGTCTTTCCCGCCGATCTGACGCGGCCAGTGCATCGCGGGTGACGTGGCCAGCCTGTACCCTGCCGGGCGGACCTCAAGCGGTGCACTGCTGTTCCCCCTGCTACCTGGGGCTCCCCCTGCCAACGCGCCCAGACACTGGACCCTCTCCAGATACAGGGAGGCCTCTCAAAAAGCGGAGCTGGACTGAGTAGAAGGCCAAGTGCCGAGGACTTTCACCTGACCGGGGAAAGTAGTGCACTGATGCCCCCGGCAACACCAGACGTGCGATGTGCCCTCCTCCCCTCAGAGGGAGAAGGGAAGCGGCAGCGGGTAATGGAGACACGGGCAGCTGCAGAGTGGTCGAGCCACCCGGATCGCTGCTGCAAGCTACCAGTAGCTTGCAGGCGACGGGTTGGCGACCACTGGGCTAAGTCATTGGCTCACAAATGCCGTCCTTAAACTGAGCACAGATGGATAAACCAATTGACCCAGGTACTAATTGTCTTCTGCGACCAAGTATGGTTGTCCTTAAAACATTAGAATTCATTGTGGACAGAGGCCCTTATTCTAGTTCACTCATAAAGGCAAATTCCTTCTGAAATGGACAAAACCATGTGCACTGAGGGGGGGGGGGGGGTCAGATGTAACATGTGCAGAGATAATTAGATCTGGGTGGGGTATTACTTCAAAGTGAGATCTACAGTATATTGTAGTGTAATAATTAGGCAGTCAGTATTTTCCCTACACAGAAACTAAATAACTCGCCCAAATCTAACACTTTCTGCACAGGTTACATCTGCCCCCCCTGCAGTGCACATGGTTTTGCCCATTGGAGAAGGAATTTGCCTTTGCGAGTGAATAACCCCCAGAGTTTGGTAATTTCTAGCCTAAACACGCAAAATAGATTTCCTTTATTGGTACCTTCTACATTATTTCAGCTACCTCTTTTTTCCATTGGCTAGAAAATCTCAGGTTATTGCAAATGTGCATGCTTGAACCCATTTTTTTTTGCCAGTGGAATCGGCTCCACCCAGGTCCATTCACCCGGGAAGGGCTTGACACGGGAAGCACCCAGGTGAGCTGCTGCGGAAACAGGTAACTCAGGTCGTCTGACCCGGGACCCCATTCACAGCATAGAGAGCGTCTTTCCTGGTGCGGGGAGAAGCACTAAAACTGCTGCAGGCAGTGTGAAAGGCACCATTCGGGGAATCATGTTCAAAATTCTGGTGGAAAAGCGATATTGTGCTTATTATATTTGTTTTCTTAAATCTAATACTTTCTACATGATTGGAGTATTCTTGTTTTATATATTTGAATAGGAGGATTTGAAACTTTTTAGGAGTGCTGAAATAAGGAAAAATGTTTAGTATGACTTTCCTTTTTCATTTGAGAAATGATACTACATTAGTAAAATATAAAGTATGAATACTGTAGAAATAACATGATAGAAATGAAAACCTATATAAAGACATGTACTGTAATTCATTTTGCAGACTAACTTGAAAAGAATGGTATCCTGTGTATAGATTGTGTCTTTGTGCTATTCTTAAAGATATTTTAATGTATTGTTTTACTTTTAGGGATAACTCATGAAGGCATTTTCAGGGTGAATGGAAATGTCAAAGTGGTGGAACAACTGCGAGTGCGATATGAAATGGGAGAGCAGATGACCTTATCTGAGGAGGTAGATGTCCATTCTGCTGCCAGTTTACTGAAACTGTTCCTCCGAGAGATGCCGGGTGGAATAATCAGCTCCACGGTACTTCCCAAGTTTATTCATTCTTACCAGGGTGAGTACAGCAATATACATACATCAAGGCATAGGTGCCGATTCTGTGGGTGCTCAAGGGCCCGAGCACCCACGGAAATTGATGAGCACCCACGGGCCCGAGTTGGGCTGCTGGGCCGTCATATTAACTTGCTAATTTGCAGCTGCAGCACCCGCATCGCCGGCCCTGCCGCCTGGCAAACAGTATGCCACAAAAGAGTGTATTCCGTCCGCTCTTTAGTGACGTGGCGGCTGCCGCATAAAAGATGCTGCCCAGCGCCATTAACAGAGCTGACAGAAGCATCTTCCCAGAATTCCTGTGCATTGGGGTACGCACGGTTATCATAGAGAAACAGCTGCAGGTCCACAAGTTATGTGTAAAAAGGGGAACTCTGTTGCCGTAATTTGAATATTGGAAAAAACTGTGCTGCGTATTGGTATTATTTTGTGACCACGCCCCTTCCCCTTGAAGCCACTCCCCTATATTTTTGGCTTGAGCACCCACCAGCAAAAACATAAATCAGCACCTATGCATCAAGTGCCATGGAAAAATAAATATCATTATATGATACACATTTCTAGTTCTGATTTGCTCTCGGCACAGCCTTAATTCCTCATAACATGGATACAAGAAGGTTGCAGGAAACTTCCTTAGAGATTGTGGTTCCTGATGATATAGCATCACACTGCTGGTTGCACATGCATACTGAGATTTTCCCTTTCCACCACATCCCAAATGTGCTATATAGGATTGAGAACTGTGGAGGCAATTATAGTTCTTTGACCTCATTGTCATGTTTGTGATACAATTTGAGATGAAGTCAGGGGCGGATTGGCCATAGATCCTACAGGAAAGATTCCCTGTAGGCAAAAGCACCTATGAGGCCACCTGTCAGCCAGTGACTTTTTAAATAAAAAAGATGTGGCCCCCGTCCCCTCCTGTCTCCCAGACAAATAACCTTTGCCAACTTACAGAGCAGAGTACCCAATGCTGCAAATACTCATTAGGCGGATATCCATCTACATCCATTGTCACATCTGTTCAAGGGACATTGGTGGGTGCTATCATGGGATGTAACAATTTCTTGGGTGTTTCTGGACATCACTGGGGAGAGGGGATATTTGTGTTATTGGGGGATTATGGTAATGAGTTTGTCTGACCACAAACACTAAATCCTCCATCAAGCAGTCTCAGTGGGGGGATGCATGTATCCTGTAGAAGATGGTTAAGCTCCATACACACTAGGCAATATTGTGAACAGTATCGCTGAAAGGGGATTCTCAGTGATGCACACTCCCTACTAAACATGCAGGTCAACTTGCAATATAGCCAAGCGATCTGCATATCCCGGTGACGTATCTGAACGATATCAGCGGCCAATATCGTTCAATGTGAATGGATAATATCGTCCGTGACCAATATGTTTAACTGTATTGGCAGCGATCACCATTGGCTAGTGTGTATGGGGCTTTAGGCTCTGGCCCTAATGGGATGCACATGGTCAGTAACAATACTATGATATATTAGCCATTCCATTGATTGGCTGATATCAGTCATTGGGGGAGATTCTCTAAGAATCTCCGCCCCCCCCCCCCTTCGCCTCTATTCGCAATTATAATTATCGCATATGTTCTAACATATGCGATAATTATAGCAAAGGACAGCTCTTGCGTTAAGAGCTGTCCTTTGCGGTGAGAGTCGCCGGGTACCAGCATGTCCCGGCGGCTCCCCCCTCCCTCACACACCCGGCGCTGCTGCTGAGCCAGGCTCTCCTCCTCCCTGCTGTTAATGTTGATATTAATATAACCAGAAGGACAATAAGTGAAATGCGCAGTTTACGTACTCTTTCCGTAACCTGCGTACCCTTTATCCCGGAAGCAGTATGAAATCCCGGCATTCAAAATCCCGACGTCGAAATCCCGACAAGGGGGGGACGTGGATCGCCCCCCCTTGCGGGCTCGCTGCACTCGCCACGCAGCGGGCCCGGTGCCTCGCTACGCTCGGCACACTAATTTATTCTCCCTCTAGGGGTGTCGTGGACACCCCAGGAGGGAGAATGTGTCGGGATTTCGGCGGTCGGGATTCCGGCGTCGGGATTCTGAACGCCGGGATCCAGACCGCCGGGATTTTAACTGCATTCCTTTATCCCTAGCTGCGTGCGAACAAAGCGTAGCGGACCTTTTCCATGTGTTGTACATGCTGGACGAGTGCCAGTAATAGAATATCCCTTCGCAGTACTTAATCCCTTAACTGCGAATACCTTTTAAGGACAATGTCCGTAATAAACCTTTATCGCCAGATGCGAATGAGACTCGAGACAAGGATATAACAAGGGGAGGAGATAGATTCTCCAAATAGTGTATTTAGTCCCTAGCGGACAAAAAGGGGGTTACAGAAAGAAGAAATACAGGATAACACGTGATACAATTCCCTTAACAATACTAAATACAAATCAAAACACTACTAGGGGAAAGAAAACAGGTACAGAATACAATCAGCCAATAAACAATATAAGAAAGCACAAGGAATGCAACCGTTTACCGTCTCATCAGATATGCGCAGCGCAGTCCGGTCGGAGCTCGCTATGTTCAAATAGAACTTTAGCCCGGTCAAATGGTGACGGGATAGATGCAGTGCCGAAGTGACCAAGCCAGCTCAGGGATAGCTATTTTATAGGGTCCAAGAAGGAGGGTCAAAGGCCATTGCAATTGGTCAAGGGTTCGAATGTCCAGTCCTCAGTGATTGGGGCAAAGAATTACACTTGAATAGGATTGGTGCAGGGGGAGTGTACTCCAGTATCCTTTGTGTGTTGGCATCGTCGTCGGGGTTGTAAAAAGCAACAAGAACCGGTTTTAACTTGATTTCCTTTGTCTCACACAGTTGAGCAGAAATAGTACTGTACATAGAATATGGATTTTGTCCGTAACTCTCGGACGTTATGGTTTGCGAAGTTTTCGCTACGACCGGAGTGCTGCGCATGAGAAACGGAACATAACGATACTAAACATCATACAGACATAATTGTGTATTGTAGATTAACCTATGTGTGGTGCACTAAACCTTTAATAAACTATATTTTATTTGGTGTAAGTTTGGCATCATGAATTTATGTGTATTAGTATGGCTGCGCTTATGGTCCACTTTGCTACACAGACTCGGGTATAATACTTTATTTGCGCAACTCTGCGAACCAAGATGGTGGCCATACTATCCTAAAATGGCGTGTGTGCAACTCGACTTTAACACTGCACCCCCCCCCCAATGTTCCCTCTAATTTTACGAAGGCTGTGTGCGGCAAACGATTTTGGCTGTGCAACTTTGGAAGGAAATTTTAATTTTTGTGCGTCACTTATATAAAACTGGAAAATGACGTTCAGCATTTGTGTTAACTTTACTTCAAAATGATATTGAACATTTAAACCAGGCATGTCCAACGTTGGCCCTCCAGGTGTTTTGAAACTACACATCCCAGCATGCTTTGCCAGTTTTGCTATTCGAGAATACTAAAACTATTGCAAAGCATGCTGGGATGTGTATTTTCAAAACATCTGGAGGGCCAACGTTGGACATGCCTGATTTAAACATTCAAAACACAGCACACAATGTAGTTAATTGGTGAAACACACATTCATTGAGTCTACAACTGCAAAAGGGACCAGTGCTGCTTTGTGCGCTCTGTTGTAATGTCTGTGCGCACACAGCTTAGAGGGAAAACTGCCCCCCCCCCCCCTCAAGTCCTTGCAACCAAGGTTGCAGCCTAATTAGCCTATTGGTTAATCAGGTACTGTCTATCTATCTTAAATGATAAAACATATTGAAATACCTGATGCCAGTGCTTCTATAAACCTATGATGAATGACACCTACAGTATGTAGTAAATAGTAAAATCCTCTATATGTGATAATGATACTGTACACTGGTTACAATTCCTGAGGCCATACGTTACAATAGAACCAGGACATGATTGATGTATGTTCTTCCTGTGTTCATGTGGATTCACTTCTACTGTCGAAATGTACCTAGGCGTGTTAATTGGCTGCCAAGGAAACTGTGTCTGTGTGTGTTGGTTGCTCAGTTTTGGTGGTAAATAAAAGGTGATGGACATCCCCAGGCTCACTGATATGAGAGTACTGTAAATGATGTGCATATTGGGAGACCCATTATGAAAGTGTGAAGTGACTGGAAATGGATGGGTTGTACTAAAGCTCCACTAAAACTCCAGTTTTCAGACTTCGGATGCATTTTCCTTATTTATTTATTAACAGTTTCGTATATAGCGCATACATATTCCACAGCACTTTACAGAGTATAGTTGAACATTCACATCAGTCCCTGCCCCAGTGGAGCTTACAATCTATATTCCCTACCACATGTACATGCGCACAAAGACATTCTAGGGTTAATTTTGTTGGGAGCCAAATAGCCCACCTATAAATGTTTGGATTGTGGGAGGAAACCTGAGTACCCGGAGGAAACCCACACAAGTACAGGGAGAATATACAAACTCCACACCGTTAGGGCCATGGTGGGAATGGAACCCATGACCTCAGCACTGTGAGGCAGTAATGCTAACCATTACACCATCCGTACTGCCCATGGGTACTATTCTCCTCAGAATGGTGCTTGTTGTGGGAGTTACACTACTGAAGTCTATAGGCTACTTTACACATTCTCCATGAGAGGGATCCAGTTGGTTTCTAGCAGTGTCCATCACTCATCCCATCATCAAAATGGATTGTTTTGATTGGGAAAGCTGTCTTTTATATTTCTAATCACAATTCAGCGGTATGTGGATCCATCCTGTTGTGTGCTGTAGGGAAGATGGCCTGTTGAGCAGCATGAACAAGATGGTGAAGCAAATGGCTGCTTAGGAACTGTGCCATTTAGCCATATGTTACCCCGTGTCTCCCCTGTTCCATACATAGCACAGCAATCTATGGCCCTTATTCTGATCGGTGCGGAAATTCCCGCATGCGGACGGACCGCCGATGTTGATCGTCTGCGCATGTGCAGAGGTCACTCTGCGCATGTGCAGGCGATTTCGCCGCACGGATTCTTTATACGCCGCACAGGGGGCGTAGAGGGGCGTGAGGGGCTACTTAGCCTCATTACCCTATGCATACGCCCCCCGTTTCATGGGCGTTCCCATGCAAACGCGGGGCGTATGCATGGTAATGAGGCCGTGACGCGTGTGTACGGGGCGGGCATCTGACATCGCCGGATGTCAGCTGCCCGCCTCTATACATGATTTCACACGGACAAGTGTTCGTGTGGTCTTGTGTTGCGGGACCTGGTGGAGCGTGCGGCCCTGCATTCGATGTTCGGCGACCATCGAATGCAGGGGCTGCTCCCACCATGGAGGAGGCGTATCCCCGTCCAATTTCATGCGGATCGCCACATATCCGCATACGGACGGCAGGTGGCGATCCGTATGGAAGGCGGGGATTCGCCTGCACGGTTGCGGCCGCATATTCTGATCGGGCCGCACCGATCAGAATAAGGGCCTATATCTGTACTGTCTCTACTTATCTGTTACCTACCTGGCTGCTGCAGTGGTGACGATGATGGCGGCCTAGGCGTTGTTCTGCTCAGTGAATATATGTTCCCTGTGTTTCCCCTATACATGTCCATCACCCTCCCCTGGGTACATCTAGCATATAGCTGTATGTGTTATGTATATCTGTACTGTCTGTTTATTTGTTACCTACCTGGCTTTTGCAATGACCAGTGGCCTGACCAATAAAACTGACTTGTTAAATATCTATCTAGCTATAATATATATCTATCACGATCGGTTGTGGTAGGTGGCATTATACTTGGCATTGTGGAAGCGATGCTTAGTACATCCCGTCCTAGGTCAGTTTGTGTAAGACTAAACTTATACTATTGCTCTGTTACAGTATGAGAAGTAGAATCTCCTAATTGGGCCCATAGCTCCACATACATGCACAGTGTCTAGTGTTCACTATAGGAATTTTTTAGGGGCAGGGTGCTGCCACTGAAGAGGGTACAAGATTACAGCAACTACTGTTAATGAATTTAAATCAAAACTGGATGCATTTTTGGCCACTAAGGAAATCCTATAGATATGACTTACTCAAGTCAGTAGTTACAAGTTAGATAGGTTGAACTCGATTCACTAACGTCTTTTTTCAGCCTTAATTACTATGTAACATGTCCACAGAAAGGGGTGTGGCCTCATGACACTGCCCCGGTACTTGTGTATTATCAGGGCGCCCGCGAAAATCGGCCGCAAATTGCATGCAAAAACCAGATGCGATTTTGCGGCCGAATTTTGGCCGTAATTTTTTACGCGTCCTCCGACCTTTTCATACCCCCACTATCCACGTCCGCGTGGAGTTGATTTTAAACCGTGGCGTAAAGTAGATGTAAAGTAATCAGTGTCCCCTCGCGGGGCTCACTGCGCTCGCCACGCTTTGGGCTCGGTGGCTCGCTGCGCTCGCCACACTATCTAAGATCGACTCCAAACCGACGTGGATAGTGGGGGTATGAAAAGGTCGGATGACGCGTACCGCCGCCCCTCGCGGGCTCGCTGCTCTCGCCACACTTCGGGTTGGCGTTGACAATGGGGGTGCATTTAACATTGTGAATCGCATCTCATCGCATGCCACTTGCTGGCATGCAATGCTATATTTAATTGTACAATCAGGGGCATTTTCCCAAAAATTGCATCGCATCGCATACCATCGCATACTACCTGGGGGTGTGCAAGGATGGAATAGCATGCAAATCGGCAGGAAATGGCCGAAAATCGGCAAAAAATCGGACGCAAATCGGACGCTAAATCGCATCGCAGATCGAATCTGCCAAAAATCGGCAGATAAATCGGATGCGATATCGTATATGATTTACATTACATCGGGTGCCCTGATAATACACAAGTACCACTGCCCCTTTCCATCACTTTGGTCTGGTGCCCAGTACACCCCTACATCAGACTTTACCTATCCCTTCATATAACATTATTTACGTGACCGCAGTTGCCTAGTGTTATGCTGGTAACACAGTGCCATCCTTACCAGCAGCTTATACACCAGGCTAGTTATATGTAATGGACAATACTGGCTACAATACATGTAGTAAGATATAATACCACCATACACTCAGTGCCGTAACTAGACATTTTGTTGCCCTGGTGCCAGAAAGAAATTTTGCACCCTCATAGCAGTGTGTGAGTCAAAAATTAAGGGTGTGGCTTTATATGAAAGTGGAGTGGCCACATAATACCAATAACACAGTAATGCCAATTACACATGCCACACACCGTTATGCTCCTTACACACTATGCCGCACACCATAATGCCCATTATAAATTAAGACACACACCGTAATGCCCATTACACCTAAAGCCACACACCAGGAGCAGGTAAGAGGCAGCTTCTGCTTCCAGCACTGCTGCAGGACCAGGTGGGAATAGAAGGAGAGGCAGCGGCGGGAGAACCATGGCCCGGAACACCCGCCGCTACTCTAGCTATGACAGGCCCCCTATAGATATACCACCTGCACAGGAGCAATGGTTCCCTGTAGGGATGAACATTACATCACAATATTTCACTACCATCAATGTTTTTAATTTGATGGTAGTGTTTTCACCATTTGATGGTGGCATTCCGATGTTTGCCGTCATCCAATGGTAAACATTTGATGGTGTTCCAATGGTCCATCCCACCATGCTGCAGTGCTTCTGCACATGCATAGCAAGGCTGAAGATTTTTGCACATGCGCAAAAAAGGGCTATTTTGCACATGCGCCAATCATATGATTTTTTTTTTTTTTAATCCAATACTTTTGATATGATGATCAGTGACCATCGCATCGAAAGGTTCGATGGCGGATGCCCAGCCATCATTTGATGGTGGGCTTCTGATGTCCATCCTCAGTTCTCTGTATCAGGTGTGGCGGGGTAGTTTTTCTTCATTTTTAAGAAAATGATAAACTGTACATGGATATGAGTGAGGAAAAATATTGCCGCCTGACGTGATAAAAGAGGGCAAATAAACTTTTATCATAAGCATATGGAAATCTATTTCAAGATAATATATTTACAGAGGCATACTGCCTTTGTACTGTATAATATAGGGACATGTGGTCTTAAATACCTGGTTGGGGGGGGGGGTGTAACCACTCCAAGGTACAATTGAAAGAAAACATTGCATGATACTGCAAAATGGAATCTCTAAAAAGAATAGTCTGAGATGGAGATTTAATAAAGTGTGGTCCTGCCAAACTAAGCCTTGCATGTTTATTTGGATGGTTTAAAGATTTATTACAGCTAAAATATACAGAAAACCCCATGATTTCAAAGCAACACCCCCCCCCCCCCTTGTGTGCTAGAGATTTTCAGATGACTGCTCTGTGAATTATAACTGACAAGCTCTAAAAGTTCACAATTATAGGGAACGTTTTTATTTTTATTTCCTATTAGATCACTAGCTGAGGTACCCGGTGTTGCTCAGGTTTGGTTGTGCAATTACTATTACTTGAACTTTATTCTTTTGTTTTAAGCTTAACCAATCGCCATGTCCATGGTGTGACCGGCATACACCTCTCCGTGTCCTCTACACCCATTATGTTATGCAACTCTTCCAAATCTTGCATCCCTGACCCACTTTGTGTAGTGGCCTGACCCAGGGCCAGATTTAAGTGTAATACCGCCCGTAGGCACAATATTTTTTGCCGCCCCCCCTATTATAGGGTGGGAGATAAAAGAGAGAAAGCAGTAATGGTAACCACTACCCCATCTGTACTCCAAAATGCAGTGAGCACATTCCCATTCCCAGTGAGCTGCTGCCCTCGAGGAGTAGCAAACACATACCCCTTACTGATGGAGCAGCTGGGATGTGGTTAACATTGCGATGGAGGGCAGTGTGTATGCCCCCACCTAGAACAGCAGAGTGAGCAGATACCTCCAACCCAGTGAGCCCCTTCACAAGTGGCACAATGATAAAACATGCAGTGGTCAGCAGCACTTTAAATATATATATATATATATATATATATATATATATATATATATATACACATACACACACACACACACACAGCATGAACAAGAAAGGCGGCGCTCCAAGGGTTTCAAATCAAATTAGTGTATTCAAAGATGACACCAACGTTTCGGAGCGTGATATGCTCCTTTGTCAAAGCAGGTAAAACAGTGAATGAAGCAGTGTGTACAGTGTCTTACCTTTAATAAGGTGAATTACCGCCCCTTCTTCTTCCCAGTCAGCGCGGGTTTCCCGTGTCCGTCCCTGTTCTGTGCCGCCGGAAATGTAATGGTCACTTCCTGCTGGGTGGTTGGAACGCACGTTGTGCGTGGTGTGGAACGCACATACCTGAGGCAGGAAGTAGCCTGCGGATGGTTTGAACCGCAAACGGTTGCTAGGTGACCGGCTGTATAGTGGATGGAGCAACCGGCGCCAGATTGGCGGTTCTGGACAAATATAGGAGGTGGATGAGAGCCTCTTTGTACAGAGGAAAAGTAATGTTGGACGCGTGCTGCCTCAACAGTGGCTGTTTGGAGGCATATCCAGAGACACCGGTGACTGTTTTGTTGACAGATGTGACGCCAGCACCCTGATGGCCGCCATAAACAAATACCATATATATTCGAGTATAAGCCTGCTTTTTCAGAACATTTTTTATGCTGGAAAAAGCCCCCCTCGGCTTATACTCGAGTGAGGGTCCCACTTGAGTTAATAAGTTTTTTTTGTTGTAAAATTAGGTGCCTCGGCTTATATTCGGGTCGACTTATACTCGAGTATATACGGTATATAGAACCGGGGACAACTCTATACTCTGATTGCTGGCGTGAATATAACACCGAGCAGCTGAAGCAGGCAGGGTACCACAATGCACAGCTGAACCACCGCTACAATTCACACCCAAAATATTGAACGCCTTTGGGGATCGTGTAAGTGGCGCAACAAAAGGCAAAGGGGCACTGCGCGCCAGAATCTGGACTCCTACCTACAGGAATTTATGTGGCGCAAAACTCTTGGCGCAAAAAACGCTTTCCAGTGTATTTTTTATACCTTAACTCTGCATCCACTTCTGCTGCAGTTTCTGTGAATGCAAAATCAGAAGAATAACTGTTTTATTATTTTCTTTGGTCTTTATAATTTTATATTATTGTACTTTTGTTAAGTTAATTTTTTTTTATTCTTTATTATTAGCTAAAATCCAGTTAACAGTTAACACATGTCGTCATTACTGTCTCAGATGTATGATATGGCTGGTGTGAATGTGTTCCTGAAACACCGCCACTATCCACGCCAGCTGGAAGCGACCTCCCGACTTGTTGATTTTATAAAGTGTGGTGAGCGCAGAGAGGGGACACGGTTTACTTCACATGTATTCCGCGGGGACACGGATTACTTCACATGTATTCCGCGTCCCCGCGTGTGGCTCACCACGCTTCGGGCTCGGTGGCTCACTGCGCTCGTCACACTTTATTAAATCAACTCGACGCCGATGTGGATAGTGCGGGTATGAACAAGTTGGGAGGACGCTTAGCGCTTCCCTTTGCGGGGCTCGCCGCGCTTCGGGCTGACGTGGATAGTGGGGTTTTGAAATGGAAGCAATTGACAAATTAATCCCAAACCGATGGACAATAAGTGAAAAGCGGTATCCTTTCTCAGTACTAAGGGCCTTATTCTAGTTCACTCATTCAGACAAAATCTTTCTTAGATGGACAAAACCATGTGCACTGCAGGTGGGCAGATGTAACTTGTGCAGAGAGAATTAATAAAGCAGTCAGTATTTACCCTGCACAGAAACAAAATAACTCACCCAAATCTAATTCTCTCTGCACATTTTACATCTTCCCCTCTGCATTGCACATGGTTTTGTCCATCTAAGAAGGATTTTGTCAGAAAGAGTGAACTAGAATAAGGCCCTAAGTACTTAAACACACTTAAATACACCAGGTATAATTTCCTGTAAACCCTTCTGCTTATTGGGACTAAGTACACGAAACTTGGTATAAATCTGCATGCCGCAGGGAGGCGGGGAACTGCGGCAGGCAGGGAGATAGAAGCCTCCCTGCCTGAGTTGGAGGCTGTGTGTGTGTGTGTGTGGGGGGGGGTAGTCAGCTACGCTGACTATGCTAGGCAGCCATTGGCAGGCGCGCTATGCTGACTACGCTAGGTAGCCATAGGGGCCCAGTCTGTCACAGGGAGGGAAGTGAGGAGAATTATAGATACATGCCAAGGTGTACTCTCCTGCCCTCAGAGCTTGAAGGGAAGCGGCGGCGATGATGACAGAGGTGACAACTAGCAAACCAGCAGGGGGAAACCGGACTCTCCTCCCCCTACTGGAGCAGCAAGTAAGGTTCGTTGTGCGGCTGCTACTGGCACAGTGGCACAGTGGGGGCCTGTCTGGGGCACATCAGGGGCCTGTCTGGGGCACAGTGGGGGCATACCTGGTGCTACAGTGGGGGCATACCTGGTGCTACAGTGGGGGCATACCTGGTGCTACAGTGGGGGCATACCTGGTGCTACAGTGGGGGCATACCTGGCTCACCGTGGGGGCATACCTGGCTCACCGTGGGGGCATATTTGCCACTGTGGGGGCATATTTGGCACAGTGGATCATACTTGGCTCCGTGGTAGCATATGTGTATCTGGCACTGCACTATTGTGGGCATATGTGTATCACACCCCCATTTTCATTGGCCGCACTCCATGTGGCTACACCCATTTTTTGTCACAGTACCACCAGAGTATTTATATAGAATGGCACCACAATTGGGCGGGCATTGTTTATCTGGCACTGCTAGGGGGCATTGTGTTTATACAAAAAAAATCTCAATATTACTGACAATGGCGCTTATAAATAAGGAATAATTTTGTACTCCCCTGTAAGTGTCTTTGGAGTCCCCTCTCCTCTCGTATAATTTCTCGGCAGTTTATATGAAAAACATAAGGGAACAATATTCTGAATTATTATTTTAAAGGCACATATATTTTCTAAGCATAGAATTCAGGTATATAATCCACCGTTCTGGTGATTTTTAATACAGAGGGTGCCCTCCTACACAGGTTACTCACAAAGTATCAATGTAAAATCAGCATATCTGGGGGGTCTTTTCTCCACTCCACTCCTCCAATCGAGGTCAGCTGTAGAGTATAATTCCCACAGAAAGCAGATGCTGTAGTGAGTTTTTAAATGGTTCCTTTAATCACGATAAAAATGGTACACATATATAAAAGGTGATAGGTGTACTTAGCTTCAAAGGCTTGGTCAGGTATTTTTCAAGATGTTGAAATAAGGAAAAATCAGGGCCCTGATGTCCTTCCTGTCCCAATGAGAGCCAGTTCCCACCACTGCAATAGCAACAGAAGAGTCCCTACCAACGCGTTTCGATCTATTATAGATCTTTTTCAAGGTGTCTTCTGTTAGGGGTTTAAATAGCCCACTAATTACCAAATACGGGGCAGCTGTATTATACAATGTATAAGGTATACGTCCATCATAAAAACGAATTGTCCAGGATTCCGTTATACATAGTCCGGGGTTCCGATATTGCACTTGACGTCACATCCTCCGCGATATTGGCGCCTCAGTACATGCGGCTAGTCACTTCCGGTTACCTCTTCCGGATTCTGCGTTCCACTTCTATGTATTCTTCCTTGTCATGTGATCCCGCTCTGATCATGTGTTTCTGATCACGTGTTCCCGCTGCCATTTTTTTTTCTCCTTTTTTTGCCGTTTTGTCTTGGAATACTTCTGTATTTTCACTAGAATAGAAAGTGGTTTTAGCAGCATCGGTTTTCAACATAAGTGAACATTCCTGAATAAAATATCTAAAGTGACAAGTGCATAACATACTTAGAGGCACTGATTCAAATTTGATTATTATTAAAAACGGAAGTAATAAAAATGGAGGAAATCTAAAAAGAGATAATAATCTGTTTTAAAAAGGGTTATTTTGTTAAAAAATCTTATATTTGGACGGACTAAAGAAAGGGAGGGATAAAGAAGAAAAGGGATATAAGGATTATTGCAGGGATAAAGGGCGGCGGCCAAACGTACATACGTTCCGTATCAGCGTACGTTTACCGTACGCGGATGTTGAGCGAAAGTCCACCCACAAAACATCCGCATACGGACGGCCACAAACACCGACAAAGGGGAGTGGCGTACACCACCGTACACGGACGGATCACCGCTTATACACCGACAACTGGCGTACAACACAGCGTACGCCATCGTTTACGGACGGGACTCTTTTCCGTTTTCACATCGACATCTTACGGCTTTCTGAGTGTTCGCCCCTTGTACGGACGGGTCTCGCCTGTTTTCAATGGAAAAATCAGCGTATGTCACCGATCGTGAGAGTTAGCGTATGTCCGTGCACGCTGGCATACCCTTCACATATATGGCCCTCCTAATCTAGCCTTTCAACTATGATTAAGACAATTAAATGATTTATTCTAATTGTTATTCAATTATTGTTTTATGTATTTTTATCAAAATGAAAAAAAAATTGTTTGTATTCGAGTGAAAACTTTGACACATGTCGACTTGTGTAGATTGAGTGTGCTGCTGTTTAAAGTATATGAAAACACTTACTGAATGTGTGTAAATGGTTACCAAATAACTACCTTGGCATATATAAGCAGGTCTTAAAAGAATCTTAACTAAAATGAAACCAACCTTTACATGTAGAGAAGTGTAGAAAGATATGCTTCCAATGTGTTTGAGTGCTGTGTGTGGCTTGCAGGTAGTGAAATAATGGTTTGGACTTAATAGACTGCAGCATTGTGTTTCAGTAGTAATCAGCGTTAATTAGCAGACCCAGGCGTCCGCTCTCATGCAGTATCTGTAGGGGTGGTCTGGAGGTGGCGGTGGCGGCCGCCTGTTTTGTGTCCGAAATGCACGTTGCTTTCGCCAATCGAGCGGTTGTAGCAGCGTACATTTTTTGTGCACACCCCCGTGTACGCCCATATTTATGCCCAGTTTTCCTCATTATTTCGGCCGCTCCCCTCAACACGCCCCTATGCCGCCCACAATGACCGTACTCTTGCGGACAGGTTTTTTCGCACGGAAACAACCGTCCGTGAGCGTTGTGGAGTCGTCGCGCCTGCGCATTGCGGAAGGTACGCATGCGCAGATAAAAAAAAAAACGGAACGTACACTTACGGCCCAGCCGCCCGAACCAGAATAAACCCCAAAAACACTATAAAAACCACCAAAGTCTTGATTGAGTCCTCCCGGGATAAGGGTTTTGAGGTTAAAAATATATTTCATCTCTGTTTGTGCAAGTATTTTGGGGACATTCTTATCTCTCTCTGTAGCTTTAGCTAGTTTGATGTGGTGGTACCTCTTAATCTCTTTTTGACATTAGGCTGCACAATCTAGCGCAGACCGATATATATCCTACTTTTTACTTTCATTGTGTTCATGGCATAACTGCGGTTATTGGGGGCATTGTGTAACTGGCACTGCTGTTGGCATGGTATATATGGCACAGTGTCTATTCGGAGAGGAAAAAATTGGGGATGTGGCCTCGCAGGAGTACCACGATAGTAGGTCATGCCCCCTTATTTTGGGCGTGTGATGTCCCGTCTCCTTTGCCTCCAGTGTTGGGAGGTATGTTTGCAGCATATTGGACATTGCAGTGTGTGACATATTGGCAAGTATTCAATTCCGGTGCGAGGGGGTTAAACTGCGAGGATCACAGAAAACCAGTGATCCTCGCAGTTTAACCCCCGCGCCGGCTGCTCGCACTATGCAACGTTCCGGGGGAATCCTCGCAGTCACAGAATGGCGAGGATTCCCCTAAACTGCGAGAGCCGAGGCTAGTGCAGCAAACTCGCTGTAATTAGCCTCGATTCTCGCAGTTTTTGGAGGCACATTTCGCAAATTCCCCCTCGCTCAAAAAATGGAGCGAGGGGGAATTTGCGAATGAGGGGGGTCAGTTGAATACTGACAGGGTGAGCGGTGACTGCGAGCAAAAAGTCCTGCTCGCAGTCACTATATATAGCTCTTCAGGCGGTTTATATTGTCTTGAGTAGCTCACACCCCGAAAAAGTTTAGAGACCACTGTAGTAAATGGTAAAAATGGCAACACCAACCAAGCAGAAATGTAATGTAGAGCTACTGTATCTAAGTGTGTTGCATGAGCCCATACCACCTAATTCGAGGATAAAACCCCTATAACAAAGTACGTTTTATGTGACGTAAGGTCTCGTAAATGAACCTACACTAAACTGAATGTAGAGGCTCGCACCATGACGGGGAGCAGCAGAATAGACAAATCCTGGGTCCCATATATTTTTAAATGTACCTGTATGTAAGGCAAGGTTGATTTTCTCCATGGAAGCAATAAACAAAATTTTGGTCACTTTATGCATATTAAATGCAGTTTTTCTGCTGGAAAACTCTTCTAGAAATGTAGTGAGCCTGTGTTTCTTTTTTCTTTTTTTTTTATAGTATTAGAAATACATACTGTATAGGGGGGTATTCAATGTGCCGACAGTATTGAAGCGGGATCACAGCAGAAGGAGCCCGACTTTAGAAGCTGTTGGGCCCCTTCTGCCGATAACGGCTGTGGATTGTTGCGATCCCGGCCGCAGATCGACAATCTATGGCCATTTTCGCAGCCGTGCCCCCTTTGCGCCAATCGGCAGACGGGACATTGAATCCCGCCTGTCATTCACCTGATGATAAAACCACAAACGGATTGAATACCCTCAGAGGTACTGTATACAATGCTGAGTCATTCCAATACAAGTACAGTTATCTACTGTATACAGTATAATAATTGGAGGTGGTGTTTGGCTGCAGACAGAGTTTCCCAGATCACTATGATGGTGATGAACTTGTGCTGTCTCTGAACTTGCCTTGATTTTTTTTGTCGCTGTTTTAAGTAAGTTGAGTCCAGGGACGTGCAGTCAGGGGAGGCAGTGCCTCCTCTGTCATTAATGATTAAAATAATACAAAAAAGTTATTTATGACACAAATTCTGTGTCATAAGTATCTTCTTTATATTAATTTAATCATTCGCATTGTTATATAATGTTTAAATTCAATTCGGAGGTACCTTAAGCGGTGCCTCCTGCTTCCCTCCTGTTGGAAGAAGGGGGCGGGCAAAGGGCTGAAACAAGCAGCGGGCTGTAAAGCCCATTTAAAAATCTATTGGAAGCGGCACCGTTATAAGTGCCTCAGTGACAGGGGCATGCTTTCAGCCTATATGAAAGCTTGCCCATGTCACTGTAGCCATTGTGATTGGGCACAGGCAGCAGCACTCAAAGTGGACTTCCGCACAGACTGTCATTATTTTTTTTTCAAGATAGCGGCTAGTCCAGGATCGTCCCGAGTGGGACAGCGGCAGTAAAACACTCATCTACCAGGCAATCTGGGTGCTGTCCCACTCCCTGTTGCAGCCGCAGAGTCGCGCTCCTGATCCGCAAACAATGACACGGGGCAGTGACTGAGGCTGCTAACCAGAGACCAGGCATTAAGGAGAGCTGCAGTCAGTAAGTACTCGCACAGCAGCCTGCACTGCAGAGACCGCTTAATCCATCCTGCTCCTGTGTTGCACTGTACAATGTAAGGCTACTGTCGGCAGCGGGTGGTGTCGTGTATTGACAGAGGGGGTGGACACGGTCCGGTGTCAGCGGCAGGGGGGGGGTTGGGGGGTGCAATGGTGGCTGTGACAGTGCCTCTCTGTTCACAGCCACCACCGCATGTCACTGGTTGAGTCCTTTACTTGATCTCCGAGTTTACTTCTAGAATTAATGGCGTGAGTATGAGACACAATGATGTGTTTCTTTCCTTTGGCAAAATACTGAGCAAAGGACATGCTCAAGTGATAAGTACTTGCAGACAGACCAAGTGGGTCATGAATTAGTTTCCACTTGGCAGCATATACTGGGATTCATTTGAAATACACGTCCAGAATCCCATTCAATTAATTACCAAACATGAAAAACAATAAATTAGAGCATTGTTAACCCTTCATTCATGGCAAAAAAATCTTGTAACTTAGGCCCTTATTCTAGTTGGTGCGGTAATATCCGCGTGCGTTCGTGCCGCCGATGTTTTGTGTCTGCGCATGTGCAGAGGCGTCTCTGCGCATGTGCAAGCGGGGCGTACGGCCAAATCCCGCATGAAATGTGAACACTCCGAACAGGGGGTGGAGAGGGGCGTGAAGGGCTATTTGGGCTCATTACCATATGCATACGCCCCGCGTTTCATGGGCGTTCCCATGCAAACGCTGGGCGTACATATGGTAATGCGGCCGTGACGCACGTGTAGGGGGCGGACATATGACATCGCCGGATGTCAGCTGCCCACCCAGATCTCTGCTTTTGCACGGAAAAATGTCCGTGTGGTCTGAGGTTGCGGGAGCTGGTGGACCACTCGGTCCTGCATTCGATGGTCTGCGACCATCGAATGATGGGGGAGGTTCCCTGAGATGGAGGAGGCGTATTCCGTGAAAAATACACGTGCGGTCCGTTCGGCCAGCTTCTTACCGCGTACGGACGGAGTTGGCGATCCGTATGGAAGGCGGGGTTTCGCACGCACGGTCCTGGCCGCATATTCGGATCCGGCTGCACCGATCAGAATAAGGGCCTTAGAGTGGTGCTGTGCACTATTTACACTGTAATATAGTAATCACTATTGTAAAATTTTATACAAATTACGCTTTGGTCATATTACCACAGTTATTTTGAGTGGTATGCTACAATCTTGCCATTAACACGTTGTGCTGGATGTAATTCTGTGCAATTACAGCAGTTGTGACAGATGCCGGTTGGCCTCTGGATTTTTTAAAAGGGACAGTCATTTACAAGGCATGGTTTTTCCTTGTAAATGACTGCCCCTTTAAAAAAAAAAAAAAAATAAGTTTAGCCAGTATCTTGCACAGCTGCCGGACTTGCACCCCATTACATCCGGCCCATCATGTTTTGGTGATGCATGTCATGTGATTTTGTTGTTTATGTAGGGTACACACCACGACGACCCGCTCACGATGCACATCGTGAGCGGGTCGTCAGTGTCTCGTCCGACCCGCGCACGGTGACGCGGGGGGCACGACCCGCTCACGATGTGCACCGTGAGCGGGTCCGATCTGATGGCGACCCGCACCCGGCTGTATGGTCGTTCTTCAGATCCTACCTGCAGCAGGTAGGATCTGAATAACGACCGGCCGATGCGCGGGGCCGCGCATCGGATCGGGATCGGACCAGAATAGGGAAAAAAAGGGCCCAATCTACCTACAATCTACATCCAATTGGTCGGAATTGGATCTAGATTGAGGGGATCAGGCCCTAGTCATCCTGGTGTGTACCCAGCATAAGGCTTCACCTTGAACAGATGGGATGGTAGATTCTTGTGAACCAAGCTGACACTATCCATTTGGGTCTCATTTGCTTTATTGCAAATCTACATCTGGACAATGTTGCTTCATAATGTAAGTATCATGCATGGAAAACACCTCTTCCTCCTATACCTCACTTATGCTGGGCAGCTTTACTGCGATATTGTGTCCACTTTCCAACTGTAAAGCTGGGTAATCACTGAGCGACGTATCGGATGATCTTTTGTTCTAGCCAGCCACAGAATAATGTATCCTCCATAACAGAGAGTACCGTGGGCGTGTGTTTACAGCTGTAATCCTATCTGATGTTCTTTATATCAGATGGTCTGACCCTGCGGGCGGAGGAATGCAGTTAAAACGAGATGTCCCGATTTTTACATATTTAGTCATTATGTATTTATTTATTACCAGTTTCTTATATAGCGCACACATATTCCGCTGCGCTTTACAGAGTATAGTTACAGAGTAACAGTCACATCATTCTCTGCCCCAGTGGAGCTGGTTTTATTTTTGTTGGAAGCCAATTAACTTACCAGTTTATTTTTGGATTGTGGGAGGAAACTGGAGTACCCGGGGTAAACCCATGCAAGTACGGGGAGAATATACAAACTCCACACAGTTAGGGCCATGGTGGGGATTGAACCCATGACCTCAGTGTTGTGTAACCATTACACTGCCTTGTGTATGGCAGTGTGATATATCTGTACATCGTGTCTGTTGGGACACACCATCACTAATTCATGTATCCAGCATGTTTGGAGCAGCATAGTTTGACCATGATATTGTACCTTCTGGCTGGATTTAACTATGAATGTCCGCAAACTCTTTACTTTTAGCTTCACTTCTGAAAAACAACCATTAGGGGGCAGCAAAGTAAGATATAAACTAACTTATATTTGTGTTCTTTTTAAGAAAATAGATTTTTCAGAAATGTTTAACATTTAAAAAGACAGTAGAGCTCTTTTTGCCTGGTGTAACCGTCCCTTTTTGCATTTTTACTTGCCCTTCATTCCATTACTGTGTTTTTAAAATGCATTTTTTTTGTGTTTTAAAACTTTGGAAGTATGCAAAGAATAGTAAAAATAGTTGTTTTTTTTTACATCTAATGTGCAATTTTACTAATCTTACAAAAGAAAAAGCTTCATATGGTTTGTACATTACCCCCTTCACGACATTTGACGTATATATACGTCATGGTCGGGAAGTACTTCCCGACCGTTGACGTATATATACGTCATGACTTCTAACTGTCACTGCGTCTAGAGACGCAGTGTCAGTTAGGTGATGTCTGCTGTCCCTGACAGCAGACATCCCCCCTCGTCGCCCAGGGGGGGCAGGGGTGCCCCCCCCGGTCGGCGATCGCTGTGATTGGCTGTTCAAATCTGAACAGTCAATCACAGCGTTTCCTGTGTTACCGGCGGCTAAGCCGCTCGGTAACACAGAAAACGGTGGTGATCGGTGCAGCACCGATCACCACCGATGTGCAGCCCCCCCCTCCCACCCGCCGGGCACTCACCCGGCAGCAGCAGCAGCAGCTCCCCCGGCTCCCCCGGTGCGCACGCAGCGCTGCCCTCCTCCCCCCTCCCTCCCGCAGCAGCAGCAGCAGCAGCAGCAGCATCATGCTGCTAGAAAAGTTAAAATAAAATAAAAAATAAGTATTGCAAATGTATATGTATATATATATATATATATATATATATATATATATATATATATATGTATATATGTGTGTGTGTATATATATATGTATATATACAGATGGGGCCGGGCTCATCTTTGCAGGGGATGGCGATGGCGTCGCCATCGCCATTCCCTGCTCCCGCGCCATCTGTGTGTCGGAAGGGGACGCGCGCGCACGAGGTGCGCGCGCGTCCCCTTCCGACGGTGCTGCCCTCGGTCGCCCGGTGCCCACACCGGGCGCCCGCACCCCCCCACAGCCTCCTCGGGTCCCCCCAGCCCCCCTCGAGCGGGAGGCGGACAGTATTGTGTCCGCCTCGCCGCCCGGCCGCCCGGATACTGAGACGCGCGTGCGTGGGGGACGCACGCGCGTCTCAGTCAGATGGCGCGCCGTGTTGCTGGCGGATCGCCAGCAGCATGCTGCTGGCGATTTGCCAGCAAGCATAAGGCCTGCGCTATCTGTATATATATATATATATATATATATACACACACATATATATATATATATATATATATGTGTGTGTGTGTGTGTGTGTGTGTGTGTATACCGCACCGATCACCAACGATCGCCAGCCCCCCCCCTCCCACCCGGCAGCCCCCCTCCCTCCCACCCACCCGGCTGCCGCAGCGCCAGCACCCCTCCCACCCCCCCGCCAGCCGCAGCGCCAGCCCCCCTCCCAAAGCTGGTGACCAAAATGGGGTCACTTGTGGGGGGGTTCCACTGTATTGGTGCTTCGGGGGTCTTGCTAATGCGACATAGCACCCACCATTCATTCCACCACCAAAAATCACTCCTTCCCTTCTGAGTCCTGCCATGCACCCAACTGGTAATTTTTGGTCACATGTGAGGCATTGCCGTACTCAGGAGAAATTGGGGCACAGATTCTGGGGTGCTTTGTCTCCTTCATTCCTTGTGAAAATTAAAAATTTTGAGCCAGAACTGCATTTTTGTGTAAAAAATTAAATTTTTTTACACAAAAATGCAGATCTGGCTCAAAATTTTTCATGTCAGATTTGAAAAAAAGGGCTCTGTCATGAAGGCACAAACTGGCTCTGTCATGAAGGGGTTACAGCAGCTTTAAGAATCTCTGCTTAATGGAGAACTACAATAGAAATATTTTAAAAACAAATGCATTAGTAAAACCACAACACTCCCTACACCCACTTTATTTAAAACCTCTGTCCCCCACTATGATTTGCATGCTATTCATCAGTTTGTATAAAAATATTAAGTTAAT
The DNA here is from genome assembly GCF_055691185.1 of Crinia signifera. NCBI lineage: Eukaryota > Metazoa > Chordata > Amphibia > Anura > Myobatrachidae > Crinia > Crinia signifera. The sequence continues at coordinate 198,136,603 of NC_139217.1, forward strand.
TACCATATAAATACACTTACACCTTTTAGTCTATCAGCTTTTGATTAATTGTTCACCGGCTTATAAGAAAACATAGATCTACATTTAACCCTTTCATGCATTGAGTTCATTATTGTGGACAGATATAATTGAGTCCATTAAATTCAGTGAGATGTTGAATAGTGCCATGGATGTGCAGCGTTAAGTTTGGATATGCAGTGTACAGCTCCCAAAGCCAGCGGATAAGTCGTGGTACATTGTATTCTACAACTTAAATGTTCAATACTGTTAGTGCATGTGGTAAGCACACAACTAGCATCAGGGCACTAGTATAGTCTGATTTCTACTCACACATAAGGAAGGTGTGATCAGAAATGATGTAACCACAACTTTATAGTGCAGCCAATTTAATATATCTTGATCTTCTATGGAAACAATCTTATGGAAACCTCTTCGTAGGACCTCTACCAAAATTAGAAGGTATGACACCTAGTGGCATTTTTTAATTCCTACAAAAAAGTTCACCAGCACTGAGCGATTAAGGTTTTTCAAACTCAAACATTGCAATGAAAAAAAAAACACATTTAGGGCAAAGTGTGTTAGATGTTTGCATAAATAATCAATGAAAACTGTTTGCAGTTGGTATGAAATCATATCATATGTCTACTTAAGTGGAAGTTGTGCAATACAAAGATCCATACTGCATGCCAGACCTCTCTTGGCACACAAGCCTAACCTAAATATTGTGCTCATATAATAGCCAAGTAGAGTGTACCAGTTTTGACAATATATAGTAAAAAAAATAAAATGACAAAAAAGGTTAACGTTCTAGGTACAGATATGTGCAGAAAAGCTTTTATCTGGGTTGTAAATAACATGTACAACTCTGCAATGTATTTGAAAAATTGATTGTGGTTTTACCAATGTTTCATGAGCAAGGTCATATATACATGTAAACCATGTAAATGTTTTAGCTTAAGAAAGAGCGCTGTGTAGGTAAAATTATGCCACAATGTACAGTGAGGGGGGATCCTTACATAAATTGCATATACTCCTTTACTACTGCCAGTAATATCACTGGTTACTTCACATAATGAATGTGCAGCAACCTGGGATACTGTAGTTGAAATAACTTGGGTCCAGCGACCTGGCATTTCAACCCGGGTAACAAGGAGGGTTCAACCCAACTCATGGTGCCCTGTGAAGGAGGAGTGAACCACTTTCCAAAGTCTCCTACTATGGAAAATGGTTCCCCGATCTCCACCCACACCCCTCGTGAAACTTGCTGGGACGGGTGAAAATTGCTCAGTGTGTCACTGAGCGATTTATCGGCCAGTGATTTTCATCACATTGCACATAAAGGGCATTTTTGCTTATGAACAAACTGTGCTTGACTTACCAATATTAATTAGAACAGTAAGGTCAGATGCTCTGAGAAGATAGCTAAGCTGCCACTACGTACATTTATGAATGTACCCTCACTTTTTAAATCTACTGCATTATCTCCCCTAATGGTCTTCACATCTGGTAAATTAGAATAATTTACAGCTGGAATAGATTGTTTTAGCACATTGGGGCAGATGTATTCAGCTTTAACAAGAGATAAATCCAAGGGTGATAAGGAGAGATAAACGTCCAGCCAATCACCTGCTACTGTAACTGTCATATTACAGGCTGTGTTTGAAAAGAGTCAGTAAGGAGCTGATTGGCTGGACGTTTATCTCTCCTTATCACCCTTGCATTTATCTCTTGTTAAGGCTTAATACATCTGCCCCATTGTTTGTGTTCTTGTCCTGTGTGACTGGGATTGTTCTGGAGTGTTCGCTCAGACCGTTGCTTCTTGTTTTTACAGAGAATGAAAGAGAAACAAAAAGAAAAATTGTCTTGAAGTCATTAATAAAGGAATTGCCGGATACACATTACAGCCTGCTGAAGTACCTCTGCCACTTTCTAACACAGGTGGTTCAACATCATTCAGAAAACAGAATGAATGTCTACAATCTGGCCACAGTCTTTGGACCGAGTTGTTTCCAGTAAGATTTTAGTCACTTTTACTTTCTATAACCATACACACTACATGATTTTTTAACAGATATTACTCAGAAGAGCCCTTCCGAGCGATGTAAAAAAAAAAAAAATCTAGTGTGTATGCTCAATATCTTTAACGATGCTTGCTCCCGCACATTGTAAATGTTTTCCCCCTATATCCGGTCATCTTTACATACAGCTCAATCTGACTATCATTAGCAACTGAATGCACAGAAGGACCCTGTGATGCCACGGCAAGCGTGGTTTTTGCTGGGAAGGGTTGTTAAAGGAACTTTTTCCTAATATTTTTGTAAAAGTATCTTGTGACTAGAGATTGTGTGGCACCCAATTGCCACATTTATTATACTTACTACTACATTTATTTACCCACAAGCTAGCTAGGGCAAATCAAGTGGGCATGAAACCAGTGGATAGACAATGGGCAGTATTCAATGCTCTGACAGTGAGCTTTGAAGACGAGCAGTGCCGATAGCTCACCGTCAGAGTATTCAACTGCCTCTCCTTCACTCACCGTTTCCACCTCGCTGGTTCTTTTCAACGAGGTGGAAATTGCGAGTGTACCCATTAAAACAGCAGCATTTCACAGCAAAACAGAACTTCCCAATCCTACTGTTGGTATTTTCCACTGCCTCAGCCTCCTATATTACCGTAAACCATACTTGCCTGCTCTTCCGGAGTGGCTGGGTGGCTCCCAAAAATTGGGTGGTACTCCCACCCCCCCCCCAGAAAAGAAGGCAAGTCTCTCAGAGATAGTCAGATTCCAGTACACCCCTGCTCCACTCACATCTGCTCACACACCATCTGCTTGTAGATGGATGCTGGTAACCTGGACATTGTAAATCAGGTGGTAGAGTCGCAATGACGCAATCTCATCTTAACGCCTGCATATGCCAATTCTCCATGCCCTGTTGAACTCACCTGGCTGGAGGGGTAAAGTCTGTAAGAACGCTGTAAGCCATTTCTGACTCTTTGGGGCTTTGTATTGGGACTCCCTTTAACCCCATCGCTGCAGAGAATTAGTGAAGCTCGTCAACTGCTTGTTATTTTCATGTAACATTAAAATTGCAGATGATGAGTTGCTTTACCACCACTAAGTACCCTAGGTTACTTACCTTCTCACCACTGGCATTGCTCATAGGAGGGGAGTGCCATGGATCAGTCCCTTAGTTCTTGTTGTCTGGTAATCACCAGACAGCAGATGGAGCTTGCAGGAGAGGGATCACAAGAACCCTTTCCTCCAAAAATAACTTCATAGACCTAAAGCAGCTACCACCAACCTCCAGGGCCAAGTTCTGAAAAAAAGCAATGCTTTTTGGAGCATGTAACATTGGAATCACACTGCAGTACCCATTAACAATAACTGTTTCCCCAAATATATACAACTCACTAGGGTATAGTCTATGGTGATATGACGTTCCTGGTGAAATTAGCACATCTGACATACAAATTTCCATTTCCTCATGGTTATGAATGGGTTAAGATAGCGTCTGGAATTTCATGTGTAATTAAACTACTAATGGCAGCCTGGAATGCACTGGTATTTTTCAGCATTATCATTTGTACTCTGGACTAAGTATTGATTTTGTGCTGCTTCTCCTACTGTGCCGACCTGTTTTTCTATCCTGCAGTGTGTTCCCATAGCTTGGCCACTGTTACACTATCACATCTCACTAATTGGCTTCTAAATTCCTATGAATCAAGTGGTTTTGTATGTACAGTATGTATCATGTGCTAGTTTATTTCATTATCTTTGGCAACTGTGCAGTATTAATTGATGTTTTTAACGTGACTGATAAGCCTGATAAACATTTTTTTTTTTTAAATCATTATAGCTGGTATTATCAAGCTTGTTATCGAATCATATTGTGGTAAACTAAACTATCAGGTTAAACTCGCTTGAGGTTAATGTTTATGACTCATGGTCCCCTATTGTATTTTCATTAGGTCTTCCTTTCTTTATGCTGCACCCAGTAAAACTGTTCTGTACATTTCAAAGTTCAGGTCCTCATCATGTGAACGGAGGCATTAACACATTTACATGCAACTGTGTGGGGTGTGGGAATGGAAATCCAATTTATTGGCTTCTGTTCTCAAATATTACACTCCCTTTTACAGAAGCTACTTAGCAAACATTTAATACTTGTGTACAAACTCTTGGTGGTGGGTATATATGCTAAAGTGTGGCTATGTTGGCCTGCCATAGCAACCAATCAAATTGTGCTTATTTATCTAGCACCTTCTAATAGCCACAATCTGCTTGCTATGGCCAACATGTTCACCTTTTATAAATGTACACTAGTAAATAATATTAAATAAATAAATAAACTCTATCAAATGACTCTTGCTTGTATTTGTAATAATAATTATTATTATTATTATTATTACTTAAGGTTATGAGGCATTGTGCCTCTCATCAAAAGGGGGCCAAAATATTGCATTTTTTCATATTATTACCACATTGGATCCATTGCCTCCACATAGACCCACAATACTTTCATTGTCCTTGACATCCTTTGCACTTCACTGGCGGGACATCCCACTCTGCCAAGGGCCTGTGGGACTACCCACAAATTCTTCCACTAGCACTGCTCCTGCCCCCAGCATTTATATATTCTGTATATTCTGCCAATCCCAGCAGCAGACATAAGACTGTGGTCACAAAACCGCATTTCAGTAGAAGAGACGCTACTGTATAGCAAAGTCGTTTCCACAGGGAGCTCTGTCTCCATGCCGCTTCCATGGCTGCATCGCATACTGTGTATATAGTACAAAGCAGTGCTTTGGTCTACACAGCGGTTTATTTGCATCAGGTGTCAATGACCGACTTGCAGTACAGTATCCCTAATGGCCTAGCAGTTAAGCCCACAGCATGCCATGCACAGCACCCGGGGTAAAGATACTGGTAAGGAACAAATCATTTATTTTTTAATTCCACTGCTTTTTCTGTTTTATAATTTGTACATTAAAATGGGGGTACTTGTGTAATATCACGGCGCCAGGCTACGCTACGTTTTCACTTCACCTTCACCTCTGACTGACTACGGTAACTGCGTAACGCTGACTGACTACGCTGGCCGCTGGAAGAGTACGCCAAATCTGACAGGGACGCTGACTACACTGGCCGCGGGAACACTACGCCGAATCTCAGGGGCGGATCCAGGATAAAATGACAGGGGGGGCACCATGATAAAAGAGGGTTTGGCTGGGGAGGGGCCGTGTTAGTGGTGCCAGTGTTCATGCTAAGAGAGCGGCAGAGAGAGGGTGGGAATGGGATTAAAAATAGGCCCTGGCATTTAAAGTGCGCAGGCCCACCATGGCGACAAAAGTGAAGGATGTAGATGTGCGCGCGCCGAAGGCGCGCTACGGCAAAAGGGGGTGTGGTCACTCAACAGGGGGCGTGTCCTAGAGTGTAGTGTACAACAACTTCTACACATTATGCAACAAAATACTAGACCCCATTATACTTGCCCCTTACACATGATGCCAAATGGAATGAGCCAAAATTCATATAATGCCACTCGGATTGAGCCAAAATTCACATAATGCCACATGGATTGAGCCAAAATTCACATAATGCCACATGGATTGAGCCAGAATTCACATAATGCCACATGGATTGAGCCAGAATTCACATAATGCCACACAGATTAAGCTAAAATTCACAATACGCTTCATAAACAGGGACATTGTCCACCAAAGGCGTGCATTAAACATTTACACCATAATGTCCATTACACGTTAGGTTACTCGCCATTATGTCCATTATGTATTATGCCAAACACCATAATGCCTATTAAAAATGATGCTACATAAGTGCTGATTATCTACATGCTCATTGCCAAGGGTTCCATGCTCATTGCCAAAGGTTCCATGCTCGTTGCCATGTGGGATAACATGCTCATTGCCAAGGGGGAATACATGATCGAGGTAAACGGGGGACAGCTGCCGCCAGGCAGAAGTGATAGCCACTGACAGTGGCAGAGCCTGGCTGTATTCAGAGCACTGCAGGTCCTGGCTATTTGAAATAATACCCCTTTCACACCAGAAAATGCATTCCCAGGTTGGCTCCTTTTACACCAGCCTAGTCCCTGCATTTTCTGGTGTGAGGGGGAGAGAAAGCCACCCCTCCCCCCTTTAACCAGTTATCTCATTTAACCGGCTATATCTTTGGAACCAACTAACCCATTTACATGAGACAAGTATCATATTGAAGAACTTTTGAGTGGGCTTTGAATGATTTTGGTCCAGTGAAACTGGAACGTTTGGTTCCAGAGTAATCTGCCCTCAAAGAACACGAACAGCCATGAAATTACGGTACTTGTTTCCTAGCACGGCCACAATCTTGTCCATCGTGTACCTTAAAGTTAAGGTACACGATGGACGCGATGGACCCGATTTCCTTTGAAATCAGGTCCATTTTGCCGGTAAAGGCAAAATCGGGACCATCGCGTCGGTCGCGTGCATTAACATGGCCCGCAACGCGACCGACGCGATGGACGCGATTTTGCTATAGGCTTCAATGTTAAAATATTTTTAACATTGAAATCGGGAGCATCGCGTCGGTCTTGTGCCATTATAATGGCACAAGATGAGATGGACTTGATTAAGTCCATTTTACATAGCAAACAATGTGAAATGGGCCAATATGACCCATTTCACATTGTATATGGCCCCATCATCGTTAAAAAGTTAAGCAACCCCATTGTCAGCGTCACCCCACGATTGACGCCAACCCGAAGCGTGGCGAGCGCAGCGGTGCGCGTCCTCCGACCTTTTCATACCCCTGCTATCCACGTCGGCGTGGAGTTGAGAATATAAAGTGTGGCGAGCCCGAAGCGTGGCGAGCGGACGCGTATACCTGTAAAGTTATACGCGTCCCCTCGCGGGGCTCGCTGCGCTCGCCACGCTTCAGGCTTGGTGGCTCGCTGCGCTCGCCACACTTTATATTCTCAACTCCACGCCAACGTGGATAGTGGGGGTATGAAAAGGTCAGAGGACGCGTACCGCCGCCCCTCGCGGGCTCGCTGCGCTTGCCACGCTTCGGGTTGGCGTCAATCGTGGGGTGCCGTTGAGGGGGTAAAATTTGGGGTCTGGGGACTACTTTACATTGAATCCAATGTAAAATAGGGTCCCAGGGGCCCTATTCACATTTGATTCAATGTAAAAATCGGGTCCATTGCTTCGGTCGCATCGCATGCGATTTGGTCGCATGCGATGCGACCGACGCGATTTTTCCGACCCGATCACCCCGATACAAATCGGTGTGGCCGTGCTAGGAAGCAAGTACCGAAATTATATTTCAAAAATAAAAAAATCGGTTTACACGCAATATCTCTGGAACCGATTGACCGATATGGACCAGCCTAGTATCATATGGAAGGCCCAGCGATTTGGAATTGAATGACATCAACCAAAAGCTTATGTGATGCCAGGGGGGGGAACTGGCAGCCGTCGGAACCGGGTGGGGGTCGGAATTGAAGGGTCCCATATTATCCTATGGGGAAAAAACGTTACAGCTTTGCCAGGCGATATCTCCGGTTCCCGGGGGGCTAGAGACACGGGGCTGGGCTCGTTGGAAAGCCCAGGTCCTCAGCTTCAAAATGAAATGACAGGGGGGGGCACGTGCCTGGGTGCCCCCCCCTGAATCCGCCACTGCCGAATCTGATAGATACGCTGACTACACTGGGCTCGCGAACACTACGCTGATTCTGACAGCGCTGCTACACTAACTATGTAACGGGTGCCGTGCTATTACACAAGTACCAAAATGGGTCTATACTGTATTTTGGCTTTTCTTCCACTTTTCTTGTGCACATAATTTGGGGTGCGAAAAAATGCACAGTCAGGATACTGTACAACAAGCCTGTCATCTCATTCACACCTGATGCAGGAACCCGGAAGCCGGCTGGTAAATGCTGATGGCGCTCAGGGTTCGTCACAATGTATGCAAACCATATTTTATTTAAAAAAGTGTATTTAATGTAAATGCTGCTGGGTGGTAGTGGGCTCCCTCGTGGCTGTCTCAGCCCGACATCATGTTATACAGTATTTATGCTACAAAGACGCTCATTTAGCCCCAGGGACTCTGTGAGGAAATGTATAAAGAGTTTTGCCCACTCTTACGGAGCTAAACTCTGCATACATTTTCCCACTGAGTCCCTAGGGCTGAATGAGCGTCTACATAGCATAATTACTGTACAACATGGTGGCAGGCCAATAATGAATGACTATGTAGCATACTGTATTTACAAAATGGTAAAGTAGTTCTTGGACTTAATTACTGTACTGAAACCTCACGCATGCGCATTGGTAATTTTCAAAAGTGACATCTGGTGGATGAACATAAGCATTACACTCCCCTGCAACACCATATGCCACACAAGCCATACAGCAATAGGTAGGCTAGATCTGTAACTTTGTTAAGTTTCAGCATTTGTAGCTATAGCTGTAGAGATTAAGTGATCTGGACTACATGGCTGTGAACGTGAAACTAAAACTGCGCTCTCTTTATAGTGTGGCTCCTGGCTTTGAGGGCATGAAGGAGCAGGAGATATGCAACAAGATCATGGCAGAGCTGTTAGAGGATTATGCAGACATCTTTGAATGTGAGCACACAGAGAAGAATGGGTTATGTGAAGACATGGCCAGGATTATCACAGTAAAAGTAAGTAACACATAGCTTATTCTAAATAATGTGCTATAACAATTTAGAGAAAAATAATGTAGTCACTCACATACCCTCTAACTGGGGGGCGGGCCATTCAAACTGGCTACGGGCAGCGGCATAGCTTTGTTTGGGGCGCCCCCCCCCGCGCCGTTAATGGGGGGGCTCCCCGCCCATCTGGCCGACCCCCCGTGCCCCCTCCACCTATTGCCGCATGCTTACCTGTCCGTGCGTCCCGGCTCTCCTCCTGGCTTCAATAAATTCTAAGCAGACGGACCACGATAAAATGGCCGCCCCCATACCGCAGACAGTTTCAGAGAACAGTCTGCTTTATGGGGCGGCCATTTTATCGCGGTCCGTCTCCATAGCATTGATTGAAGCAAGGAGGGGAGCCAGGACGCGCGGACAGGTAAGCATGCGGGGGATGGGGGGCGGGGGGATTACTATAGCACCGCAGCCCCCCTGGCGCCCCCATATGCACAGCGCCCCCGCAACCGCGGGGGCTGCGGTGCTATAGTTACGCCACTGGCCACTGGCTACAGGGGCCGTTTACGGCTTGCGGGCCGGAGGTTCCCCATCCCTGCTCTACAGGGATGACCCACATGACATTGGGTAGAAAATGCTCTGATCCTGGACTTTCCTCTTTATATATGAATGCTATCACCTTTGTTGTACTAGTTAATTGATGAGAGGGGTGTTTGAACACAGGTGACAGCAATCATACATTACCAGGGAGGTTCAGGAACAGAGCATTTTGTACCTAAAGGCATACCTCCCAACTGTCCCTCTTACCGTTTTTTTGGGACGTTGCCGCGTCCCTTCTGAGGCCGACGGTGTCCCGCGGTGTTCCGAAGGAGCACTCAGTTGCCTCCCTGCCGGTCCCTGCCCCCTCCCCACACCCCCAACCCATGGACAGGTTTTCCACTCCCCGTTGGGGACACCTGTGCGTGTGAGACGCTTGCGCGTCCCAGTCAGATGGAGCGTCTCTCCGTAGCGGGGGCATTCTGGTGAGCCCTGGAGCTGCACGAGAGGCACTCCATCTGTATGCTCCCTCCCCCTACCTGCAGCCTAACCCTTACCCTCCCTCTTGGATTTCGGAGCTCTATCGAGATCCTGGTGCCGGGTTTCTGACCAATGTTGGGACTCCAGCATCAGTATTCGGACAGCCAGCATGATGATTATAAACAAAACATGTACACACATTGTTCCAGATGAAGGAGTTTCTGAAATACTTGAATTATAGATAACAGTTGACATGCGGGTGTTAATGTAAGAGTATGGTACACCTGAAACTAGCCCTACTGGTCCCTATTGTCAGTTGTACGAGTCACTATAGTCTGTCAGCCACAAGTCACAGTGACAGGTGTTGCTTAGATCTTCCACTTGATACCAGTTTTCTATAAACGGAGCATACTGTATTGAGTAAGAAATACCAATCTAAGGACACATGCAATGAACCATTTCCTGGAGTGAATTATCACTACTCCTAGGATTATCAGCATGAGCTCTACTCCTGCCAGTGTGTTTTTTTAACTAGCAGTCCCCTATCACAAAGCACTGATGTGTGGTGTCGCAAACACAGCCAGTTCTAGACCTGGCTTCCTTCTCTCTGTTGCACACCTCATGGGCTAGGTTCCCTACCCTGAACACTAATACCCCTTTTACACCAAAATCCCTGGTCGGAGTCTGGTCTTTAAACACTGGAGTTTCCAGGGTCGGACCCAGCTTCATACCCCATTTACACAACACTTAGCCCTGGGTGGGACCTGGGTCTGCACCACACTGAACCTGGGTCAACCCTGCTTTTTCTTGTGGATGTCATAAAAAAAGGTTGCTTGTTGCCAAGGGGGGTGGGGGGCGGATTGCTCATTGCCGGGGGGGGGGGGGGGGGGATTGCTTGTTGCCAAAAGGGGTTAAATTGCTCTCGTTGCCAAGGAGCAACACACACACATTTATTTTTATATATATATATATATATATATATATATATATATATATATATAATTACCACTCTTGCAGGGGGGGTGTGAGAAGCTGTCTGCTGCAGGGGGGGAGATGGAAGCTGGCTGCTGAGGGGGGAGATGGGGGTAAACTGTCCGCGGCTGCTGCGGGGTCCGGGGGGGGGGGGGGAGAGGCTGAGGGGGGAGTGGGGGGGGGGGAGCTGTCTGCGGCTGCTGAGGGGAGAAGCTGTCCCCGGCTGCTGTGGGATGAGGGGGGTGTCTGCGGCTGCTGAGGGGGGGTGAGCTGTCTGAGGGGGATGGTGGCCGTGGCAACTGTAACTGCTCGTTGCCAAGGGGGAGCCGCCGGACGCACACAAGTTCAAGGTAGTGGTAACTCCCCCCTGCAGCCGCGGGGTCCCTGCGGTGGATGGAAAGCGCTACTAGTTCCCAACCGCCGCAGGGACTCCGCCTCTGATTGCCCATTCGCCGCAGGGACCCAGCCCTTTTTTTCACAGCTTTTATGTGTCGTGATATTAGTCTGATATTCAATTCTTCTCTGTCTTTTAAAGTTGACAGTTTTGAACATCTTTTATTTTACAGTCATTTTCAATGGGCTTCCTATTCAAATGTTTGGTGATAATTTCCACACTTTTTAATAGACATCTAAACTTGATATATATATATATTTTTTAAATGAATGCTTTATTTAATGCATTTTCTTTCTTTTTTTTTATATAAGAGGTTAAGGATAAACTTTAAAATAATATAGGCACACATCACCCCCCCAATAGAGGATATGCACACATCCCCCTCCTTAGAGACGGTCGACGTGGTTAAGGTTGTCAAGGTCAAAACAAGCATTCAAGTTGACAATGAGAATATCGTCCGTCAAAAGGTCAACATGGTTTTTCACTTTTTTTGTGCCTAATGTCAACACAGTCGTCATGGACACCGGAAAAGTGCACTGCGTCCTCTCGCATGGCTCGCTGCACTTGCCATGTTTCGGGCTTGGGGTCTCTCTGCAGACTATTATGTTCTCCATCACGCTCTACTGCAGGGATGGGTAACCTTTGGCCCTCCAGCTGTTGTTGAACTACGCATCCCAGCATGCCCTGCTACAGTTTTGCTATTTGGCACTGCCTAAAACTGTTGTAAGGAATGCTGGGATATGTAGTTCAACAACAGCTTTAGGGCTGAAGGTTCCTTATCCCTGCTCCAGTGGATGGTAGGGCATGAAATACCACCTGTCGGCACATATTGGCTCAGAAAAAAAATGTTTTCATTTTGACTGTCGACTTTCCTATTGTCAACCTAATGTTTGTGTTGACCTTTTCCATGTGTTGACCTAAGCCCTTTCAACCTTCAGTGATCAACCCAATGCATGTTGACCTTAATGGTGTCACCCTAATAACCGTATACCGCAACCCCCCCCCCCCCCCCCCCCAAACTCCTTCACACACAAGTCTCAAAAGTGTGTGTGACAGACAGATCACCCTGCTGGGTTATCGGCGGCAGGCTCCAGCTCCCTGCACAGCGCAGCATGCTGCAGCGCACGTTCTCCACTCTTGTTCTTTCCCGGCGGCTTGAATGTGGCACCTGCCTGATCACATCTGCTTTAAAGGGGGTGGGTACTGGTATAACTGAGACAAACTTGTATGGCCAGGCAGAGGGCAGGGTGAACTTGCAGGCATCTAATTAGCCTACAGGCAGCAATGGGGAAAAGGCAGATCAAAGTAAAAAAATACTTCCCTTACACCTGGAAAACCATTCTTCAACAGGGGCAACACTTTTGATGCAGGCTGCTACTCCTCACTGCTCTACACGTCCTCTCCCACAAAATTCAGTACTGCAGCTACAATATATAGACTAGCAGGGTGGGGCTAAATACAGTGGGAAAAGTTAAAGGTGGAACAAAATAGGGAATAAAATGGCACACAAAATATATGCAATTTGTGATCTAAAAAAAGGGCTAAAATGAAGACCACTACAGCAGATTAGACGTCTAAAGAAAAAAACATTTGAATAGCAAACCCAACCATCACTTCAAAAGACAACAGATGCGTGAATTAGAAAGGTGGGAAACAATGATGTCCAAAAGCAAACATTTGAATACCCTCCTTAGGGCCAGATGCGCTAAGCTTCAAAAGTGATAAAATGGAGAGTGATAAACCACCAGCCAATCAGCTCCTACCTGCCATGTCACCGACTGTGTTTAAAAAAATGTCAGGTAGGAGCTGATTGGCTGTTTGTTTATCACTCTCCATTTTATCACTTTTGAAGCTTAGTGCATCTGGCCCAAGGACACCATAACAAAGCAAGTTCAGAAAGCAGGGTGTGTAAATAGATCAATAGAAAGCATCAAGGCAGCACTTAGATCAGACATGCAAACAGGGGAGAATCCATTCAATGGTGTCTAGACTTACCCAGCGCTTGCAAACAGGGAAGAATCCATTCAATGTTGATTCCGAATGGATTTCACTGTGTGCCTCTTACCGTTTCCTTGCTGTGCAGTGTGAATGGGTTAATCGGTTCGAGTGACCCATTTCCCGTACACACTATGTAGGATGCAGTTCTTCGAGCAGCACCAGCTCTAAGTGCTGCCTCCTCCCCCTATGACACTCCGACGTGGCCCCACATGGTGTCGGTGAACCGGCAATATTGCCGGTTCGCTGATGTGATATGAACAGACTGCACATGCAGGGTCGCACAGGGACTGAACCGTTTCATAGTCCCGTTGCGAGCCTGCATTTGCGGTCTGAATGCAGTATAAGGGAATCCTGTAGATATGACCTAAGGTGCATACACACTGTACAATTTTTTTGACCAATTTGATTGAAAGACATTTCCATTGAACCCTGTGTCCTGGCGAAAGATGTTGACGAAAGATATTGACGAAAGACGAAAGATCTAGCTACAGTTTATAGATTATTTTTAAAAGGTATCCAAATCTTGATGAACAACTGGTGGGTATGCACATAATCATTCGTCGTTTGTCTTCGTCAATATCTTTTATCAACATCTTTCGTCCAGGACACTGGGTTCAATGGAAATGTCTTTCAACCAAATTGGTCAAAAATTGTACAGTGTGTATGCACCTTTACTCAACTAAGTAGTTACAAGTCAAATAGGTTGAACTTAATTGCTATGTTACTATCATTTACAGGTATGGGTACTGAGAATCTCTAATATCCTTATGTATGCATATTTTCACAGGAATACAATTCAGAGGAACCTTTTGTCCCACCCAGATTGGTTAAAATGGAAGTTCCTTCAATATCCCCAAGATTAAAGGTGAGTTTAGACATTTACACAAAACATAGCTTTGCAGAAGAGAATCATGAATACTTGTGTTTATGAAGCTGGTAGGAAAACTCTGTGTGGTCACTGGTTTACAGGAATCATTGTGATTGTCATTTGGCCATTCCACTAATAAAAACAATGTGAAAGCTGCTCAATCAAACTAGTAATGCCCGTCAGGTGCTGCAAGGGAGGGGGATATAACCCCCAGCACAGAAAAAAGGCATTAGTAATAATATTTGAAAAACCAACATAATAGAAGGTAATTCAGAGATCTTAGTTATATATTATGCACAAGATATGATAAGCTTCCGGGCCTCGTCAAGGCTTCTCTGATACCGGAAGTCCTACACTGCCTGATAACAGCACCCATCCAACCACTATCATTTACAGGTATGGTACTGAGAAACTCTCTCCTTTTTCTATATCTATATTTTCACAGGAATACAATTCAGAGGAACCTTTTGTCCCACCCAGATTGGTTAAAATGGAAGTTCCTTCAATATCCCCAAGATTAAAGGTGAGTTTAGACATTTACACAAAACATAGCTTTGCAGAAGAGAATCATGAATACTTGTGTTTATGAAGCTGGTAGGAAAACTCTGTGTGGTCACTGGTTTACAGGAATCATTGTGATTGTCATTTGGCCATTCCACTAATAACCAAGTTTTGAAAATGTGGTCTGAATTTAGATGGGCATTTTAATTTCAGTGGTATTGCCAAATTGGAGTTTCAGAGTGTATTTTTTTTTTTTACAGGCATATGCACTTGAAGAGCCAATGATGACAAGTAATGTTGAATTAGAGTTATCTACCCCATCGCTAAGACTAAAGGTATATAAAGATGTTTCATTAAAAAGTTTTGGTACTTGTGTATTATCTGGACGCCCGATTTTTTAATCTTATGTCATTGTACAACCAAAAATCGGTCAAATCGCATCGCATGCGATTGGACCCAATTTTTAATTGTACAGGCACCCAGATGCCTGATTCCTATGTTAAATGCCCCCCCAGACCCGATTTTTGATTGTACACCCACCCTGATGGGTAAATTCCGCATCCCCTTGCAGGGCTCGCCACGCTTCGGGCTCGGTGGCTCGCTGCGCTAGCCACACTATATAGAAACAACTCCACGCCGACATGGATAGTGGGGGTATGAAAAGGTTGGAGGACGTGTACCACCGCTCCTCGCGGGCTCACTGCGCTCTCCACGCTTCGGGTTGGCATTTATTGTGGCGTTGCGTTAACAATAGGGGGGCATTTTACCTAATAATTAACCATCATGGTGGGTATACAATTAAAAATCGGGTCTTGCGGTCCATTTAACATTGGGTACAATGTAAAAATCGGGTCGGTCGCGTTGCATCGTATCGCATGCCATTGTGATGGCATGCGGTGCGACCGATTTTTACATTGTACAAGGAACGTCTAAAAAGCTCGAAAATCGGGTCCCATCGCATCTCATCGCATGCCTTAACTAGTGGGATGCGATGAAAAAATCGGGCGCCCAGAAATTACACAAGTACCAACGTTTTTATTAAATGTGTCCCCATTGTATTAAATTTGTCATTATGTGTCCTGCTTCCCTGTTTTCCCAGTTCGACTTGCATTTCTCCCGTATTTTAATGCCTAAACAAGCCACTTCCCTATACAATGCATCCCTTAGTTCTGCTCTTTCCACCAACAACTATTCACCCTGGCAGATCAACAACTCAACCATGGCACACCAGTTGCACCAATATGTGTGATGTAATGTGTATAAGTAGCTCTACTGTGTGGCATAAAGTGTATAAGTGGCTCTACTTTGTGCTGTAACATATAAGGGGTACTACTGTTTGGTGTAATATGAATAATGTATGGTGTTATGTAAATTGGTACTATTTAGTGCCTACGCCTCTTTCTCATGTAGACATGCCTCTATATTTTTGTAGTGTGCTCTCGCCACGCACCATTCCTGTTTTAAACATGATTGTATCAAAGGAAACTTTCGCCCTGGTCTCCACAAGGTCTAGAGCCAGCACTATCATCAATTTAGGAATTTTAAGTATTTTATTTTCCTTTTTAAATGTATCATGGTGCCACACGTTGGCCATTACCCCAAACCAGTACAGGGGAGGAACATATCCTTGCTCCAGGCACCAGGTCACCTAGCTACACCTCTGCCTGCGGTACAGACAGACCACCACACTCTTTACACTTCATTGTCCGCATTCATTTTGTTTTTCAATCTCTGCAGTACAAAAACTCTGATATCCAGTAATGCTGCCATGGCTACACAATGTGTTATGACTCTGGTGTTGCCCATGTTGGTCCATTTCTACAAAATTTCCCAGGGCCACTTTTTGTACTCCATCCATCCCTGGTTTTCTGCCACATTGGTACTTAGATGTATCAGCAAATGACACTGAATATGTTTATATAATCTATGATTGTTTGAAATTGTCTTGTACTGTAAGTCACTGTTTTCTTGTTTTACTTATTTGTTTATAGAATTTGACGGCAGATAAGAACCACTTGGCCTATCTAGTCTGCCCCTTTTTTTAAACATGTTACCTCAAACCATATTTGATCATTATTTTTTTGTAAGGATATCAATATGCTTATCCCAAGCATGTTTAAATTGTACTACTGTATTTGCGTCTACCACCTCTGATGGTAGGCTATTCCACTTATCTACTACTCTTTCTGTGAAGTAATTCTTCCTTACATTTCCCCTGAATCTTCCTCCCTCTAGTTTCAGTACATGTCCTCGTGTTCTGTTGCTCCTCTTCCTGTGAAGAATGTCTCCCACCTGTACCTTGTTAAAACCCTTGATATATTTGAGAGTTCTGTGAGGACTTTCTCCTCTGTAAATGTATTTGTTTCTCCCTCAGTTTTCTGACTATACTTGCAACTTAACTGTGGCCCCTTCCCCTCTCTTTCAGCAGTGAATACTGAGCAGAAATAATTATTAATATTATCTGCTATTACATTGTCGCCCTCAAGAAAACTTCCACTCTCTGTCTTCAGTCTAATTATTCCACTTTTTGTTTTTCTCCTTTCACTTCTATACCTAAAAAAGGTTTTCCCCCCTTTACCCACTGACTGGGCCATTTTCTCTTCAGCCTGTGCTTTTGCACATCTGATTACCTTCTTAGCCTCCTTCTGTCTAACAAGATACACCTCTTTGTCCTCATTCTTCTGCGTCTGCTTAAATTTCTTAAAGGCCAACTTTTTTGCTTTCACAATACTTGCTACTTCTTTTGCAAACCACAATGACTTTCTTTTTCTTGTGTTTTTGTCTAACTCTTTTGACTCTTTATGTACTCTCAAATAGGGTACAGTGGATCCCTTGTAGCGCCATATAAGGATAAGAATAACATAACTTACTGGATCTTCAAATTGTATTTTAAATTCTAAATACTATTGTACCCAAATTCTCTTTTTCACTAGAAGTAGGAATTGAACGGGGCTGCTCCAGGATTAGGGGCCCGGAAGCTTAAGCTTCATTAGTTTTATAGTAGATCCGCCCCTGACGTATGCTCCTCCCTAGATAGAAAACTAAGGAATGTACACTGAATCATACAAGAAAATATATGAATGCCCTATTGGCCGATGATAGCTTCTGTCCAAATGCATAATCAAATAACCATAAGTCCATAACACTATATTTTTAAATAAAGACCTAAGTTGCTTTAAAATTAGCCATCTTTAATATTACATTAAAATGTGTGTTTTGTCTGCAGAAAGAATAGACAGCTGACCAATGAGATCATTTTGCTTTCGCAAGTTCACTCCAAACAACATTGGCAAGGGCCAGTTGCAAAAACAACAACAGCAGGGAATTGAGATGACTCCCATGCCAATAACATACAGTATGTGTGGCTTATCAGGGCACTGACTGCCATATACTGCATACTTGCTTACTCTCCTGGAACGGCCAGGGGGCACACAAAAATCACCACCCAGAAAGTAGACAAATCTTCCAAAGGCAGCTTATACCCACTGCACATCCCACAGCTGTCTAATTAGTTGGCCTTAAAGAGAAAAAGTAGGCGAGGTGATGGCTTGATTCACGCTGAATTGAGTCGTCATAGCCCTTCCCCACACAGGGGCATCCCAATATAAACTCACAAGACACCCACCCTAAAGGTGCCCATACACTAGTAAGATTTATCTTAAGATCTGGCTGGTTGGAACAAAAACCTGGTTATGGATGAGTGACAGTTTGACAGTTTTCCAGCATTTCCAAGCAAATGGTCAACTGTCATTTGCTCTCATCCATAACCATGTTTTTGTTCCAACCAGCCAGATCTGAAGATAAATCTGCGTGTGTATGGCCACCTTTAGATCCACCTCCCCACTGCTATATGACAATCATGCTGCCACAAGCCAGCAAACATAAAATGGGGACCATAATGTCAAAAATGCTACTCCATCTATCAAAGCCTTGGAATGTAAAGGCTTTCAGAATTCTGCTTCACCAGTGCTTTTTCCTATTATACTGATTTAGCATGTACAGTATGGTAAATAATCAATCTACTCTAATGAACATCCGCAGTTTACAAATTCTCATTTATGTGATCTTATGTGATTTTGTTTATTCTACATGGACAGGACACTATGTCTGCTGCTCCGCTCCGTGCAAGAAGCAATGCAGAAACTTCTGGTTTATCGCCAAGAAAGGTAAAACAGGTAAAGACATCATACCACATTCTTCCAATACATGAAGCATATCTGTTAAAAGAAGGTTTTAGTTTGCATTACTTAAGATTGTGGAGTTGCAAGGTCTCTAATTATAATTTTTTCCAAGAACAAAAATGAATCAAAATTGCACCCATGTTTAGATTACCATGAGCTGGGAGTCCTGCGGGTTGATGAGAGATGCAAGGGCTGCTTGCATCTCCTGGATGTAGTTCTTCCAGCAGCTGGCTCCTAGAGGAAATTAAACTGCATGGGGGGACAAACACACACACACACACACACACACACACACACACACACAGACATATCAAGGAATCTGATGATGTATGCAGAAAGCACTTCTTTTGAAGTAATCACTGACTAAGCTAATTGGAAACTTCCAATTCCTTAATTAATATTCAGGGGGTGCTGCCGGTGTCCCAAAGGAATTCTGTCTGATGTTTTACATAAGTTTTAGCAATTTTTGGAATCTCAAACTCGCTGTGGAGGTCCGTGAATAAAGATTTTCGGTGCTGGTGTATTATAGCGGCGCCCATCGCATCGCATACCATAAGGCATGCGATGGTATGCGAGGCGACGCAATATCGCGCGATATTGTACAATGTCATACAATTTTAAAATTGTATGACATTGTGTATGGCATACAATGCCATACAATGCAATGCGATGCGATTAAAAATTGTATAAGCACCCTAATGGGTGCTTACAATGTTAAATGCACCCCCACGCCACCCCCCCACTATAAACGTGAACCCGAAGCGTGGCGAGCGCAGCGAGCCCGCGAGGGGCGGCGGTACGCGTCCTCCGACCTTTTCATACCCCCACTTTCCACGTCGGCGTGGAGTTGAGAATAGAAAGTGAGGCGAGCCCGAAGCGTGGCGGGCGCACGCGGATACCTTCACAGGTATACGTGTCCCTTTGCGGGCTTCACAGGTGTCCGCGTCCCCTCGCGGGGCTCGCTGCGCTCGCCACGCTTCGGGCTTGGTGGCTCGCTGCGCTCGCCACACTTTCTATTCTCAACTCCATGCCGACGTGGATAGTGGGGGTATGAAAAGGTCTGAGGACGCGTACCGCCGCCCCTCGCGGGCTCGCTGCACTCGCCACGCTTCGGGTTCACGTTTATAGTGTGGGGGTGCATTTAACATTGTAAGCGCCCATTTGGGTGCTTAAAAGCACCCTTTTGGGTGCTTATACAATGTTTCGTTGCAATCGCGTTGCATCGCATGCCATCGGGTGCATGGCATGCGTTGCGATAAAAACATTGCGCAATGTACATCGGGGGGGCGCCGCTATAATACACAAGTACCAGATTTTCTGCCCCCCAATTTAATACTAAAACCCAGTGACTGCAGGAAAACATCCATTCTGCTGTTTTGTTGGTTGTTTTTTTGTTTGTTTTTTATTTTCCGCCGACAGTTGATTTTTGACCTCTGTGTTAATGTGTGAAACTGGAATTAAACTTCTTGTAAGGGAGATGAAAACTGCGATAAATAACTATGTAAAATGTATTAAGCATTAACAAGAGAGAAAGTGGAGGGTGACAGAGAGATAGGACCAGCCAATCAGATTCTATCTATTATCTTGTAGAAGGTGCTAAATACATATGAAGTAGAATCTGATTGGTTGTTATGGGCAACATCCCATCTTTAATAGCAAATTGACCCTCTGTTGCCAGTTTTTTCCTTATCAATACATATTTATTGATTTGGTTTTATAAAAGCAGAAGGAGGGATAATGGGGAAATTAAATGGGAAAGGGCTGGAGCATCTTTTGTAGACTGTTGAACTCCCTTTGAGGGCTGGATTATGGGATTGGAGAAGGATGTGAGGTCGCTCCCTGGGCCCTTACAGAATTGGCGCTTTCACACTTCACCAAACCACACACTGTCCTATTGCCTGTGAATTCTGGAATTTAGGTGTTGCAAGCTGGAGCCTTCTGCCCAATGAGACGCCATGGTGAGCCATGTCCCATGACGTCTGTGACATTTGTTAGTGTAGAGCAGGGGTCCTCAAACTATTTTGCTCTGGGACCCCATCAGACAATAAAAATGATTACATGACCCGAGCAAGTTACTGCAGAATATCATCACATTAAGATGGAGAGATTAAGCAATTTGGGACTATTTACGTTGGAAAAGAGACATTTAAGGGGGGACATGCTCAACATGTACAAGTATATCAAGGGCCAATATAAGGAACTGTCACACACCCTCTTTTCTACTAGAAAGGAATCTAGGACACGAGGGCAGGAGTATAGATTAGAAGAAAAAAGATTTCATTCAGCTAGTAGAAAGAATTTCTTTACGGTCAGAACAGTCAAACTCTGGAACTCTCTTCCCAGAGAGGTGGTAACGGCTTGCTCATTAAATGCGTTCAAGGCAAAGTTGGACAAACATTTACTGGAGAAAAACATCCATGGGTACAAATAAGAAATATAATTTGTCTGTAAAATAGCAGAACCTACCAAATCAGCAATGGATATCTATACCCGGTTGAACTAGATGGACGCAAGTCTTTTTTCAGCCTTACCTACTATGTAACTATGTAACATCACATGTGTAGCCAGCAGACCGCACATACGTGGCAGCATTGTGGAGGCACAAAATGATGGGAGGAGCCTGAAGTAACAGACAATAAAAAAAAAAAATTCAGACTCCTTGAATCATTGACTGATGTCAGAAAAGTCATCAGCCTGATGGTCAGTAACATGGAGTCGCGACCCCATGCTGAGAAGGTAGCGACCCACTTTGGGATCAGGACTCACAGTTTGAGAACCGCTGGTGTAGAGGAATGGATTTGTGTTTTATTGCAGTGATGTGTGGGGGAAAGGGGGGGTTGTGAAGGAGTACTCAGTGTGGGTGTGTAGAGTTGCTTTTCAGTATCAGGTTTGGAGTAGAGGAGGGTGTGAGTGTGTTTGTGTATGTATGTGCGCTGTCTTTGTGTGGGGATGCGGTCATTTGGTCTTCAGCATTATGGTAGACCGTAATTAGGTCGACGTGGGAAAATGTCGACGTGTCTAGTTCGACATAGGAAAAAGTCGACATGGTTCTCGGTCGACGGGTTGTTAGTTCGACAGGTTAGTTCGACAATATCTAGGTCGACAGCCAAAAGGTCGACATGTGTTTTTTCACAGTTTTTTGAGCCGACATGTGCCGACAGGCGGTATTTCATGCCCTACCATCCCCTAGGGGTGGTGAGAGAATAAAATAGTGTTGCTGAGCGTAGTGAGGCACCTTGCCCGACGCATTGCGAGCACAGTGAGCGAGGGGATGCGGTGCACTTTAAACTGTGTCCATGTCGACTGTGTTGACATTCAGGTCAAAAACAGTGAAAAAACCCATGTTGACCTAGACATTGTCGAACTAACGATCTGTCGAATTAATGACCTTTCGACCTAGAACCATGTCGACCTTTTCCAATGTCAACCTAGACCCATGTCAACATTTTCCCATGTCGACCTAATGGTGTCGACCTAATGACTGTCGACCATCATGCTATAGACCAAATGATCCCAACCCTTTGTGTGTTGGTGTGAGAGGTGAGAGTTGAACAAGTTGGGGTTTGCAGAGGGGGTGTGTGTGAACGAGTTATTAGGGTTGGGAGGGGGGCTTGGGATACAAACTACAGTAGTTGCCTCAGGGCCACCCACAAACCTTAATCCGGTCCTCGGTGTACAAATAAGCACACCTTTAGTACATTTGTAGAGAAAACAATATAATCAATATGATATAAAGCAGCATAGTCCGATGCTTGGAGCTGGCTCGGGAATGCTGCTATTTTGCAACGATCCTGCTGCAATTGTAATGGAAATAATTATATAGCTGTAAATTTAGAGCTCAGCAAACGCCCACATACTGTAGGAACTTCCTCTCCTTTTATCTGAATCACAAGTAACATTATTGTGCACTCTGCAGTTTGCCTTGTTCATATAGGGGTTGTATTCACTGCTGACAGAACATTGCACAGTACTCTTGGCTAGATTAAGTGACAGAAAATGGTAACTAATTTGGTGCCAAGCAGACTATGAAAATTCTTACCTCACAACAGTTCACTATACGTGTTTTTAAAGAAACGCCTTATTTACCAAGTGGTGATTTTAGAAAACGGCAAAAAAATCAGTCACACCAAATAAATAACTTACTTGAGGCTAGTGTGTGTGTGTGTGTGTGTGTGTGTGTGTGTGTGTGTGTGTGTGTGGGTGTAAAATATCCTTATAAATCTGAATTACTGTTTGTAAGACATATGGGGCATACACATGACTGTTCTGTTCATACAATGTCTAGATTGCTTATGAATGAACCATGGATCACTCCATGTGTATGGCCCCTGGCGACGGTGAAGTCCCTGGCTAGATTTATACTACATGCAGTATAAACCTAGTCATCGCCATCTATTGAGTGCTGAGCAATGCTAGATTGCTCAGCACAAAGCTCCCATCCGTCGCCCCGTGTGCACAGGGCAATACAGATCTATAGATAGATATTTATGGATTTAGAATTGTAGTGAAAGGTGGCTAAAAAAATAATTGCTGCCTTCCTCTATGTGAGCTGAAGCACTGTTATTAGGGAACAGATAAATCTGAAATCAGTGATTTCTCTGCACTTTCCTTTTTTCTAACTGGTGAGAAACAAATCTGAAGGCTTTTCTTAATCAACAATGATGTCTAAAAACCTTGTTTTATAAACAGACCCAAGCTGCAAACATATAATGTAGCGATTATATCTGTATAGGGCATTTCATATGGCTATGCCAAAACTGCATTTATGGGGTCATTCCTATTCCCCGCAATATTTTTGCAGCATATCTTCATGTCGCACTTAGGGTGGGATGTACTAAAGTGAAAATGTGGTAAAACGGGTGTTTTACCTCATTTTCCTATGTACCATTAGCCGTCCGCCCCGTCTCCGCCTGGCAGGGTATCGCCACCCTTATCGCTGTCCGCGCAACCCTCCCTCCCGTCCTCCATCGATCTCCTCCTCCCCCAGCAGGTGTCACAGCCGGGAGGACATCCGGCTGCGGGGGGAGGAGGAGACGCAGGGGGACACTGACAGCCACCGGGATGTGACGGAGACCCCCGCACACCACATTACAGGTATCGCGGGGATCTCCGTCACCGCAACCCGATGCTAGCCGCATATGTTAGTACATATGCGGTAGCATCGCGGCGGCTGGCAGGCGAAGGGCGGCGATGTATATTAATACATCCCGCCCTTACAGTACTGTCAAATCACATATTTTTGTTACCAGACACATAGATGAACCAACAAAGTTTGGGGAGTTGGGCACTAAGAAAGGGCTGCGACTTTGGGTACCGTTTGTAGTGGCACATGTTGCAGCAACAGCACCTGCCACACTTAGCAGGGAATTTGATTGACACTTATGTATGTAGAAATACTGTTCTCTGGGGATGTAGCAAAAAAACACGTACACACCACAGGTGTAGAAAATTAATAAAGAAAAATTAACAGCTGTTTCTATGAGCAAGCTGGAAAAAAAAATACGGCCAGTGGGCTCTGCATTAGCTAATTGTTTGCTTCAAGTGTCTGTTTTCTACAGGGTACAAAATGTCTAAAACGTGGAAGAACCACAAGGCATCTGTCATTTTGCTGACAGCAAAACAGGCAGTGCACATTATCTTGTACAGTACCTACGGTTAGTTGAGCAGCTAATGCTGCTTATTATATATGACGAAATTAAATATTGAGTCTCCCATATCCAAAATGCTTGGATTCTGATATTTCCGTATTTTGGGATATTTATATACCATAATGAGATATCTTGGGGGTGGAACCCAAATCTAAGCAAATATTGCATTTATATTTCATATAAATCTATACACATACTGTAGGCCCTGATTCTTATTTGATCGGTCCCCCACGTGTTCGCATGGGTGACCGATGTTTGTGCCCATCCTGTCTTTTTCCCGGACCCCGCAATATATGTCAGACCAGTGCCAGATTAAGCCTTCGGGGGTCCCTCTTGCACGTTGCCATTACTGGCTGCAAACTGCATGGGAGAATATTACACTGTCAAAACACAAAGTAAAGGCAGTATAAACTTGGTCAATGGGTAACCCGGGCAGTTGTCCTGTGTATCTTGGAGTGCAGGGGAATTCTCCCGAGAGGTCAGTAGTTCTCACGAGATTCCTCTTAATCAACAGCAGACGGAGACGGTCAGTCCTATTCAGCAGCAGCCGCCAGAGGGCCTTATTTTGGTTCACTCTTTCTGACAAATTTCTTCTTAGATGGACAAAACCATGTGCACTGCAGGTGGGGCAGATGTAACTTGTGCAGAGAGAATTAGATTTGGGTGGGGTTTTACTTCAATGTGAGATCTATATTGCAGTGTAAAAATAAAGCAGCCAGTATTTACCCTGCACAGAAACAAAATAACTCACCCAAATCTAATTCTCTCTGCACATGTTACATCTGTCCCCCTGCAGTGCACATGGTTTTGTCCATCTAAGAAGGATTTTGTCAGAAAGAGTGAACTAAAATAAGGCCCAGAGTGTGGGACTGCTGCAGCAGGACAATTTGTAAGAGAAATGTTTACATATGGTCCCCAAAGCACCTTACTCTGTAGGAGACCTCAAAGTCCCAGTGCTGCCTATGATTACAAACCCTCCCATGACTAGGCTGCTACTGTTCTCCATGGGCTTGAGAAGCATGTAATGAGCTCCACCAATCAGAGCTCAGCACAAGCCTCTCAGCCTCTGCCCTCTTGTGCATGGGACTGTCAACTCCCAGTAATGCACTGCACACTTATGCAATCAGTGTGCCTTGGTTCCTGATGCTCAGCACCATTAGTCATTGTCACATTGGCAGATAGGTGAACCCCACTCTCATGCACAAAACCTTTTTTTTAAATATATGCCAACCACAGGGGGCCCCTAGCTAGAAGAGGGCCCAGGGATACTGACCCCTTGTGCCCCCATTATAATCCGGCCCTGAGTCAGACTCCACCGACTTATATGTGTGATCCCAGGAGCATTTCTCCTGCTGCAGGCACATGCGAGGGGATGTGGCTGCGTAATGCAAGGGGATACAGCGGCGGGGTGGGGGCCTTTTTTTGTTTTTGGCTGGCGAGCATTCTGGTACTCTGTAAACTGCGAGCTTTACAGCTTCCTGATTCAACCAGAATCAGGCTCATAATTTTATTTAGAATAATTTTGTGCATTAAACAAAGCATCCATTTAAGATGCGCTCAAACAATTAAGCAATATAATGATACAGGTTGGCACCTACAGCTAAGCGAACCGGACTTTTATGAAAGAATGGTATTTTTTTCCCCCCAAAATGCTTTCAAATGTTTATTGTAAGTTAATAAATCGATACTTTTACCCACTACAACTTTTCAGTTTGTTTTCATACTAGTATTTATGTATTAACATACTGTAGGGCCTTTTTCATGTATGTAAACATACAGTTTAAGTGATTATTGGTATGCTGTACGTCTCGACTATTGGGCTGCAATAAGAATTTCAATTCAGTAATGGTTGGTAGGAATAGTCCATTTGCGGGAGGTAACGGAGTGGGATCAAAAATGCAGGCATTTTGCAGCTGTTTTTGAGCAATATATTAGCCTTCAGCTGCGATCATGTATATAGAGAAACATGGCGCCTGCATCGCTAATGCAGCAACTAGTGTGCGTGACCACAGACTCACTAGTTATTGTGTACAGTAGTTCCTGAGGACTGTCAGTGCCAGTGGCTGTGCCCTCCGGAAATGCACTGCAATTGTTCTGCCGGGCGCCATCTAGTTGCCACCGGTGCTCAAAACACTTGAATTCACCCCGTAGATGTGAGGAGCAGC
Source organism: Crinia signifera (assembly GCF_055691185.1). NCBI lineage: Eukaryota > Metazoa > Chordata > Amphibia > Anura > Myobatrachidae > Crinia > Crinia signifera. The sequence continues at coordinate 198,163,024 of NC_139217.1, forward strand.
TTAAGCCTTTTATTATATACTATCCCTTGTGGAGGAAGTGGAACTTTTAATCCAATTATTTGGTTTCCTATTCAACATTCATTGAAAATAGACTTTAGTTTGATTTAGGAATAGGTTAATATTATTCAGAAATAATAATTGTAGAGAGCGCACTGAATTAAACACAATATTTATTAAAAAACAATTATTAAAAGGCTTTAACACAATAATATTAATTGATCTAAAAAATATATAAAGACACACATGGGCAGCCACTGAGACCCAACACAGTTCAGGTGGTGTATATAGATGTCCGGTATTCTTACCCACTATGATGGAAGTTACCCCCCATCACATCGTTACCCCTTCCCTTCCCCCTCATCAGCCCACTCATCATATTTGCCCATAACCATATTGGATGGACTTTTCAAAGGACATCATCTTTTCACTTTATTCATACAAGCTCCCCGCTAATCGGACATTCCATCTTCCATCATAGTGGGTAAGAGTACCGGACATCTATATACACCACCTGAACTGTGTGGGGTCTCAGTGGCTGCCCATGTGTGTCTTTATATATTTTTTAGATCAATTAATATTATTGTGTTAAAGCCTTTTAATAATTGTTTTTTTTTAATAAATATTGTGTTTAATTCAGTGCTCTCTCTACAATTATTATTTCTGAATAATATTAACCTATTCCTGTTTCATTGGGTCCCGTTAAGGGTTTCCACTGGGAGCTGCCTTATTAATACTTTGTTTTGTGTTTAAACCGTTGAATTAATTATTTTTGCGCCTGATTTCCATTCTTTTAGTTTGTGATTTAACCTGTTTATGTGAAGTTGGAAATTGTTATGTAGCTTGATATACTTTTAAGCCCCGTTCACTACTTGGAGGAATTTGACAAACCAAATTCAAAGATGGAATAATAGACGAAAACTGGTGTAAAGGGCAACTATCGGAAGTGTAGGATAGAAAACCAGAGAAATTCGCAACACCTATGTTTCAGGATGGGGCTCCTGAATGGTAAGAGTATCATTACAAATATTTACACATGACACAGTGGCTGAAAGCCCTTCTTGAGAACCAGGGCCGACAATTTCGCTCCCAGTGCGAATAGTATAAAAAATGTCCCCCAGATAACTTGGCACTAAACAATTTGCACGTGTGCAAAACAATGGTGTGGCCTAGCACGCCTTTTGCAACCTGCATGTCCAGACATTGCTTACCACAGGAATGGTTGCTGTCCTCCCATGCTTAAGTTGGCTGGCTGAAGGCCCACACAGTGACCCAGTAGGCTGCACTCTTTCTCATTCTGGTACTGCTGTGTTGTCCACAAAAAATTCCTAGTGTACACATGTATACATGGCCAATAAAGTTGATTCTGATTCTGATGTTCATTGCCACAGGGGAGTGAAATGCCGGTTTGCAAGGGGGATGCTGCTGCCTGGGCAGGGTAGGGGCTAGCTGTGTCTTCTTGGGTGAGAAACTATGTAAACGGTCTGGTACGTTGTTCACGAAGCAGGTGTTGCCCTGCTTGCTGAGGCTGGACTCCGGGTGAGGGAGATGCGAGCAGGACAGGTGGGACATCTCATCCTCAGGTGTTGCCTTGGCAGTGGTGTCCGGACACCTGGGGGATGGGGGGGGGCGGAGCTGTGGGGAGGCCGGCTGGCTGTGGGCTGCTAAACACTGCTTTTCACTGGTTGTTGCCATGGCAGCAGCGTCCAGGAATCTAGGGGTTTGGGGGACAGAAGCTGTGGGAAGGCTGGGTATGGGCCAGGGAGCATGGCTGTGGAGGCTGTGGTAGCACCGCGCCTCCCCACCTACAGCCTTCATAGGGGACGCAGAGCAGGTCATCCTGGCTCTGGTATTTCTCTTTATATAATGTCATAGTAGATGTAGCAAAAGCCACTCACAGTATATCAGAGACACTGGGTTACAAATATTATTACACTGGAATTAGATACACACACTCACACTCACACACACACACACACACACACACACACACAGTTGCAGTTGAAACCTTACAGCACTTGACATGAGGAAAATTTGTGTTCTCTATTAATGGAGTTCTTCTCAGAGTTTCAGGCTCCGTCACGCACAAAGGTACTCTCTGCCATCTAATTGATCAGTCTAAGCTAGCAATGTAGTTTTGTCACTTTTGTGTGTTTTATAAAAGGCCATAAGCTGTGTACACACGGGGGCGATAGGGGCTATAATCGCTGGGAATATGGTCGCAGGCGACCATATTGCCAGTGATGGAAGTGTGCCCCGGCGATAAATCGCCGGGTGCACGCTCCCGTTTTCAGCCCCATTGTAATCACTGGTCGCAGGAGCTTGCTCCTGCGACCAGCTGATTACCTCTGCGGCACCCCTGGCAGAGGTTCCCTTTCATCAGCGACCATCTCTGGTCGCTGATGAAAAGGAGACACTGGGCAATATATTGCTCAGCAATGTATTGCTAGCAATATATTGCTGAGCAATATATCTCCCCCGTGTGTATGGGGCTTAAGTTCCAATATTGGACTTTTTTTTCACTGTCAATTGTATGGGCAGTATTCAATGTTCCCATTTCACTTTATTCCGGCAAAGTTTGCTTTTTTTGGCGACATGGCCAGTCCTCTCTCCAAAAATGTTCCTCGCCCTATTCAACGCTCCCGGTTTGCCCCCAAAAATAAACCAGAGTGCTTTGCCCTGTTCGCCGCTTCTTCATCACCGTTGCTTTCTTATGGGAAATTTGTGTACCTCACTGTTTTGCACAAATAGAGAACGCTACTCACTGGCATGTATTCAATGCAGGTGCGAGCGGCCGGTGAGGGGGTTAAACTGCGAGGATCGCAGAAAACCAGTGATCCTCGCAGTTTAACCCCCACGCCGGCCGCTCGCACTATGCAACGTTCCGGGGGAATCCTCGCAGTCACAGAACTGCGAGGATTCCCCTAAACTGCGAGAGCCGCGGCTAGTGCAGCAAACTCGCTGTAATTAGCCTCGATTCTCGCAGTTTTTGGAGGCACATACGCCAATTCTCCCTCGCTCAAAAAACGGAGCGAGGGGGAATTTGCGTATGAGGGGGGTCAGTTGAATACTGACAGGGTGAGCGGTGACTGCGAGCAAAAAGTCCTGCTCGCAGTCACCGCTCGCCCACGGCATTGAATATATGCCACTGTCTTTTTTTGGCTTGCCTCTCCTTTTTGCTCTCTCCTTTTTTTTAGGTGTTTTGCAAGTGTATTTTTTTTTATTATTTGAAGGATCTATAGTATTTTTTTTTCTTTAGAAGTGCCACATTAATATCTTTTTTATTTTTTTTCCATCTGCTGTTATGATTCTTATTAAATGCACCTGTTCAGTAAAAACCAGTAAAAACAAATAAAAGTATCTGTAATTAGCTAGGATGGGTTAGGTTCTCCAGAGGTGACTACTGTCTCCGCTGTTGCTGTCAGTACTGCAGTGGGTTATATGAGAATATGTGTAATTAGCAGAGTCTGGCCAAGTACTGTGTTCACTTTAACTTGAGTTGTTTATGTCCGAAAAGATTAATACAGTTTGTTTTCATTTCACGGACTCTTTTGTACATATTGTACCTTTCAAATAACTTTGAAATGCGTTTGAGAATCTGTGCTTTTGATATGCCTTATCTTTCCCTGTGTACGGCCGCAGTTCCCCACATGACTCATCTTGCTTTCTTGCAAGATGTTTGTTCTAGCTTGTTGATAATGTTGTGTGTGTTTTTTTATTAGAGGTCACAGAAGCATGTTCCTTTACAGCTGTTTGTTTATTCAGGTTATGTTTTTAATTCAGAGGGGAAGCTGAATCAAGCCCTGGAGATAGAGATAAACTGAAGAGCGAAAAAGTACCAACCAATCAAAACATAGATCCCTGATTAGTTTTCAGCCAATCAGCGTCTTCCCAATCTTTTGAATAGGATTTTTTGTATTCTCTCGCCAGCCATTTCTCCGGTCCCCGCTCCCCACCTGCTGCTCTCCGGTCCCCGCCAGCCACACAGGGCCCCTCTCCCCCAGACCTCGCTCCATGCCGCACTGACAGCTGCACATATGATTTATCTTGTGTGCAGACCGTCCGGCCTCCGGATCTGATCAGATGTGCACGGGACCCAATCCTCCACAATCGGGTGAAATTGGGCCCAAATCGCGTAGTGTATGGGGGCCTTCAGTACAGTCTGTAAAATTAAGCTGATAAGTTGTGTACTTTATCTCTTTCCACTTTTTATACCTCCTATGCTTGATACACCTCTAAGCAAGTTCATTTTCTTCCTAATTTTTCATTGGTTACCTGTTTTCCCAGGTCTGTAAGCCCAAGACTGTCAAACCACTTCAGTGTTTTGAGGTGCCCAAACCAAAACCTTGTGATGGAGTACCCCAGTCCAGCTTCTTGGTTATGGGGAGAGCGGCCTCTCCTGATAGCATGGACCCAGTGGATCACTTCTCTGTAGTTACCAGCAGCACGGACTCCCCTTGCAGGTAAGTTGCTGTGAGATCCTGTGTAATATGTGTGTCTTCTGTGCTCTGGTTGCTGGGATAGATTTTGAGTCTCTTGTATCAAGCCAGATACACACTAAATGGATGTGTGTGCCCGGGGACCGCGTTTGCAATGGGACCCACGGGGTGCCAGTATCGGCAAGTGCGTTCACATTTGTCGATGCCATCAAGTGGGGGTGGGGGGTGGTATCCAGGGCTATGCTGCATTCCGTAGCTTGGCTCTCACTAGTCATCTCTTTTGATGTACGTTTGCATGCACAAACAACAGTGGATGTTGACGAGGATGCTCGGTCAGCGACATTGTGAGACTAGACAAAATTTGTATTTTTATATTTTGACCAGTTGGAATCGGCCAAATGTTTTAAAATGTTGTCCAGTGTGTACCCAGCTTTACACAAATGGTGTATCCATATATAGAAACAAATATAAAGTCAGTGGGGTTATCCATAAGGGTTACCCCCTAACTCAGGGCCTTATTCTAGTTCACTCTTTCTGACGAAATCCTTCTTAGTTGGACAAAACCATGTGCACTGCAGGGGGGCAGATGTAAAATGTGCAGAGAGAATTAGATTTGGGTGAGTTATTTTGTTTCCGTGCATGGTAAATACTGGCTGCTTTATTTTTACACTGCAATATAGATCTCACTTTGAAGTAAAACCCCACCCAAATCTAATTCTCTCTACACAAGTAACATCTGCCCCACCTGCAGTGCACATGGTTTTGCCCATTTGAGAAGGATTTTGTCAGAAAGAGTGAACTAGAATAAGGCCCTGTGTACCCTTGCACTGTTTGGTATTTAACATAAATTTGGACTATATGTGAAAACAATAAGACTATACAGTATGTTGCAAGTATAACAGAGCCTGCCATGGCTCAAGGTAGTGGAACAGATAACAAAAAAGATAAAAAATAAATAATGCGCTTATAAATTATAATAGTTTTCACGATTTTTTTAGGGGGACGCAAGTCACTTAGCATAAAATTCAAATCTTTATATCATATAAAATCAATACTAAAATAATATACAGTAACAATGACTCCGTCCACAACAATAATAATAATAATAATTTTATTTATGTAGCGCTCTTTCTCCAATAGGACTCAAGGCGCTTAACAGCTAGACTGAATGCAATACAGTCCAGAAACAATGAAGTATAGAAAAGCTTTACATAAACAATACTTAAGGGAATGAAGGAAATGCATGAGTAAACAGGAAAGTCTTGAGTCTTTTTTTGAAGCATTCTAGAGTGGGGGCCTCTCGAACTGTGTGGGGAAGTGAGTTCCATGAAGTTGGAGCTGTGAGATCCTGTGTAATATGTGTGTCTTCTGTGCTCTGGTTGCTGTAATCGGATGGGACATTATGGAATCAGAAGCTGCTTCAAATACCTTGGGCCTTGGTCATGAAGGGCTTTAAAGTAAATTAGAAGATCTTGAAGATGATTTGATATTTTATGGGCAGCCAGTGAAGCGAGTAGAGAATGGGAGTTATGTGGCTTGAATGGGGCTGGTTGGTTAACAACCTGGCAGCTGTGTTTTGTACCAGCTGTAATCAGTGCAGGTCATTTGCTGGGAGACCAAGGTAGAGGGCATTGCAGTAATCCAAGCGAAATTATACAAATGCATATATGACTTTTGGCAGATCTTCAGATGATTATGTGCTTGATCCTGGCTGTGTTCCTCAGATGAAAGAATGATTGTGGCTGATATATAGGGTGAAATGTAATAGGGTGAGAGAATCAGAAAGCAAGAGATTTGGTAAGAAATGTCCAGTGTTTTTAAAGCGGCAATCATTTACACTGCACTCTGTGACCTGCCAGTGAGCAATGATTTGAACCAGCATAGTACTGTGCCCTCAATCAGAAGCCCATGGTCCACCGTATAAAATGCTGCAGAGAGATCCAGAAGGATTAAGATTGAACAGTCAACTCTGTCTCTTGCCATCAGAAGATTGTTTAGCACAGGGGTGTCAAACACAAGGCCCGCGGGCCAAATCCGGCCCGCCAGACCCCTTCATGTGGCCCGTGCAGCCGCCACCAGCCTTCACCTTTTATTCTCGATTTTTTTTTTTTTTAAACAAGAAAGACACCTCTTCAGCGCATGCGCGACAGCCTACAAGCCAGATAACGTCTGCCCTCTAGCGCAGTGCCGCCGGTCGTCAACCCCTCCTCCGCTCCCACCTGCTGTATAGGAGCCACAGAGAGGAAAGAGCAGGTCCGTCGTGGTGAATGGTGCTGCTGCTGCTGTGTGCTCCAGGTCACTTACTGCTGAGTGTGCACTGCACAGTGACCGGGAGCCCGCTGCCCCCCACTCCTGGATAGATAGTGCGAGGAGCGCTACTCACAGGAGCAGGGCTTAAAGTGGTTATGCAGAGGTGGGGGAACTCATTTCTCTATGCCACCTAATTACACCCCCTCCCCTCCCCACATTAGGCAGAGACAGGGCCAGTGGTAGGTTTTTTAGCATCCCCCTGCAAACTACAATGCTTTTCTGTAAGAATTACTGTGCAGAGCCAATGTGTAGGTTAAAATGTTCCACCTCACCATTAGAGTTGGTGGAACTCCGTTCCACCCAGTTCCCCCTCACTTTAACCCCTGCACAGGAGGGAGGGGGAAATGCGCCTGTGTGAGAGCGCAGCTGTGTCCTTGGTGGTGGAGCAGCTCAGACTGGAGTGGACGCATCAGAGCGGATAAGTGTCAAACTCTCTGCCTATGTGTGTGTGTGTGTGCACTGGCACATTGTAGCCCATCATTAATTGCTGTGTCCCATGATAATAAGCAGGACATATGCCCTAAGAGTGCTGCCCCCCTGTGCAGGCAGCCCTAATGCACTGCAGTTCACAGCAATAGCAAGAGGGAAATGCTACTGCTGAGTATACAATAATTGAATGCAGTGACAATAATTTATCATAATAAAGAGTGGACACATAGGGGGAGATTCTCTAAGCGAAAAATGCGGTAAAAACCCCGTTATCTGGGTTTTTACCGTATTTTGGGATGCTGTAAGCAATCCCCGCCGGGTTACCGCGGCGGGGGGCATCGCCAGAAAAATCTGGCGATGCCCCATAGAAGCCAATGGGCTTCTACCGCAACCCTCCGCCGCCCCGCGCCGACCCCCCTCCGCCCTGCATCGCCCCCTCACCTGTGTCCGGGCAGCACAGAGCTGTGCTGCCCGGACCTGTGACCTCCTCCCTGCACTGATCCTCTTCCGGGTGCAGGGAGGAGGAGAGCCCGGGCAGCGCTGGGTGTGTGAGGGAGGGGGGAGCCGCGCGGGGCCTGCTGGGACCCGGCGACTCTCACCGCAAAGGACAGCTCTTAACGCAAGAGCTGTCCTTTGCCTTAATTATCGCATATGTTACAACATAAATATGCGAAGGGGGGCGGAGATTCTTATAGAATCTCCCCCATAGTCCTACAGCTACAACCGGCCCTTTGAGGGTGACCAAACTGCTGATGCGGCCCCCGATGAATTTGAGTTTGACACCCCTGGTTTAGCACATATACCAGGGCTGTTTAAAAAAGTGTATTTCAATACACTTATTTAAATAAATAAATGTGACCATTAAGTTGGTGTCCCAGCTAGGTATACCAATGAGTAGAAAGATGAAGTCTAATTATCTCCATATATGCCTGCTCCTGTGACTGCTATAGAAACTCTGCCTGTGTCCATTTTTTTATAGGACTAGATAATTTCCCATAGCAGCATTATGTTCTATGCCTATACGCTGGAATTTTCCAATCATGCTTTTATATGGAAATATCTCGTCATACTGTGTTTATTGACTTTATAGATCTCTTTTCATAGTTCACCAATCGCCAGGGCCAGTGCAAGCGATCCCAGCACCCTAGGCAAATCTGAATCGCCGCCACCCCCCAGGTCGCGGGAGACACTTCTGTCCCCCGCCCCCCTCCCCCCAACATAGACGGGAACTCCCTGGGGGTGGGCGCTACCCGCAAATTGCCGCTCACCTGCATGAGGGGGTACGGTGCCACCCAAAGATTGCTGCTGTCCAGCACGGTGGTGCGGGCGCCACCCGCCGACCAGATCCACACCAGGGGTGGGCTCCAGGGGGGCAAGGGTGGGTGCAGCATTGCTGCCTACGGCTCACCTGTTGCTGGCTGCTTTCATCCTGCTCTCCTCAGGCCAGAGCAGGAGCGCTGCTGCTGCTGCTTTACAGCTCACTACCGCCCTCCAGTGGCCGGCGCCCTAGGCAAATGCCTGAAGCTGCCTAGTGGTGGCGCTGGTCCTTGCAATCGCCCACGAGCCACTTGAGACCTCCCAGAGTAGCAGGGTTGCAAGTGGTCCTTTTAACTTGTGTTGGATCGCTTGCAACTCCTGTTCCCTGCCGCCGGAGAGAGATTGGACCTGCATGCCGATCTGACCTCCGACTCAGATCTGATGCATACAGGACAGTGCATTGGACCTGAGGGGACAACACACTGACCCGATTTGGGCCGATTTCTCGTCCCGTTCCATCGGGAATGGGTGAAATTGGCCCAAATCTGAGGTAGTGTATGGGGGCCTTAACAAGATGACAGTGCTGGGCTCTTTAAGTGTCCTCATTGCTGGTTACTGAATTACACACTACAACATAGGTCTCCAATCTCTGTCATTAAGGCACCCAAACATTTTAGTTTTTAAGAATATCCCTGCTTGGCCACATGTAAGTTAGATAGAATCTCAGTTAATTTGGAGACCGAATTTGAAAACCACTGTACTACTTAATTAGGGAGTACCATGTTTGTGTGATGTTTCCTCAGTATGGAGGACCATTAATTCAGGTGTATTTATATGGAGATCAATTAGCCACAAATGTACCTTGGGCTGCTTAGACCTTGCTCCACCTCCTGCAGCTCCAATTAGATACCCTAGAGCAGCGGATCCCAAACTATTTGCCTCGGCACCCAGGGGTACCTCAGGACACTTGCAGGAAGCCCTGGGGTTGAATGTCCAAGACCAACTCAAATTATTTATGGTGAATGTAAAAGGCAAAACCAGTGCCGGTGGCTTCCAATCATAAAATATGTGGACAATCAGAAGCAAATCTTGTCTACTTAATGTCTTAGTTTAATATCTTTTTCTGAATTTCTCAATAATACCTCTTTTAGACAGCTGTGGACGAATAACCCGGCAATTACCTGGCATTTGAAGTGCCAGGCTATTCGGCCACAGCTATCAGACCCCCCTTCAGACTAAAGAGCAAATCTCCAGGGTCTAAAATTTAGACCTGGTAATTTGCTCAATTACACAGGGTTTTCACCTGTGTGAAAGGGTCAACCCAGATCCTAAACTCTGGGTCTCCGACCCTGGTCATTTGCAGGGTTGGAGACCCGGAGTTTCAGATCCGGATTGACCATTTCACACAGAAAAAGTATTTCATGTGTAGTTCATGAAATTCCCAGGTGGAACTGCTTCACTCGGGAAATTCAAATTCTGTGTGATAGGGGTATAAGAAACTTTTGACCTAAGGGTGCCGTGAACAAAATTCTGATTATCTAATGCGTTGTAGCTCAAAAAAGTCTGGGAACCACTACCCTAGAGCTTATGTAACATACTTAATTGCATTTTTTAGCATTACCTGAAAGAGGAACATGGGTTCTTTTGAAATCACTTTGAAAACCAAGCAGAGAATAACTAGGTAATCTGTTTACTACACAAGAAAGAGATTTATCCTTCTAGTGCCACAAAAAGCAGCAATACTTCCACAGAGCAGGAATCAAAAAAACATTTGTACAATTAATTAATTTATACCACCACCACCACCACTATAGATGCCATCTATATCATCACTGCTTATTTGCCCAAGCATCATACTGCCCCCTCAGTGAAGCTCCATTCTGAGTCACCATATCCCCGTACGTATGTGGCGACTGTTGCCGGGAGCACGCTCCCGCGGCCAGCCCTGCAATAGTTGCAGGAGCAGGCTTCCCCTGGCGGCATCCCGTGGAGCAGCAGGTCAGTGGCGGCCACACCCAACCCCCCCCCCACCGTGCGGAGTAGGTTAGCAGCGCCTGCCCCCCCCCCCCTCCATGGAGCAGCATGTTGCCGGCAGACGCACCCCCCCCCCCCCCCCCCTTGTAATAGCTCTGCTCGCTGATGAAAAGGAGACACTGAGCAATATGATTTGCTGAGCAATATATTGCCAATATATTACCTTAACAGTCATAAACTCTGTGGCTAATTGCCCACTAAAATTCCTGCATCCTGGGGAAAGACTATTCAATTAAATACCTTTTTTTTTTTTTTTTTTTTACCACACCTAAGATTACTGTGCAGAAACCAACTGATTTCACGTATATTGCTGAATCAGTGGGTTTTTCCACACAGACATTTCTTTGTAGCTCCATTCCACCAGCAAGGATTAACAACGCGGGGTGATCCGGAAGCATAAGGAGTCCTACTTGTGTTAGGTCTTTTTGTGTGTGTCTTTTTGTGTATGTGTCAACTTAAATGTTGACAATTACAAAAAATGTTTAAATAAACTAGAAGGAATTCTAATGAATATATACACAGCTTCAATCATAAACAGGACTTTAGAATATCTTGTTCAACACATTGAAATGTTTGCTTGGAGGGTTCAGCTGTGACTGACAAATATAGCTTCATCTGATATGAAAGGCTCCACTGGCAGGCACATTGGCTCATGGGCCAAAGTCTGATCATTTTTTTCTGTGCTTGGCACAAGTGACATTTGAGCATTCTGTCATTGCCAACTACTGTGACTGTCATTTTCGCTGACATTATTTGATCTTCCTAGTTCCTGCATGCTTCTCTACTCAGCAAAGTAAGGGATAAATTACATTCTAAAAAGGGTATTCATTATAAGTAATGTTTGTTTGCGTGCATGAAATAAGGTAGCTAAATGTAAACAAAAAGACCGCTCTACAGCCATAGGTGTGCGCACATTGAGTGTTAGAGGTGCACAGACACCCCTTAATGCTGTGCACCCTTATGAACACCTCTGCTGATCATAGGTGCCGATTCTGTGGGTGCTCAAGGGCCCGAGCACCCACGGAAATTGATGAGCACCCATGGGCCCGAGTCCTGCTACTGGGCCGCCATATTAACTTGCTAATTTGCGGCTGCAGCACCCACATTGCCGGACCCGCCACCTGGGAAACAGTATGCCGGGAAGAGTGTATTCTACCCGTGAATACCTGCACTGTGGGGGCATGTATGTACCTGCACTGTGGGGGCATTTATGTATGTGGAACTCTGTTGCCGTAATTTGAATATTGGAGACAACTGTGCCCCATCATATAAATTGGTATTATTTTGTGGCCACACCCCTTCCCCATGAAGCCACTCCTATATTTTTGGCTTGAGCACCCACCAGCAAAAACATAAATCGGCACCTATGCTGCTGATAACAATATCAGCAATACCCTTAACCAAAGACTTTTGCTTTTTAGAACTGTATTCCATTTAAAGAAGCGCCCATCTATCAATTATATGTGTGTTTGCACTGTTAATTGAACTAGACCATTGTTATATCACTAAATACCTGCGTCATCCTTATATGTTTATAACTGTATTTGCATGTACTGTTACACAGAGTAATCAGAAGATTACAACTGAAATAGGCAGGAGATTATGGTGTGGCTGAGAGACTTTTTATACTGTAGAGAGTGCCAATAGATGATGGAAGACACGCCTGATTGGTGGTGTTAGACACGCCCAATAGGTGGAGCTATGCACACTCTTTGATGGTGCACCCCCTAATAAAATGTGCTGCACACGCCTATGTCTACAGCTCACTTTTTTAAATGTACTAAAATAATTTCTCTGTCTTCTGCCTCCTGACGCTAATTGCAGGCTACAATATTGTGCTGCATTTCCCATTAGGCATGTGAGTTGGGGCGGCAGGTTGTTTGCAGGGCTGTCCTGGCACTGTCTTCTTCACTGTCCACCCGGTGGATGGCGGCGACTGTGGAGGAGCATTGACGAGTTACTGAAGATAAAAGATGTCAGGGAAGCCATTGATGGGCAGTGGCCATGCAAAATAGCCACGTACCAGGTGAAAATAGATAAAATCGATCCCATCTCTCTCGGCCTCTACCTTAACCCCTTCCTGACAGAGCCAGTTTTTGCGTTCCTGACAGAGCCCTTTTTTTCAAATCTGACATGTATCACTTAAGTGGGGATAACTTTTTTTTGCTTTTACTTATCCCAGTGATTTTGAGATTGTTTTTTCGTGACACATTGTACTTCAAATTAGTGGTAAATTTGGGTCGATACAGTCTGTGTTTTTTTGTGAAAAATAGCAAAATGTCGTAAAAAAATGGAAAATTTTGCAATTTGCAAAATGTTAAATTTTCTGCTTGTGAGACAAATAATCATACCACTCAAAATAGTTAATAACTAACATAGACCATATGTCTACTTTATGTTTCCATCATTATTTCAACTTCCTTTTAATTTTTTTGGACACTAGGAGGCTTACAATATGAATAGCAAATTCTCAAATTTTCAAGAAAATTTCAAACACTGATTTTTTTAGGGACCAGTTCAGTTCTGATGTGACTTTGAGGGACTTGTATGTGAGACACCCCCATAAATGATACCATTTCAAAAACTGCACCCCTCACAGTATTCAAAACAGCATTTTGGAAGTTTGTTAACCCTTTAGGTGTTTCACAGGAATTAAAACAAAGTGTAGGTGAAATTTCAAAATTTCATTTTTTTTGCAGATTTGCATTTTTAATAAATTTTTCTAAGGAACACAGTACATTTTACTAGAGAAATGTGACTAAAAATTGATTCCCCCAATTCTTTTGTTTTCATAAATATCCTATATGTGGCCCTAGTGTGCACGTTGACCAAACCACAGGCTTCATAATAGAAGGAGCACCTACTTGATTTTGGAGCCTCCTTTTTATGAGATTATTTTTTAGGCACCATGTAGGTTTCTAGGCACCATAAGATGCTAAAATTTAGGAACCCCCCCACAAGTGACCCTATTTTGCAAACTACACCCCTCAGGGAATTCATCTAGGGGTATAGTGTACATTTCAAACCCCCAGGGGTTTCACCAATTGTGGTACAACTGGGCAGTGAAAATTAAAAATTAAATTTTTTACACAAAAATGCAGTTCTGGCTAAAAAATTTTCATAAGGTATGAAGGAGAAAAAGCACCCCAAAATCTGTGCCCCAGTTTCTCCCGAGTATGGCAATGCCTCATATGTGACCAAAAAATACCAGTTGGGTGCATGGCAGGACTCAGAAGGGAAGGAGTGATTTTTGGTGGTGGAATGTTGGTGGGTGCTATGTCGCATTAGCAAGACCCCCAAAGCACCAATACAGTGGAACCCCCCCACAAGTGACCCCATTTTGCAAACTACACCCCTCAGGGAATTCATCTAGGGGTATAGTGTACATTTCAAACCCCCAGGGGTTTCACCAATTTTGATACAACTGGGCTGTGCAAATGCAAAATTACATTTTTTACACAAAAATGCAGTTCTGGCTCAAAATTTTTCATTTTCACAAGGAATGAAGGAGACAAAGCACCCCAAAATCTGTGCCCCAATTTCTCCCGAGTACGGCAATGCCTCACATGTGACCAAAAAATACCATTTGGGTGCATGGCAGGACTCAGAAAGGAAGGAGTGATTTTTGGATTTTGCAGCTCAGATTCTGGTGGAATGTTGGTGGGTGCTATGTTGCATTAGCAAGACCCCCCAAGCACCAATACAGTGGAACCCCCCCCACAAGTGACCCCATTTTGCAAACTACACCCCTCAGGGATTCATCTAGGGGTATAGTGTACATTTCAAACCCCCAGGGGTTTCACCAATTTTGATACAACTGGGCAGTGAAAATGAAAAATTACATTTTTTTTACACAAAAATGCAGTTCTGGCTCAAAATTTTTCATTTTCATAAGGTATGAAGGAGAAAAAGCACCCCAAAATCTGTGCCCCAATTTCTCCCGAGTATGGCAATGCCTCATATGTGACCAAAAAATACCAGTTGGGTGCATGGCAGGACTCAGAAGGGAAGGAGTGATTTTTGGTGGTGGAATGTTGGTGGGTGCTATGTCGCATTAGCAAGACCCCCAAAGCACCAATACAGTGGAACCCCCCCACAAGTGACCCCATTTTGCAAACTACACCCCTCAGGGAATTCATCTAGGGGTATAGTGTACATTTCAAACCCCCAGGGGTTTCACCAATTTTGATACAACTGGGCAGTGAAAATGAAAAATTACATTTTTTTACACAAAAATGCAGTTCTGGCTCAAAATTTTTCATTTTCAGAAGGTATGAAGGAGAAAAAGCACCCCAAAATCTGTGCCCCAATTTCTCCCGAGTATGGCAATGCCTCATATGTGACCAAAAAATACCAGTTGGGTGCATGGCAGGACTCAGAAGGGAAGGAGTGATTTTTGGTGGTGGAATGTTGGTGGGTGCTATGTCGCATTAGCAAGACCCCCAAAGCACCAATACAGTGGAACCCCCCCACAAGTGACCCCATTTTGCAAACTACACCCCTCAGGGAATTCATCTAGGGGTATAGTGTACATTTCAAACCCCCAGGGGTTTCACCAATTTTGATACAACTGGGCAGTGAAAATGAAAAATTACATTTTTTTACACAAAAATGCAGTTCTGGCTCAAAATTTTTCATTTTCAGAAGGTATGAAGGAGAAAAAGCACCCCAAAATCTGTGCCCCAATTTCTCCCGAGTACGGCAATGCCTCAAATGTGACCAAAAAATACCATTTCGGCGCATGGCAGGACTCAGAAGGGAAGGAGTGATTTTTGGATTTTGCAGCTCAGATTCTGGTGGAATTTTGGTGGGTGCTATGTCGCATTAGCAAGACCCCCCAAGCACCAATACAGTGGAACCCCCCCACAAGTGACCCCATTTTGCAAACTACACCCCTCAGGGAATTCATCTAGGGGTATAGTGTACATTTCAAACCCCCAGGGGTTTCACCAATTTTGATACAACTGGGCTGTGCAAATGCAAAATTACATTTTTTACACAAAAATGCAGTTCTGGCTCAAAATTTTTCATTTTCACAAGGAATGAAGGAGACAAAGCACCCCAAAATCTGTGCCCCAATTTCTCCCGAGTACGGCAATGCCTCACATGTGACCAAAAAATACCATTTGGGTGCATGGCAGGACTCAGAAAGGAAGGAGTGATTTTTGGATTTTGCAGCTCAGATTCTGGTGGAATGTTGGTGGGTGCTATGTTGCATTAGCAAGACCCCCCAAGCACCAATACAGTGGAACCCCCCCACAAGTGACCCCATTTTGCAAATTACACCCCTCAGGGAATTCATCTAGGGGTATAGTGTACATTTCAAACCCCCAGGGGTTTCACCAATTTTGATACAACTGGGCAGTGAAAATGAAAAATTACATTTTTTTACACAAAAATGCAGTTCTGGCTCAAAATTTTTCATTTTCATAAGGTATGAAGGAGAAAAAGCATCCCAAAATCTGTGCCCCAATTTCTCCCGAGTATGGCAATGCCTCATATGTGACCAAAAAATACCAGTTGGGTGCATGGCAGGACTCAGAAGGGAAGGAGTGATTTTTGGTGGTGGAATGTTGGTGGGTGCTATGTCGCATTAGCAAGACCCCCAAAGCACCAATACAGTGGAACCCCCCCACAAGTGACCCCATTTTGCAAACTACACCCCTCAGGGAATTCATCTAGGGGTATAGTGTACATTTCAAACCCCCAGGGGTTTCACCAATTTTGATACAACTGGGCAGTGAAAATGAAAAATTACATTTTTTTACACAAAAATGCAGTTCTGGCTCAAAATTTTTCATTTTCAGAAGGTATGAAGGAGAAAAAGCACCCCAAAATCTGTGCCCCAATTTCTCCCGAGTATGGCAATGCCTCATGTGTGACCAAAAAGTGTCAGGACTCAGAAGGGAAGGAGTGATATTTGGATTTTGCAGCACAAATTCTGGTGGAATGTTGGTGGGTGCTATGTCGCATTAGCAAGACCCCCAAAGCACCAATACAGTGGAACCCCCCCACAAGTGACCACATTTTGCAAACTACACCCCTCAGGGAATTCATCTAGGGGTATAGTGTACATTTCAAACCCCCAGGGGTTTCACCAATTTTGATACAACTGGGCAGTGAAAATGAAAAATTACATTTTTTTACACAAAAATGCAGTTCTGGCTCAAAATTTTTCATTTTCACAAGGAGTGAAGGAGAAAAAGCACCCCAAAATCTGTGCCCCAATTTCTCCCGAGTACGGCAATGCCTCATGTGTGACCAAAAAGTGGCAGGACTCAGAAGGGAAGGAGTGATATTTGGATTTTGCAGCACAAATTCTGGTGGAATGTTGGTGGGTGCTATGTCGCATTAGCAAGACCCCCAAAGCACCAATACAGTTTAACCCCCCCACAAGTGACCCCATTTTGCAAACTACACCCCTCAGGGAATTCATCTAGGGGTATAGTGTACATTTCAAACCCCCAGGGGTTTCACCAATTTTGATACAACTGGGCAGTGAAAATGAAAAATTACATTTTTTTACACAAAAATGCAGTTCTGGCTCAAAATTTTTCATTTTCAGAAGGTATGAAGGAGAAAAAGCACCCCAAAATCTGTGCCCCAATTTCTCCCGAGTACGGCAATGCCTCACATGTGACAAAAAAATACCAGTTGGGTGCATGGCAGGACTCAGAAGGGAAGGAGTGATTTTTGGATTTTGCGGCTCAGATTCTGGTGGAATGAATGGTGGGTGCTATGTGGCATTAGCAAGACCCCCGAAGCACGGTGAAATGATGAACCTAAAAATCCATAGATGTGTGGTATATTTTAAAACACTCCTTTATACATAGGCCGGGTTTGTCGGGGCAAGTGTCACACTGGAAAATAGTTTGCTTTCTTATTCCCTTTTTATAGCAAACTTTGCACCTTTTTTGTGTCCTGCCCTTTTTTCCAGTGGAGGGGATTTCATCAGGAAAATGCTGCCCTGGTACAATACGGGGGCCAGTACTAGAAGTACTGGGGCCCTCTGCCTGCTGGTTCCCAAATACTAGGCCCTTTATGACTTCCTCTTGAAAGTGCATAAATGTCCCCCTCTGGCCGGTAGAACGGAATAGCACGTAAGCGTTATACAGTGCCATCTGGATGATATACACGGCCAGCTTCTTGTACCAGATTTTTGTTTTCCGCAGGGCACTGTACGGCTTCAGTACCTGATCTGAAAGATCCACTCCGCCCATGTACCTATTGTAATCCAGGATACAATTAGGTTTTGAGGTGTGGGTACTGGTACCTCGTACAGGGACGGAGGTGGTACTGTCTCCGTGAATTGTTGTCAGTATAAGGACATCCCTCTTGTCCTTATATTTGACCAACAACATATTTTCGGTGCATATTCCCCTGCTTTCACCCCTTCTCATTACTTGGGCAATGTGCGTTTTTGGGAGGCCTCTTTGGTTCTTGCGCACAGTACCGCAAGCTGCTGTACCTCTTGAACCAAGGGCCTTAAACAGGGGGATGCTGGTGTAAAAGTTATCCACATAGGGGTGATAACCTTTATCCAGGAAGGGGTGCACTAAATCCCAGACAATTTTTCCACTAACACCTACGAGGGAGGGGGGGCATTCTGGCGGTTCAATTCTTTAATCCTTCCCTTCATATACCCTAAACCTGTGGGTGTACCCTGAGGTGCTTTCACACAGCTTATACATTTTTATGCCATACCTTGCCCTCTTACTGGGAAGGTACTGGCGGAATTTAACCCTTCCTTTAAAATGTATAAGGGACTCGTCTATGCAAATGAATTTATCTGGGATGTACATCTCTTCAAATTTGGCACTGAAATGATCAATGACCGGCCTGACTTTGAATAGCCGGTCAAAGGTGGGATCATCTCTGGGTGGGCACTGTGCATTATCGTTGTAATGCAAAAATTTAAGGATCGTCTCAAATCGAGCCCGGGGCATGGCCATACGGTAAAATGGGGTGCTGTACAGAACATCTGTACTCCAATATTGCCTAATTTCTGGCTTTTTTACTATGCCCATATGAAACACCAGACCCCAAAACGTCATCATCTCTACTGCATCTACAGGGGTCCACCTAGCAAATGATGACGTGGGGTTTTGAGCAATAAACTGCTGGGCATATAAATTAGTTTGGTCCACCATTAAATTTATAAAATCATCAGAGAAAAATAATTTGAAAAAGTCAATTTCTCTGAGACCTGTGGAATCAAATTGGATTCCTGGCATGGCCAAAAACTCAGGAACCTGGGGCTCAAAATTGTCTGGTGGTGGGGTCCATACGAGATCAATTATTGGGGGGGGGGGTCTCAGCTGCTCTACGGGGGCGTCTTTGAGGGGGTCCCTCATCACTAGAGGAGGAAGAGGAGCTTAAGACGAAGCCTTCAAATTCCCCGCTTGCATCACTGGCTGTGTCAGAGTCAGAGGCAAGCATGGCATATGCCTCCTCCGCTGAATACATTCTTCTGGATGACTGGGATGACATTTGGGATGACATTTGGGATGCCATTTTTATTTTTGTGTTACTGGTAGTGAAATGTTTCAACACGTGTATAGTGTAGGGGGGGGTACAAACTTTATTTCAACCCGGGGGGTATGTAGTGTGTAGTGTGTATGTAGTGCAGAAAAAAAAAATACTTTATACAAAAAAAAAAAAATTGAAGGGGTTAAAAAAAAAAAAAATTGAAGGGGTAAAAAAAAAAAAAAAAAAATTGAAGGGGTTAAAAAAAAAAAAAAAAGGTCCTGCGCCAAAAATTGAGCACAGATGTTGGTCAGTAACGTCCGTCACTGAACAGCGCTCAAAGGCAACAGGAATTTGATCAAAAAAAAAAAAAAAAGATCAACCCTGTGCCGAAAAAGCTGATCAGTGATGTACGTCACTGATCAGCGCACAGTGGCCACAGGACACCCACAAAATCACAGTGTGTGTAAAAAAAAAATTAAAAAAAGACCCCACAGCAGCCTCAAAAAATAAAAAAGGTGATCAGTGATGCGACACTGATTACCAGTGAGGGGCAGCAGGTGCACAACCTTTGGTGCAACTGACAGTGCAACTGGCAGCAACTGGCAGGTATATATAAAAAAAAAAAAACCTCTGCACCCCCAAAAAGTTGCTGATCACCTCAGATATAGTGATCAGCACAAAAGGCGGGGGCAGCAGACACAAAATTTAGCACTCTCTATCACTCTCTGTCACTATCTCTCTCTATCTCTCTATCTCTCACTATCTATCACTCTATGACACTGCAGCAGCAGCACTGACAGTTATATATATGAAAAATAACCCCTGCACCCCCAAAAAGTTGCTGGGGGTGCACAAAATGGGGGCAGCAGACACAAAATATAGCAGTCTCTATCACTCTCTGTCACTATCTCTCTCTATCTCTCTATCTCTCTATCTCTCACTATCTATCACTCTATAACACTGCAGCAGCAGCACTGACAGGTATATATATATATATAAAAAAAAACCTGCGCCCCCAAAAAGTTGCTGATCAGTTAATTTATACTGATCAGCACAAAAGGGGGGGCAGCAGTCAGTTATATAAAAAATATATAGCACAATCTGTCACTATCTCTCTATCTCTCTCTATCTCTCTCTCTCTATCTCTCTATCTATAACTATATCACACTGCAGCAGCACAAAATATAGCACTCTCTGACACTATCTCTCTCTATCTCTCTCTATCTATCTCTCTCTATCTAACGCTATTACACTGCAGCAGCACAAGTTCACAACACAGGAAGTCACAAGTAGTAACAGGATCCAGGAAGCATCCAGCACACTACAAGCAGTGATGAAGCAGTGATCAGGTAAGTATTTTGCTTGGTTCAGGTCAGTATACTGCGGCAGCTAGGCACGGTGACCGCACTGCACGCAATTCCAGACCGGAATGGCGTCTGCAGTGCAGTCACCGTTAGTTTAAATCCCCCTCCTTGGCTGTGATTGGTCCGTCGGTCCGACGAACCAATCATGGCCTTTGGGGGCGGGCGGGGTGAGGTGGGGTGACACCAGTGTCACCCTTACACCCCGCGGTGATTGGTGCTGTACTTTACAGCACCAATCACCTCCGATCGCGTGTCACCGGCGAACGTTATTCGCCGGTGACACAGAAAACGCTGTAATTGGCTGTTCACACTGAACAGCCAATCACAGCGATCGCCGACGGGGGGGCGGCATCGCAGCCCCCCCTGGGCATGCAGGGACATGTCTGCTGTCAGGGACAGCAGACATGTTGAAACTGTCACCGCGTCTATAGACGCGGTGACAGTTACAAGCCATGACGTACATTTACGCCATGTGTCGGGAAGTACTTCCCGACTATGACGTAAATGTACGTCAAATGTCGGGAAGGGGTTAAATTTGCCCCTGATGGCAGCACATCACTAAGGAAAGGTGTCTCATGCCGCCAGATGTCTTCTCCAGCGCCAGGTTCATCACCTCCAGCTGCAGTTATCTGCCTCTCCTTACATTAAGACTAGTGAAATGCATTTTACAATTTTCAATAAAAATTGGAGGAAAACAAAACTGCTGCAGCTGCATGGGAGACCATGCTGGAAGGACATGCTGCAGATGGAGGGGAAACCTTTTGGATTTTGGGGCAATTTTAATTAGAGGATGTGTTTTGCACATGTTAACTTAATCATTGAAATACAGAATGTATGACTGTAGTTAGTGCAGCCGGGGGGATTTTCATTCACCCTCTTTAGCAGGATAATTGTGTTAGCTGGCTAATTGAATAAATCATTCAACATCATCGCCCGGCGTCGGATTCTCTCTAGATCACGGAATCCCTTAAATTCCGCCTCCCCGCGCAGCTATCTTCACTCCAGTCTTGAAGCAGGGTGGGATAGGGTGTGCTGCTGTGTTCTGTCTCTGCTGGGGCCTCGTGTGCTGCTGTGTACTGTGTCTCTCCTCTCTGCTCAGTGGGATCATCACCATTGCAAGGGTGGCTGCTGTGTACTTTCTCTCCTCCTTTGTGCTGGGGTCTGCCTCTGCTGTATAGTCCACTGGTGCTGCTAGTGCCTGCCCTGCACTGCCTAGTGGCTGCCAGTATCTACCTTCTGCAGTATATAATTCCAGTCTGCTGGTGCCCTGCCAACCATTTCTTATTGCAGTATATAGTTCCAGTCTGCTCTCTGCTGTTGCCACTGTCTACCAGTACCTATTGCAATATATAATTCCAGTCTGCTCTTGTCACTGGCTCCCAATACTTGCTGTTTTTTATTCCAGTCACTGTTGCAACTGCCTCCCAGTACCTATCGAAGTACAGACATTCCTATGACCCGGTCGTTAAACCTATATAAAACCCCTTAATACTTCTGAGACGTGGGTCGCTAAACAGTCTGTGCGGGTCGTAACTGTGGGAGGGTAGGCGGGCAGGTCGTAAATCCGAGCAGGAGGGTTCGTAAGTCCGAGCAGTCACAGCACGGACACTAAATGAAGACTGGGTGCGAGGAATCAGAGGAGGAGGATGACGAGTGACGACATCTTGTCTCTGTAGAGCCAGTTTATACAGGGAGAAATTAATTGCTTTTTTTGGGTGGGGGCCCAAACAAACCAATCATTTCAGCCACAATTTTGTAGGCCCTGTCGCTTGAAATTATTGGTTTGTTGAATTGTGCGTGTCCTGTT
Source organism: Crinia signifera (assembly GCF_055691185.1). NCBI lineage: Eukaryota > Metazoa > Chordata > Amphibia > Anura > Myobatrachidae > Crinia > Crinia signifera. The sequence goes on from NC_139217.1 coordinate 198,185,130, forward strand.
TCCGCAACATAAGGGTGGGTGGGAGGGCCCAAGGACAATTCCACCTTGCACCTCTTTTTTTGACCATTATGTGCTTTGTGGGGACTAGTTTTTCAAACTGCCATCCTGTCTGCCGCTGCAGTGCCACTCCTAGATGATCCACGTGTTTGTGCTGCCCACTTGTGTGGCTTAGCACAGTTTTACAGCTACCTCGGTGCAACGTTTTACCCTAAAAACAATATTGTGAGGTGTCAGGTGTTCAGAAATAAGTGGACATGAATGTTATTGAGGTTAATAATAGCATAGGAGCAAAAAAAAATTTTTTAGCAGTTTTTATGCTTTTTTTTTTTTTTTAAATCAGAACCCAAAACCTGAAGGTAATCACAACACGAAAAGTGGCTGGTGCACATTCCTAATGTAAACCTGATGGTTTACATACAAACCGGATGTTGTGGGCACTGTACAAGCACTAGACCCTATAACAAAATTATTGACATGCTGCATCGTCTGGGGGGCTGAGCCACTGTTATTTAAAATGTGGGTGTATGACCCTGGTTTTGAAGGTGTGACTGGTCTAGGGTCTGCATCGTTGGATGCAGACTTATTGGGTGTCCCGATCCAATGACCAGCCTTAGTTAGATTCAGCTTAAACTGGCTGACCCAAAAAATTTCTTCAATCCGAATCAGTGGTCGTAATGGTGATCTGAGGCTGCATCCTCAGGCGCAGCACTCGGATCCTCACTAATGCTAACAACAGACTTCAGTGTCCTACAAGAACCTGCTGCTACATTCCTTGCAGCTGTGTAATTCCATTCAAACATGAATTGGGATCTCATGTAATAATAGTAAATAATAATAATCATATCATCCTCTTATTACACAGCGCAGTACATGATGCATGTTTGTATATAGTTGTATGTTTGACATTGTGTGTTTGAATTAGGGGTTCATAATGGCACATTGGGGTTGATAGACTTTATCCTGAATTGGAGAAATTGCCCTTAGCAACCAGGGGTGCCACAAACCTTTTGGTTTGGTAAATTGCTGAATTTCGCCTCCTAAGGACCTAGACATAGGGCAGTATTCAATGAGAATTTCGACGATGTGCAGCGAATCCTGTTTAGGATTCGCTGCACATTCGCCACTGCTCGCTGCGTTCCGGAGCCTCGCCGGCTCCAGTATTCAACAAGTCAGGGGCTCACTGCCCCATACCGGCTAATTTTAACTCCTGCGGTGTTGCCGCAGGGAGCCTGAGGATGGCGGCAGGCAGGGAGATGGAAGTCTCCCTGCCTGCCCCAGAACGTTTGTGGGGGGGGAGGTGGGCTCCCCGGGGGCCAGGCAGCACAGGCTGCCCCCCGGGATAGCCAACAGGGGACCGGGTATTCACTACACCCGATCGTGCATATGTAATGATCGGGTGCAGTGAATATATGAATATCTAATGAGCGGCTCGGCTCCCGACCCCTGCTGGCTGCTCTGTGTAAAAAAAATATATATATATTTATGTGCTTACAGCACATGAATAAAAATAGCATGCCCCTCCTCAGAATAAAATTCCTGATTTTTTCACACCAAATGTAAAAAACAAAACTCTTTATTTTAAAAGTTCACATTCCACTTCACCATAAAAAGATAGCGATTGCTACTCAGTGAATCATGGCGATAAAAACCTTAAAATGTATTCGCTATCTGGTCATTGAATAGGGTGATTCACCGTTTTAGTCAAAAAAATCGCCTTACAGCACGAAAATAGCACAAAATCGCCATAAAACATGGCGAATCAGCCTCATTGAATACTGCCCTTAGGGTATTATCTCTTTCTGACACTGCCTATATTATACCAATCATTTTATCGAATCAACTTGCTGAATCCTAGGATAGTAGATGGTATCACTGGGGGAATGGTATAAGAGTGTCAGTGACACGGCAATCCCTTACTACTCATGTAAAGAGAGCTACTGTAATTCATTATAGTGGGAATTTGCTCTAAACCATCACAATCTCATATACTGTATAGTGAATCATACCTCTTAGTAAGCTGCAGTGAAAACCGGGAATGACCCTGACGTATCGTTTCAAATATGTTTTTAGTTAGCATATTACACATCACAATTGCCATAGATGAACAAATTTAAAATATAAGAAAATTATCGCTATGGTAGATTATGACGTGAGACTTTTATTCCATAAACATTTTATGTACATTTTTTTCTGTATATTTCCTCGGCAGCATTTGCAATAACATTTTTATATTTTGAAATTCAATTATCTACGACTTTGCAATTCATTTAATACACCTATTTAAAATGATACCTGCCTGAGTCATTCTCCGTAACACGAGGAGTGAGGGTTTATTTAATCACATCCTATAGTGTCACTGGCACTGTGTGATGCCATTCTCCTCACTGCACTGGATACACAGATGTGCCCTCATATATAAGAATATAAATCGCACTAGAAAAATGTATATGAAAAATAAAAAAATGTATTCAATTAGAATTCACTGGCCAGTGACACAAACAGTACACAACAAAATTTAATTATTAACATATAATATTTCTGAATTATTATTCAGAAGTCATCTGCTGGCTGCTGTGGTCATTCATAATCTGACTGTATTAGTTGTTACATGCACCTAAGTAAGAGTCATTTGTACATGTTAGTACTGTCTGTATGGTCCTGTCAGTAATGGGTATTTGCATCCACTTTATGGGAAAGAGAGAGGACAAAAACAAAGTCCACAATACAGCTTCGTACTTGCTTTTGTGGAGGGTGCAGGTATGGAGGGGATCCCCTGTATTGCAGAGACGATGGTGCTCAAAAATCGTTCATTTGAAAATGATGTGATTTCATGCCTCTTTTGGGTGTCGGTGGCTTCCTCAGATGCCCTCATGCAGGATGTAGTCAGCATCTCAACAGTCAGGATGTCGAGGGTCACAGAATTCGGGCAGGGGCATCCCAACCGTCGGAATCCTGACATATTCCGTTGTGAGTATTAGGGTTAGACTGTGGATGCAGGATGAATTTAGGGATCAGACTGCCCTTAGGCACAACATTATCACCCCCTCATCATATTAAGTTAGGGCCTCCCGTTAGGGCCAAAGCAACACAAACCGCCCCACCACCACAATTTGCTGACCATTGCCTCCCCTGCCTTCCCAGTTATAAATGAAAAAGTTGTAATCACAGAAACAAAGCCAAAACAAATCTAATCATCTGCCTAGCATGGCTCTCATGCAAGTGTCAATATTGCGCTTCCCTCCCCCCAGCAAGGGTCCCCATGCCTAGTGGGGAAGAAGTGTTAGGCTGTAGAGGGAGGGTTAGAGTTAGGCTGCAGGAGGTGGAATTTGGGGATAGGCAGGGGGGGGGGGGGGTAGCATGAGGGTAAGGGATACAGTACATTAAAAGTTTCTGGATTTTGACCGTTGGGATACTGCTGTTTGATATTTTGACAGTCAGCATCCTGACTCGTTTTGATCCCATACCCAACCCCTTCATTTGTCATTTAGCTGTAAATCAGAGTGATACATTGTCCACATAGTCCAGTGGTTACGCACTATTGCACGCTCAACCCTACATGCTGCTCAATCTGGGGATGTCATTAGCAATGTTTAGCACATTGCGCAGTGTGTGCACGCTACATACATGTATACCTGATGTATCATTAACAAACAAAATTCCAAGCGCATTACATTCCTACTTGTTTCAGACCTTATAACAGGGTTGGGTAACCTTCGGCCCTCCAGCTGTTGTTGAACTACACATCCCAGCATTCCCTTCTACAGTTTTGATATTTGGTCATGCTAGAACTGTTGCATGGCATGCTGGGATGTGTAGTTGAACAACAGCTGGAGGGCCGGAGGTTCCCCATCCCTTCCTTATAACTATGCTGTTATGGAGATGTTGGTCCGATAGATGCTATCTACAGTATATGCTATCTATAATATAGTGAGAAGGTAGTCTTTTTTTTTTACTTTTTTATAATATTGACTGGTTATATTGAATAATCTATTAAAATGAAATTGCTGGTTTAAAGCTGTACTATTAAGGTTGACTTAAGACATTTTAAATACAATTTTAAGGATTTCACATCACATTTTGAATGTTGTGTAAATTTCACATGATGTAATTTACAATCTATTGAATCATTCTGATTATATATAATGCATTGTCATGATGCCTCTACCATGATGTAATGTCTATGACTAAAAGCTCTTTGTGAAGTAGGAGGCGTGGCAATAAAAATCAGTACTAAGTAAAGGAAAACAAATATGAAGAATATTTTCTCTAGAAAGTAATGAGAATATTTTGTTTAAATACCAACGTAATTATGTAAGCGTACAACATTAAATATAGTTTTGACGACTATTTTCCTGTAATTGCCTTTCTGATGCAAGCAAGCTAATAATGCAAGAATAATCATAGATATTAAATAAGTGAATTATTTGAATGAAAATAAAGCAGGGTTACATGTATATTGTTTTACCATATACAGAGCATCAGTCTATTAGATTTGCCGTGAGTGCCTTATGCTTTAGCTGATTTTTATCTCAGCATGTATCTGTTCTCTACAAGGTTTTTTTGCTAATTGTCACTTATTAGAACAGTACACAGTCACCCAAGAGAAAGCTCTGCTTGTTGTCTCAGATCAGTTCTCCCACTCACCCATTACACAATACACAATAGAACGCTTAGCACAAGCTTATGTTCTAGGTAGCATTTGCATCACTTGCTGTTCTAGAAGAAGACACAAATTGCTAGTCTCAATGTTGTTTGTATAAGTAAAGTACAACTTTTTCTGGCCTCAAACAATGAAGCAATGGCCCAAATGAAATATCCCTGCAGACATATTATGTAGGAACAAGCAGATATGGCGGTGAGCCAGTGACTCTGCAGAAGCTGGAAGATGTATGCTTGTGTTTGGCACAAATTTGAATTGAAATTGGCTTTAAAATGTATTTTTACTGCCATTGGTGGCCATTGTTCCGCATATTGACCTTATTGTGACAATTTACTGCATATTTTTTGCGTGACTACATGTAAATATGGTACTTTTTTTGAGTGGTTGTGATTTTTATGCATTTTTTTTTTTTATTGATTGCCTCTTGAAAGAAAGAGCTTATTTTGTGGCAAAACTTCGCCAACACTAGTGGTTTTACAGATTTGTCCTGATGTTTTTCTTACCATTGGCATTTACTTATTAATTATACAGTATTATACATACAGTACACTCACTGTAAATGCCAAGCTAAGCACTAGTCAAAGGAGAGTAGTTGCAGTCACCTATGGTCTCCTTTACTGAGTGTAGTGTGTAGCTGCAATACTCTTCCTAAAAAAAATAAGATATACATAAGTTATTAGCCAGAAATCAGCTGCATGTCTGCTTATTTTGCTGATGCCTGACTGCTTATTCTTCATTAAGGCTGCACAGTAGCAGGCAGGTAGCAGATCAGAGGGTCTGCAGATTTAAAGAAAATAGGCCAAGTGCAGAATCTTATAGGAGAAGTTGTTTTGGTACTTGTTTCCTTCATTAAGGCATACAATCTTATGCGATCACATACAATTGAAAAGATTTTTAATTGTATGTACAATATTGCATCTTATGGATCTTATCTTATGGATCTCATGGATCTTATGCATCCATAAGATGCATAAGATCCATGAGATCCATAAGATGTCATAAGATAAAAGATCCATGAGATCCATAAGATGCCATAACATAAAAATCGTGAGCCCCCAATAACCATTGTTAATGCCCCCGGCACTATCCCCACCAACCCGAAGGGTGACGAGCGCAGCGAGCCCACGAGGGGCGGCAGTACGCATCCTCTGACCTTTTCATACCCCCACTCCCCACGTCGGCGTGGAGTTGTTTTTATATAGTGTGGCGAGTGCACGCGGACTACTTCACATGTATTCCGCGTCCCCTCGCGGGGTTCGCTGCGCTCGCCACGCTATGGGCTCTATATAAATTCATCTCCACGCCGACGTGGATAGTGGGGGTATGAAAAGGTCGGAGGACGCGTACCGCCGCCCCTCGCTGCGCTTGCCACGCTTCGGGTTGGCGTTGATAGTGCCGGTGGCGTTAATGATGGTTATTGGGGACTCATAAGGGTACTTTTACAATTAAAAATCGGTACTTGTTTCCTAGCACGGCGCCCATCGCATAAGATTGTATGCCTTAATTAAGGCATACAATCTTATGCGATCACATACAATTGAAAAGATTTTTAATTGTACAGATGTAGCGGGATTCATCTTTGCAGGGGATGGCGATGGCATCGCCATTGCCATCCCCTGCCCCACCGCCATCTGTATGCCGGAAGGGGACGCGCGGACACGAGGTGTGCGTGCGTCCCCTTCCGACGGTGCTGCCCACACCGGGCGACCACACCCCCCCACAGTGGCCAGAGGTCCCCCCCAGCCCCCTTGAGCGGGAGGCGGACAGTATTGCGTCCGCCTCGCCGCCCGGATACTGAGACGCGCGTGCGTGGGGGACGCACGCGCGTCTCAGTCAGATAGAGGCGCCGTGTTGCTGGCGATCCGCCAGCAGCATGCTGCTGGCGGATCGCCAGCAAGAATAAGTCCCGATACATCTGTATGTACAATATTGCATCTTATGGATCTCATCTTATGGATCTCATGGATCTTATGCATCCATAAGATGCATAAGATCCATAAGATGCCATAAGATAAAAATCGTGGGCGCCGTGCTAGGAAATAAGTACCGTTGTTTTTGCCGAATTATCAGTGGTAAATGTAGTGGCATCCCAGAAGTTTACCCTCCTTGCCTAAACCTAACCTGACTCCCTCTCGCAGCTTTTCTGAGCTCTTTCACAGCCCGACAGCACCTAGACCTCTGCAGCCTAACTCTACCCATGCAGCCTTTTTATCGTCATGCAGCCTAATGCTGTGTACACACGGTACAATTTGACATTCGATTTTGACTATATAGTCAAAATCGAATCGGGATCGCATATACATAGTATGGATTATACATAGTATGGATACATTAAGCTTTCGATCCCGATTCCATACCGATGTGCGCTCCCGTTCAGCTGAAATCGAAAAACAAAATAGACAGTAAGCAATGATTATATAGTGCAAATCGAATGCAGAGAGTGTGAATTGTATTTAAATAGTACAGAGTTAGCAAAAATTGCACTGCAATCGAATAGCAAAGGAATCTCACCGTGGGTACACAACACACCATAACTCTACACTCGCAATCTTTCCTAACTGAGCTCTCCTGCTGCCAAATACAGTCCTACAGCCTAACTGAACCCTGCAGCCTAGCTAACCCCATGGCACCTGATGTGCCAGATTAAACGAGGTTCCGAAATGATCAGTTGCCTTGAAAATTGGTGTTGTACCTATATTTATTGCTTAATATCACACTACCTGTCAAAAGTTTTAGAACACGCCCACTTTTCCATTTTATTTTAAATGTACTGTAAAGAATTGAAGTCCAGTGAATAACCTGAAATGGTAAAAAGGTAAATTTGTTGGAGGTTCAGGACAAAAAAATAAAAACACCATTTAGGATAGCAAAAACCGGTACTCTTTACCTAGAAGGGCGCCAGCGATTGAAATCGCGGTCGTCGGGGGTAAAAATCGCGGTCATCGCGGGTAAATCGGGATGGCCGCGATGCCCGCGATGACCGCGATCACCGCGATTTTCCCATAGGGAACAATGTTAAAACGGCAGATTGACCGCGATTTTACTGTTAAATGCCTCAATGGACCCGATTTGGGGCCAAATAGGCCAAATTAACCCTTAAATGTCCCCCCAAATTTTTTACGCCACCCCACGATCCACGCCAACCCGAAGCGTAGCGAGCCCGCGAGGGGCGGCGGTACGCGTCCTCCGACCTTTTCATGCCCTACTATCCACTAGGGCGTGGTGTGAGAATATAATAGTGTGGCGAGCGCAGCGAGCCACCGAGCCCGAAGCGTGGCGAGCGCAGCGAGCCCCGCGAGGGGACGCGGATACCTTCACAGGTAGACGCGTCCCCTCGCAGGCTTCACAGGTGTCCGCCTCGCCACGGACACCTGTGAAGCCCGCGAGGGGACGCGCATAACTGTGAAGGTATCCGCGTCCCCTCGCGGCGGCTCGCTGCGCTCGCCACGCTTCGGGCTCGGTGGCTCGCTGCGCTCGCCACACTATTATATTCTCACACCACGCCCTAGTGGATAGTAGGGCATGAAAAGGTCGGAGGACGCGTACCGCCGCCCCTCGCGGGCTCGCTGCGCTCGCCACGCTTCGGGTTGGCGTGGATCGTGGGGTGGCGTTAAAAATGTGGGGGGACATTTAAGGGTTAATGGGCTCTGTGGCCCATTTAACATTGATTCCTATGGCCAAATCGGGTGGATTGAGCCATTTAACAGTAAAATCGGGTCCATCGCGCCTTTTAACATTGATTCCTATGGGAAATCGGGAGCGTCGCGGGCATCGCGGGTACATTTATGGCCGGCCGCGACGCGACCGACACGATTTCCATGTTTAACATTGGTTTCAATGGGAAATCGCGGGCATCGCGTCGGTCGCGTCGCGGCCATACATAAATGTACCCGCGATGCCCGCGACGGGCGCCCTTCTAGGTAAAGAGTACCCAAAAACCTGTAGTGTTTCTGGGTAAATTTTTTCCTGTATGTGTATGCATGTGAATGAACTAAAAACCTGCCATAAAGAGAAAAGAGAAAAAAAAATGTAATGAAACCATAAACCTTTCATGCTTTTCGTTAAGTTAGGTAGAACAGGGGTGATCCTTATATCCCCTGCTCTGTCCAGTGTGTGGGTGATTGTGTCTTGTTTGCATAATAATGTTCTGCTATTGCTTGCTTTTCCTACCGTATGTGTCACAGCTAAGGCAGCATTTCTCGCAATAGCTTTTTAATATGCATTGGTACTGTATTGTTATTGGAGGCTTAAAGCTCCCTGTAGCTTTCCAAATGCGCTAAATGTGGGACCCCAAAAAAATATATTTTCATGTGTAGAATACATTTATTATTTACTTGTAAACAGCAATTTATGTAGAGCACACATGTTCTGCAGCACTTGACAGAGAATATTTGAAACACTTCAAAGTCAAGTGGGTACTGTATGATCCCTAAAAGTTCTTGTACTGTACTTGGCACTGGTAGATAGAAAAGTTAAATTACTCAGTACAATTGTTTTCATGTCTCAGTAATCACTGACGTGTAATTTGTTAGAACATTTTCTACTACACTAGTAGTGGAAAATATTTGGTCATTCTAGATGGCGATGATCTGCATTGCCAGTAGAGTCAATAATACTTGCCTTCAAGCGATTTCTCCCTTCCAGGCAGAGAGGTGGGTGGGAAAGGCCACTTATCATTGGACGGCGCTCCTAACATCATACAGCCCCTGAAGTGTAGCAGGTTGCTTATCATTGCTATAGTGGATGTAGTAAGACGAGTCTGCTGAAGTGAATTTGGTGTTTTAACCCTCCCCATAGAGTAACCCAAATAACTACTGAGAGAGATTAAATTATGTTTTTACAAATCTAATAAGGGTTATATTTAACTAAAGCTATGAGCCATCCTCATATAGGGGTTTGGTTGTGTTTTCTTAATAAAATTCCAGTAAATATAATTTCTCGATACACTTATGTACAGCAACATAGGGTCTGCCTGCAATCAGTAAGACAGGTATGCTTATCGGCATCACTATAAATCAGTGGTTCCCAAACGTCTGTGAATCATGGCACCCTAGACTATCAACTTTTTTTTAATGAAGACACTCCTTGTTGTATAAAGGGAGGGAATAAAATTCCCTCCATTTTCTGTCCATGTAATGTAGAAAGATGGAGGTACCCTCCAGCGCAGTGCGTCAGGCCCTTGTGTGTAACACGCTTCCCTGCATTATTATTATTTTATTTATAAGGCGCCACAAGTGTTTCGCAGCGCCGTACAAAGGAACAATACAGGGAGACAAACCTCCCTGTCCGCCCGCTTCTTCAGTGGAGTCGTATTACTAGTACTAGTTGCTGTACCATTTCGGCAGCATGCAGTCTGTACTGTCGCTGCAGCGCCAAGTTTATTGTATAGGTTCCTGTCAAGCTATACCCATCTCGAGTCTAGGGAAGAAATTTTGCACAGACATTATATCATTTTGAAATTCTGACACTAATAATTGTCTGCACATCACATTATCAATGGCTATACCACACACAGCCTGGCAGCCATTGATGATGATGATGATGATGATCTATGACTGTGTGGGGTACAAATTGTGTAGGCTGTGTATCGTACTAGCAGGATATATCATCAATTTCTGGGGGTACAGTGTGTATAATAATTATGATTTCCTTCATTTTAAATCAAGGGAGTAGTCAGCATATCTAAATCTATTTTGGGGTAAAAGGTCAAAAAGTTCCCTGACCCCTGATTAACATCTTGAACTACAGAAAAATGCCAATACAGTACCACCTATTTAAAAGAAATGGAAGCTCCTCTTTGAAATAATTATATCCCCCATTCCCCCAACAGGTATTTTATGGAGGTCACTGTGATCATTAAAAAACACTGCCAGGATGGGATGCACTAACACTAAAATGTGGTCAAAGCTTCAAAAACCACACATTTTTTGAAGAATGACCATATTCCCAGTACTGTCATGAGCAGCAGGAGTCCTGGATTATACTGTAAATCAGAAGTCCTTTCATTGCAATGGATTGCTATTTTTTTTTTACCAGATCTCCCCCATCCTGTATCATGCCACAAAGGGGTCACCTCATTTAATTTGGTACATTGTTGATTTAAAAAAAATAATAATAATACCTTGTTGGGCTATCATGTTATTCATATACATAGTAAAAGTTAAATTGTGACTGGGATAAGCAAAAATAAAAATCCTATATTCTAGAGCAGTTGTTTTTTTTGGTACTCTTTACTTAGCACGGCGCCCATCGCGGGCATTGAATGCACTAAAAAATCGGGTGCGACGCGACCGACGCGATGCCCGCGATTTCCCATAGGGAACAATGTTAAATGTCTCAATTGACCCGATTTTCCTGTTCAATGCCTCAATTGACCCGATTTTTCCATAGGAAACAATGTTAAATGGCCCACAGAGGCCAAATAGGCACCCTGAAGTGTGAAATGGCCCCCACAATTGTTAACGCCACCCCACGATCAACGTGAACCCGAAGCGTGGCGAGCGCAGCGGTACGCGTCCTATGACCTTTTCATACCCCCACTATCCACGTCGGCGTGGAGTTGAGAATAGAATAGTGTGGCGAGCGCAGCGAGCCACCGAGCCCGAAGCGTGGCGAGCGCACGCGGATACCTGTGAAGCCCGCGAAGGGACGCGTTTACCTGTGAAGGTATCCGCGGCCCCGCGCGGGGCTCGCTACGCTTCGGGCTCAGTGGCTCGCTGCGCTCGCCACACTATTCTATTCTCAACTCCACGCCGACGTGGATAGTGGGGGTATGAAAAGGTCGTAGGACGCGTACCGCTGCGCTCGCCACGCTTCGGGTTGACGTTGATCGTGGGGTGGCGTTAACAATTGTGGGGGCCATTTCACACTTCAGGGTGGCTATTTGGCCTCTGTGGGCCATTTAACATTGTTTCCTATGGAAAAATCGGGTCAATTGAGGCATTGAACAGGAAAATCGGGTCAATTGAGACATTTAACATTGTTCCCTATGGGAAATCGCGGGCGTCGCGTCGCACCCGATTTTTAGTGCATTCGATGCCCGCGATTTTTTTACCTGCGATGCCCACGATCAAAATCGTGGGCGCCGTGCTAGGTAAAGAGTACCTTTTTTTTTTTTGCTGTAAACAAAGCCTGCTGTTGGCTGTTCTGGAAAGGTGGATTAATGTCTAAACAAGATGTTAGTGGTGTTTATGAAAAAAATGATGTTTACTTTTGGTTCACTTTATTAAGATTTCAGGAAAACATTTATTTGATGTGTTTAAAATGAGCAAAAAGTCTAGTGGTATTTTTGTAAAATACAGTCTGAAAAAATAATGGTGACAGTACCTCTTAAAAAAAATCTGTGATAATGAAGTTAGAATGTGACAAGCGTCAATCTTAAAAAATAGCCTGAGGCAAAAAAAACCCCTCAAAGTTAAACTTTATGAAATAAAATTGCCCCATATGTTGATCAAGTAATGATCCGCCCATCTCCCAACCAAGCTTGATCGTGACAGATAGTGTCCTACAATTAGTGTCCCTTGTATCTGTTTGACCAACTTAAATTGATAAATAGTTGTTTTTCTTTCTTTTATATAACCTGGCATGTAGTACTACTATTCTAATTTGTACATCCAATTTTTCAGTGATTCCTGGAATGTTAACCAATGCCTAATGTAAGATGTCACAAACTGGAAGTATTAAGCTTGATCAAACACATTTTTGGGAGATTAGATCCCTCCCCCCTATTCCTCCCCCCTTCATTCAGTAGGGAATGTCTTAAATGTCAAATGCGTCATACTGTGACCTGTCAAGCTAGCTCCTTCAAGCTGCTGGCCTCTGGAAAGATTGTGTTTCTACCTAAATAACCTTTACCCGTAATGACTTCTGTAAGGGCAATAAATTACTTCTCTCTAATTAGTGCAGCTGATTTTCTGGTCTTGGCATCACTGTTCTTTTCTTTGATTATAAAAATGCATCCCTGAGCAATGCAGCTATAGTCATGTGCTTAATAGTGCTGTTTGTACTGTTTGGTGCTGTTTGTGCTTTAAAGACTGAAACCAAGTATTCTGGTTGTAATGCATGACTGGCATTAACATCCTTATCAGGTTGTAGCTAAATAGGCAAGGCAAAGAGTAGATAGTCAGTAGAGTAGACGTTTTGTCATATCATTAGTTGTTTATGGCTGTTAAAATATACTAGAACATACTGTATAAATATTTAATAAGCTGGATAAACACTAATAGATATATATTGCTCCAATGAAAGGTCACTAAATCTGTAGTGCAATGGTGGGTGTGTACACTCGATACGTTCAGACCTATCAGCATTGGTCCTGAAGTACAGTGAATGTAAATGTGAATACACTATGTAGACAAGTGATTGGACTCTGACAGCAAAAAGAACAATGAGTTTTTATTGCCTTCAGTAATTTGTAGGTCCACCATATGCAGACACCCTTCCAGGCAAACTGTCCACAAGTTCCTGGACAACAGAAGACTGTAGGTTTTGCATTCCATCTTAAGTAGCCTGACCAGCTGTGACACTAAAGAAGGTCGAGTCAGCTAAGAACACAGACGTCGCTTCAATACTTCCCTGACATGCTTAATGGGGTTAGGATCTGGACTCTGAGCTGGTCAGTCCACCCATGTTACCGAATTTTCTATCAAACCAGCTGAAACAGCCCTACAGCATAATACCACCACTTCCATGCTGTATCTACTGTACAAGCTGGCATTAGCCGTTCTTCTGGTAATAGCCAAAACTAAACACTTCCATCTGATTTGAGAATTTTTATACCTTCACAAACCTATGTGTGATGCCAGAAGCACCCTGATATCACAGCTGGTTGGCAATGTGTGATGCTAGGACAGACACATTGAATGGCGGATCCGTCTGCATAGTTTGTGTTACTGAATGTAAGGGAAATCCTGTAATGATCACAGTCCTTTGCTTGTCAGTTAGAGGAGTGTAAAAGTCTGTAATATACAAATGTGTCCTCATACACTGGGCATCTTTATGCCATACAGTGTGCAACTGAGACTCTCCTAGAGTTTTATTCATGAAAATATTATGCACATTGTGAAAGAAAAAGGCATATGGTACTGATGTGTCAAACGGGTCCTGGTGCTTTAATATGTGCCATTGGGCACAACTGAAGCCATAGTAAAAAAAAAAGGACAGGCCTGTACAATACTGCTAAAAAGCTTATTGATTCTGTCACTTATCTTTAAGAATGTTGTTTAAGAGTTATGCAATGTCAATCATAATTACAGCATAAAGGTGGCCATACACTACGGCTACTTCTTCCTTGAGCTACCTGGAACCCGATGCATCGCATGTGATCCCAGCCAAGCCTGCCCAGCTCACAAGCAATCCAAGAGATTGCATGTGCAGTCGATGCAACTCGCAGGCTCTGGTGCAATGGTAATGGTCCTGCTGTCATTCACCTGCAATTGGGCTCTTTTGGAGCAATCAATTGCAGGAAAAGAGCCCAAATTACACATGAATTGCCTAGTGTATGCGGACCATAACAGTTGTACTGGTTGTTGTTTTTACCGATTACTAGAGGGGCACTATCTATATATTGTGTGTGTAATATATATATATATATATATATATATATATACATATACATAATTTGAAATCAGGGCACTCACCAAGCAGCAATATTTCAAGTGCTTTTTATTCCATCATGTTCCTTTATAGTAAGCCGATGTTTCGGATCTGTTATAGGCAAATCTTCTATGTGGGACACAGGACGCCATGATTAAGGGCCTATAACAGATCCGAAACATTACTATAAAGGAACATGATGGAATAAAAAGCACTTGAAATATTGCTGCTTGGTGAGTGCCCTGATTTCAAATTATGTGGATTTGGACCATGTTGGAGTAACATGTGCCTGATGGGAGCACCGCCTATGTTGATCTTTGACCGTGAGTGCATTGGAAACAATATTGTATATATGTATGTGTATATATATATATATATATATATATATATATATATTTATTTATTTTTTTACTTTTTTTTTGCATTAGGAATGAACTGTGTAAAATCATTTAATCATTTCTGTTTTCGGGTATACCTTACATCCACAGAGGTAGATTATTATAGGGTACAGTATATGCCTTTTCATCTCACTTGTCCGTGAAAAGACCAGTGATTAATGATTGGTTACATACAAAGATTTTAATCAGACAGGCTTGATAATTTTGTTGGTTTATGTGTGGTCATCAGCTGTCTAGAACACAAGGTGCCTCTTCAGATGCACATCTTGGCTCAAACAATGACACTGTGCAACTAATCTGGTGTATTTTAAGCCTGGTGGCACATGTGACAATGATAGGATACACAGAGGAGCCTAAACCCCTTCTTCTCAGCAGGTCTGGAGGATTAAGCCGTGGAGAAAGATAAAGTGGCCGGAGATAATGTACCAACCAACCAGCTCTAAAAAGCTGGGTACACACTAGACAACAATGCAAAAGATGCGGTCGCCAATGATTTCTCTTCAACTCCTAGACAAACGATATAGTGCATATACACTGAGCGATTTTTACAAAAAGATATCGTCAGTGACCACATTCCAGTAGTATGCTGTCATTGGCGATATCCTCAGATTGTGCAGCATGTACAAACAAAAGTGGACATCGCTAATGACCCAGGAGAACATGTTTCATTAACAATATAGTGTGTACACATGTGGCGATAAACGTGAAAATGACGATATGACATACAGATGTAGCCACACTCATCGTTGCGGTGATCCAGACGCTCGTCCTTGTTTGGAGCACCAAAATAGCTGCTCAATACATTTCAACACGGGAGTGAATTAGATGCACCTGCATTGCCAGGGGATCACACCAATATCCATGGGAGTGGCGCTGCAACAAGGAGCGTTGCTACATATTTATTGATTTTAAAATGTCAGCTAGTGTGTATGACCTTAACTGTTATTTTTCTAAACACAGCCTGTAATATAGCAGTTAGGAGATGATTTATCTTTCTCCATGGCTTCTGGTCCCTACACACAGGTTGATTTCTGGGCACTTTCTAAGCGATCTCACTAGATCGCTTAGAAAATGCCCCTACATCGCTCCGTGTATAGGGGCCATAGGGGTAGCTATGCGTGGCCCCTTCGTGTCACTGGTGAGTCACCTGGTGACTAATATCCACCATGTTGGATATTAATCTCTTAATCGCTAAGCCAAGGTTCTGACAGATCGCTCAGCACACAGTGCTGGCACATTGCTGTGTTCTGAGCGATCTTGCTGATCAGCGCATCTACCCATGTGTAGGCCCCGTTAGTACATAGGCCCTTTTGTCTCCATGGTGACGAGCGATATTCAGACTACCAGCTAGGTCGTGTCTCTGTGCTGTATGTGATGACTGAAATAAGAACCACTGGTGTGCAACTGTACTCCAAAACACTCTAAATATTTAGCCCAGCTACACTGAGCTGCCTCACACCAACAATAGAGACTCCTTCCATCTAGTCTGCTTCTCTCTCCCTCTCATGGCATTAAGCAGTACACTAGATCAGCCAGACAGGACAAGGAGAATGGCTGACTTCCAAAGGCAAAGTGTAAGCTTATACAGTAGGTCAGGTACCACACACACACACACATACACTCTTCCTGGGGCCCTATGTTCCTCTCACAGTTTTCTATAGCTGTCACCTTTTGGAACAGTAAGTAATAATCCATTTCTTCCAAGGAAACCATAAAAAAATATTATTATTGTTGTTTATTATTACATTTTTAAAAATTTTCTTACATCTTTACTTTTGATATCAAATGGACCTCATAAGGGGGGAGATTCTCTAACCCTTATCGCAGCGGTGAGCCGCCTGTAAAGGCACCGCTGTCTCTTCTCTGTATGCTCTGTATATCCCCCGGCGGTTTAGTAATTCTCTGTGCACTTCCACATTCCAAGGCTTATCGGTGCGTGCTGCTCTCCCTATAGACTTGTATAGGAGAAGTGTGCGCACCCTATGCTGAAAGACCTGCCGCGCTATTGAAAGCAGCGTTATATCTTGCCTCTTCTGGCTAGTGGAGAGGTAGAGTAATCATCAGTAAATATAATGTATATGGCCTTTTGTATGTAGTTAAACAAATACATTTATTTTTTTAATGTTCCTTTTTTTAGTTTTTCACTCTTAACTATTTCCTATCCCTAAATAAACAGTTATGGGGCAGCGTACCGCCCACGACAGCCACAGGGAGCGAGGAGCATGCAATGCGCGCTCATACAGAGAAGCCCACGGAGCAGCAAGCGCACGGATGTAGCAGCCAGTGTACATGTCTGTCCAACTCGGGGCGGGCGCATGTGTGGTAGATTAAAAAAAAAATATCGCGGAACAGTGAGATTACCGCAAAACGAATGCGGAAATAGAAACAAAAGAGAATATGGAGTAAAGAAGAGGTTAACTGCCGCAAAATATTTGCGGGAAAAAAATGGTAAATACATAACATCGGCGCGAATGTTAGAGAATCTCCCCCCAAGGTCTGATTTAGCTCTGGCCTATGCTAACTGTTAAAACTAATCTTCAGCTTGGGGAAATAGATGTTCACTTCAAGGATTCTTCATTTTGCAATAGCAGATCAAAGCATATGCATCACAGAATGGGTAGGACAAGAAAGCAGAGTAGAGCATATGCACTAGGTCAACACTGACAAAAGGTTGAGTCAAGCATAAGGTCGACACATGAAAAGGTCTACATGCAATTTTTTTCTTTTGTTGGACGTTTTCATTCTTTACGACTCAAGTGTTGACCTTTTCATGTGCATACCTTTTTCCTGTCAGCCTTTTTGCTTGTGTTAACATTTTGTCAATGTCCACCAATCCCTGCCCCCATTCAGCAAGTGTAATGCACTGCCGAAATTTCTGGCTCAGATGTTTTCATCTATGTTTAGTCACAATGCTTTTCTCTTACAGTACAGTAACTGTTAAACTACTTCTCTTTATGTGCAGTATATACTGTGTATGCATGAAAGTGCCTTATGGATCGGCACAACTTTTAGGTGATTTATCTAGGGCATAGTTGCCTACCCTCCTGCATTCTGCAGGAGACTCCCTGAAATAGCAGCAATCTCCCTCTCTCCCTCATTAGTTTAGCAATCTCCCTCATGTCACCTAGCCCACATTACACTGTTACATTTTTGGGGAAAAAAGGAATGAGAGAAATTGAATCATCAGCACCATTTCCCAGCACTTTACCAAGTATAGTAGCTCTTACTAACTGCTTTGGGGCTCATCTACATTGGTATATATAAGTCCTCTCAGATGTAGCAGTACACACCCACACTTCTAGGTGCCACTTTCACAATCTCTTTTTCACAATCTCTCCATATATGGATCTAGACACGCTCTTTAGGTGTGGAGCATGACACGCCCCCTCAATGGGACACCTTACAAAATTATATTACCAACTAAAATCTCCCTTTAACTAATTTTCAAAAGTAGGCAAGTATGATCTAGGGCAGGGGTAAGCAAGTCATTTTTAATGGAGTCCGGATATTTCTAATTATTTTGATCGAGGTCCACAAAATCAAATATCTGGAATGTAATTAATAACCAGGTTTTATTTTGGTGCTGAAACTTATACTAAAATGTAAGTATAAGTTTCAGCACCAAAATAATCTAGACCAGGGGTGGCCGGACTTTTGTAGCCCGGGATCTACTGTTTTTACTACCGGCGTCTCCCCCTGTGCAAAATACGCCCCTTACACACGTCACATTATGCTGCACAGTTTGAGCCAAAATTCACAATATGCCCCACAGGATTCAGATTCAAGGGGGGGACGTGGATCGCTCGCCACGCAGCGGGCCCGGTGCCTCGCTACGCTCGGCACGCTAATTTATTCTCCCTCCAGGGTTGTCGTGGACACCCACGGAGGGAGAAAGTGTCGGGATTTCAGCGGTTGAGATTCCGGCGTCGGGATTTTGAACGCCGGGATTTTAACTGCATCCCGCCCCACAATATGAGCCAAAATTCACAGTATGCCCCACAATATAAGACAAAATTCACATTATGACACACAGATTCAGAGTAATTATGTCCACCAACCTAACACAAAGGGTCACCTTCTGATGACAAAAACCAAACTGCCACATAAAACCCCAGCCTGTGTTTGCTGGCTAATCAGTCTTGTGCTGAACGGAATAGCAAATGCTGGGTAAAGAATCAATAATGTGTATATGGTAAAATATCCATTAGATCGATTATTTCCACAATCAATTCCACCCCTACACTTGAGTGTTGGCTTCAGACATTAAAGTCTGCGTCTGCCACTTCTTGCATGCGATACCGCTAGTATCTGCTCCTCAATGTCAGTATTACACTGGGGGCCTTATTCTAGTTCACTCTCTGACAAAATCCTTCTTAGATGGACAGAACCATGTGCACTGCAGGTGGGGCAGATGTTACTTGTGCAGAGAGACACACACCCCTGGGAGTAAATTTACTAAACTGTTTTTGCCCAGTCTGTCCAACACGATCAAATGCACCATCAGCCTAAATATGGTGCATTTAACATAGACCATAATAATACACAGAAATGTATCTATAATACAGTACTTTCTGCAAACACACCTGTGAACAGTGAAAACTCCGATCATAATGTACTTTTCAAATAGATGTCCCACTAAGCAGCGTGTTAGAGCAGCCTGCTTGTATCCGGTCCACAAGCCCAGTGCTGGTTCTTTAAATACATTGAGACCTCAAACTTAGGTCGAAATGGTCAGAAGGTTGATACAAGCAAAAGGTCAACATGTATAACGGACTTGTTCACCTTGCCCGAAGCATGTGAGGAGATGCAGCACAATAAAACGGTGTCAATGGTGACCTTTCTGTGGGAGAGGGGGCAGGGAGGGGACCCCGATTTTCGGTAGCCTCTTGGCTCTTTCAGGAGAGTGAGCAAGTATGGAGTGGATACTTACTCATTTATTTGGTTATGTCAAATTTTATTTTAAAAACCATAAAGCTAAATGGTCAAACTGGCAAATGTTTGTGAAGTGCATATATTTGATTTATTTGATATCTTAAAACTTTTAAGAAATTTACAATATCATTTTGGGTCTGTGCTACTTGTAAATGTGGACACTGTGCGCGTGCACCTTGTTACTGTATGAATATCTCACTTATAGCAGAAGAGACCGATGGGGAGAGTGTACTGTATACAAGCCTAATACACATCATGTAGGACAGCTGCAGGAGGCAGTAGACTCCAGCATGAACTGGTTCTTATCTGGCCACAGTAAGCTTACATGACTAGTTTGTACCATCTCGCTGCTTAGTGTGCACAGACGGGCCATATGACAAATTGGTTTGTTATCATTCCTGAAAGGATCAATCAAAATTCAGCATTGACAGACATACACAGGTTTTTTTTTTTTTCTTTCTTTGAATGTGTCACTATTTAAATATACAAAGTACAAATCTGGCAACACAATAACCAAGTATGTTACATGGTATGGTTACATGCTACATGGTATGGTTACATGTTACATGGTATGGATTTTTTTAAAGAAATCTCAGACTGTATGGGACAAACAGTGGATTAAAGAGATTTTACTGAGCACCGTTATCAACATGTTCACCAGATGGTTTTAGTAAAAAGGGCTAGAGGGTTAGCAGTAAGTGGTTATGGTATAAAGGGTCGGTGCCAAATGGTTGACATAGACAAAAGGTCAACGTATAAAAAGGTTAATATAAGTTTGTCATGTTTTTTTGGCGTCAATTTGTATATTTCACGACATGGACCCCAAATTAGTGTAGCGCACCCGGTCACATGGCTTGCTTCATTCGCCATGCTTCAGGCAGGGTGCCACACTCCACTACTGCCACACTCCACGCACTTTACCGTTTCCAATCGGAGTACACATTTAAAAGTATGAGAAAGTTAAATTGCCATGTCATCTTTTTGGTTGTGTAGACCTTTTGTCTGTCAACATTGTCCATGTCAACCATATGGTGTTGCCCTATTGACTGTTGATCTACCAACCTTATACCACATTAAGTAGACCGGAAAAGGTGGCCTGGGAATAATAATATTAAGGAAATTCCTTTGACAACACAATGTTATTTTATTTTTTTATATATCCATGTTGAATTAGTTTGAAAACTACATTTCATCCTGAACATTTTACCCTTTTAGGTCAGAAAATGCTAGATTACACTGATAAATGTGCAACGTTTGTACAATTGTGTGCGACTGGATCTGTATGCAATGTGCTACAATACACTCACAGCAAGATCTGTTGTGTTTCATCTGCGAATCTTTAAAACTAACTGTGTATGTTCAAGTTGCAGCCCAGCCTGTTAGTACGCCAAGAAGGGTATTCAGTCTGGACGTTTTTCGTCGGATCCTACAGTAAACTTGAAGTTTTGTCACAAAACGGCAACAGAATTGACAACCCATGTCCATTTCCGACAATACAGACTAGTCCCAGCTGGGATTGAATACTAAACTGCTGATATTTCTACTGTGGGAAATATTGGCAGAGATTGAATATCCTTCTATGAGTGGTGGTTTGCTGCATCTACAATGCGAATAACATATGAAATTTAAAGAATAATATGGTAAGCTACAGTACACACTGAGTAGCTCAGTTGCATTGAGTGAGTGTGGGGAGTAATATGTTGATAACATACATACAGCCCACCTATTCCGATGATATCACACCTGATTACCAAGCACTTTTGGTTTTGAAAGATGTTGCCCTACCCCCCTGCTCTGCCACCTCTTCATTCTTCTCTTATTCACTGGCACCACCTCCTTTCCCTGCTGACACTCACTCCCATCCCATCCTTAATCCTCTTTTTAGGATTCCTCAATCTCCTGTGTAGAATTTATGTTGGTATTGCAGAAAGAAATCGTATTGCCAGTCATAGCTGAAACACACTTATATGAACATATGAGTTGCACTGGGCGGTTACACCTTTGCATTAAAACACGTTTTTCTTAACTATTGCATGCACCTTTGCATTGAATGTGAGTGAAGAAACATTGTCATTGCAGCAAGGTGATCCATTATTAATGTGATCTGTGGCCCCGTGCACTTTGACCCACAAACTGAGTAATACACCCATAAATATAATGACCTGATTAGTCATCTGCAGTAAAAGGCTCAGAGTAATATTTCTTATCAACACGAATTATATTGGAGCTTACTGTACTTTAGCTTTCGTGCTCCTGGGGATTTTCTGGAGCAGTAAAACCAGCAGTCAGATTATCTACAAAAATACATTGTCTGTGCTTTTTAGACATTTATCTTATTCTTATATTTACAGAACTTTAAGGCTACTGTACATTAGCGCTTTTCAGTTATAAAGCCGTTACAAATCTATTGCAGTGCAGGGGTATTTCTGAGTCTGACACAGGGAAAGCATTAGGTGGTATGCAGATTGAAACGGCATGCAATTTTTAAAGGTTTTTCTGGCTTTCTGGGTCGGTGTCTGCGACTGCTTCTAACTACACAGTTCAATCTATATATCGGAGACCACGTGCCCTTGGACATTTTATGTCCGATACAAGTTTGAGCTGCAACTGCATACACATCTGATTGCAGCAGCAGTTACAGTACTCCAGATTATCTGCATGTGACAATAAGACAAAGAATAATTATGTATAATTGAGTTCCTCTGCACCTCAGATCTGGGTTACACAGTGACTTTGTGCTGAATGGCTGCGGGTGCAGATGGTAAGGTCTACAGTGCCTAGGTCCATCAATAGCTAAAAATTCAAACGGTCGATATGACAAAAGGTTGACACGTACAAAATGTGGACATGGAAAAGGTAAATTTAAGGTAGACATGATAGATATATAGGTAGATATTTTTTTTTATTGGTGTCAAAGTTGACACCTGTTGTTATGCGCGCCCACTACCGCTGCGCTCTGTACACTTTACTGAGTCCACAAGTATGAAAAAGTCTAAAAATGAAAAAGGGGGAAAAAAATCATGTTAATCTCTTAAATCGACCTTTTGATTCTGTCGACATGTTGCCAATGTCAACTTTTTGCATGTCAACCATTTGATGTTGACCTAGACGCTGTAGCAGAGGCACTTTAAGAGAGGTGGAGGTCCGTGTGCAGCCTCCTCCATTGGGGCTCTCTCATCTCTGCACTAGTGCGCTACACTACGCTAGCAATGCAATTTAGTTGCTTGCATGTGTTTTAATTATACAAATAAGAATTTTACCGTAAAAAAGACAGTAGTAGTAATAACAATAAGAAAGGACACATCTGTAACTTATTTGCACCTTAAGCTCCCTAAACCCACCCTTATGTATTCAATTAAAAATCCATCTAAAAGAAAATATTGCAAAATAGTCGGGTAATGCTTCAAACAACCTAATATTGTTACAGTGCCAGTCATATCAATGCATTGATGGTTGACAAATCTGACCAAAATCTTGGAACCAAACCTAAAAGAAAGGAGTTAGGACTTTTGGGGCAGGATGTAGTAACATCAGTTACTAAGGGGTAGATTTATGAAGCTCGGTGAAGTGATAAACTGTCCGGTTTTTTATCACCGGCCAATCGGCTCTTACCTGTCATTTTTCAAACCAAGCCTGTAGCTTCACAGGTAGGAGCTGATTGGACGGTGATAAAAACCAGACAGTTTATCCCTTCACCGAGCTTAATAAATCTACCCCTGAGTTCAATGACCCCTACGGGATGCCGGACTAGGTTTTTTTTAAAGGGGCAATCAGAGTTTGTCTTGTATCCCACACAGCTACTGAATTCGGACATTATTCAAGGTGGAGCCGCTCTCTTTGTTGTCGCCAGTGTGCCAGCCACTGGTATCTGTCGGCTGCTGCTCCGGCGAACGTATCTCACACGCTTTTGCGTCTATTGCCGGAAATGGGGCGTACGAGCACTGGAGATGCATGTGTGCCAGAGCCGCCAGCGCACCATGGTGATTGGAGCCCCGGCGGCTGCAACACTTTGAACGGCTCCTACTGTACATATCGCCTTTTCACTGAAGGGCATGGTTTCTTATATTTTGGCGTGTAAAAGCAGGTCCGCCACCCTGCCCCCCGGAAAGGTAGGCAAGCCTCCCAGAATCTGGGCAGCCACAAAGTAGGCAACCCTGTGTTAAAGGGGTGTCCATTGTGATATAAACTCTGCTGCAATACAGTAAGGTGCAAAATTGTACATACAGGTAGAACATTAATTATCTGGCACCTGATGGTCCAGAACCTCCTTTAATCCGGATACATTAGGTGTCAGGGGGAAGTTAGGATTTTGGTGGGTGTAGATGGGGCAGTGTGAGGGTGTCTGGAGGCGAGGGGAGGGAGTCACGTTGCATTGGGGTCGAGCTGCAGGGGGCTTGGAAGCCCTTTGATAAGATAAGCTATAGGGGTCACTCTGTAGGGGGCTCCCTGTATGTAGATGATACCACGATAATCAGCCAAAATCATGAGAACCGATGATGCCAGATAATCGGAGTTCAACCTTTATTATCTGTATATATTGTAGGTCTGTTTTTGCATTTAATATTATTGGTGTTTTAGCTTTCATGGTCACTGCTTTCACCCTCTATTTGGCTACACCTATTTAGTTTTGATTTTTTTTTTTTTTTTATTGATTATCATATGGTGATGTATGTCCATCCTTCCATCCATCTGGCTGTTTCCTCATCTATGCCTCCATATGGCACACTGTCCATCCTTGTTCCACTTCCCCCAGCTATGCACCCACTACTCCCTTTCTGTGCCGTAATCAACATGCCACATATAATTTTAATCAGAAGAAGCTGCATGTGTGTCATATTTACCCTGTTTTGCAAACAAGATACATTTAGAGTAAATAGAAAAGTTGCAAAACCGACATCAGGCGATACTGAGTCTTATTGCAAAAAGAGGCTAGATGTACAGTATGTGGACACATCTGTATGCCATGCAAAACATTTAATACAAGTGAATAACATAGTTGTATACGTAACTTTTAGGAGTGCAACTCCTTTGGGAGTACAGTATCTATAGTTTATAATGTTGTGGTGGCACAATCCAATATCTTAATGTTGCTGGCATGTCTGGAGATTTGACTGCTTTTGTGAGAGCAGCATTTTTAACTTCCAAATTACTGTCCAATACATATTTATGTGGCCACATGCTTCTTAAGCTGGGTACACACTGCATGATGTGCATGTGTGTACCCATCGACATCGCCAGCGGGGAAGCCAGAATGGGCAGGTGCCTAGACGCTTGTCGATGGAGGATGCCACTGATGATCAGAGGGAGTTGCAGCGTCAGTGAGCTAGCAGATATACACTAGACAATGTGCCCCATATGTCGCTCCGATCAGCTTGCCGATGCCAGCCAGGAGTGAGTATCTGTGGGTGAGGCGGGTACTATGCTGCAGAAGTAGCATGGTTTCGTTAACAAGGACCTCCCTTATCTGTACATGTTCAGACAAGGGAGGGGGCATTAATGATGCGCAGGAGCCCTTCGGAGCCATATCTTTTACTATCTCGTCTAGTGTGTATGGGGCTTTAAGGGGCCTTCATACAGGGTGGTGTCAGGGCATTTTCAAAGTGATCTGATCGCTTAGAAAATGCCCTTTATATACGGGAGTGGAGGGGCTATAGCAATGCGTACCTCTCTATCGCCCCGTGATTAATACCCTGCGTACAGGATAATTCCCACGAGATCACCGGTCAGGGCCAGTGTTCTCTCCAGAAAGCACTGGCCCTGACAGATTGCTCAGCACACAGCATTGACACATCGCTGTGCAGCGCAGTGTGCTGAGCGATCTACATTGCTCAGAACGCTCAGCAGTTTCGGCCCGTGTGAAGGCCCCTTTAGTGTGCCTTGAAGTCCGAGGCTGCGAAACATTTATTTACCAGTGTGTACAGGTTGACCTACCGGTACTTATTGGGGAGCACTATCCCAAAAATATTTTGATGGTTTTTTTTACTTCTAATTTATAGTGATAAAGGTTATTGCTGTACTGTATGAATGCTGTCTTTACAAGTAATTGAATGAACAAAACTGATGAAATGGGTCTGGTTGCCAAAGTATATACACAGTATATGAACCTACTCATGGAGAGGCAATTACTTATTCATCTTACTCATTCTTTTATTGTCCCCACAATAAACAGAAATGTCTGCCACTGTACAAGGCTTCAGAAGTAAATTGAGCTGGTGCAGTTCCTGAAATAAATGTTCTCGTAAAGAATGACTTAGGGATGACATATTAGGATTACGGTGTTGTCCTGCTGTTCCCGCTCCCACAGCATGACTGAGAGATAAAGAAATGCTGACATGTCAGGCCTGGGTCTGTGGCCCCAATGGAATGAAGTGTCAGTATGCAATGTTGGAACACTATCTCTTCAGGAATTTGAGGCCTGTTTCACAGACCCAGAAAAACACCCATGGCAGACAGTTCTTTAGAAGTCATTACATGGGCACACGTAGTGTCAGTTTCTCTGTTGAATCATAGGATGATTTCATATATTTTGAACTGTTGCAGTGCTATTATATATATGTGTGTGTGTGTGTGTGTGTGTATTAGCAGATATAGGGAACTTGTATGGCCGATGTTGAATACTTTCCCATCGATAGGGGAGAACCAGATGATTTCCTTCCATCAATGTCAAAGCAGAACCAATGTTTTTTTTTTTTTGTTTTTTTTTAAGGTGCCGAGGCACTGAGCATAGCTTCGCCCCCTGACAACCCTGAATCCCTGCTCCCATGTCAAAGAAAATTCATAGCTAAAACTATCAATGATTATCCATCACATAGTTTGGTACTATCAATGGCTGGTTGCATTATTGCCATTAATGGCAATCATTGATGGCAACTGCACCTATGACCATCCCTAAGCAGATAAAGGCTGTTGGGGGGGGGGGGGGGGGGGGTTTGGGATAAAAACGGTTACATCCTAAAGTGAAAGTACATTACAGAAGCCGTCATTTTGTCAGACTTTTAACTGGTCACATATATTCTAGCATTTGAATGCTTGTGGCTCATTCAAA
This sequence comes from Crinia signifera, assembly GCF_055691185.1. Taxonomy (NCBI): domain Eukaryota; kingdom Metazoa; phylum Chordata; class Amphibia; order Anura; family Myobatrachidae; genus Crinia; species Crinia signifera. The sequence goes on from NC_139217.1 coordinate 198,211,759, forward strand.
CATGTACATTAATTGCATGATTATCTAATTTGAGTCCCAACAGAATGCAGACCAGACAGTCTCCTTGGGCAGTACAAATCTGCAATACCCCCTTAGTGATGAAAACGGGAGTTTAGGCCGCCCTACCCATGATGTTGTGAACCTTTTAACTAGGACACATTTTACCTATATGCTTCCACACTGGATGTGACACTGCTGGGCAGCTGTTCAGGTGCCCACCAATTTATTCGAAAACTCAGAACTATCCAATAAAAAGAGGGATTGTTGGAAAGTATATCGGTTAAGCCCCAAACCATCCAGGCACTACAAGACATAGATTCAAAAGCCAGACACCATTCTGGTGTCAATAAACACAGTGGGCCAAATGTAATAGGGTGAGAGTTTCAGAAAGTGAGAGATTTTGGGAGAGTTTTAAAAAAAATTTTTTAAAGCAGCAATCAATTACCTGGCAAAATCATCCTGGGTTTGCAATGTAATTGCCGCTTTAAAAATAAAGGCAAAACTTTCCTAAAATCTCTCACTTTCTGAAACTCTCACTCTATTACATTTCACCCAGTATTTTGATGTAATAGGATGTCTACTTTTCAAAATGGTGTGCTTTATTAAGTTAAGTTACCATATTGTTACTATATTGGGTGAGATTTATTAAGATGAGAGATTCAGAAAATTAGAGATTTTGTGAGAAATCTCCAGTTTTTCCAGTCGCTGTCCTGGTCCGGTCACAGTCCTGCCTTGGTCCAGTCTTGGTCCCGTTCTGATCCGGTCCTGTCTCGGTCCGGTTGTGGTTCAGTCATTGTCCAGCCGTGGTTCAACTGTTCTCACATCTTGCTGTGGTCTGCGTCCAGTCCTGGTCTGGTCTCAGTTCAGTCTTGTTCCAGTTATGGTCCCGTCTTTGTCCGGTCCTGGTCCAGTCTTGATCTGGTTCAGTCTTGGTCAGCGGGGCACTATCCAGTCCTGCCAAGTTGCTCCCGGCATGCACGTTACCATCCTGCACTGCCAGAGGGTTAGGTCCGGTCACATAAGTGCTCCAGTGGAGCCTGGTTCCTTATCTCTTTATATCTGTGGGCAAGCTGCCCTTTATTCTAAGTAATTATTACTATTGTCCTGGTTCAGCTCTCCGTGATTTGGAGAGGTCCTGGGTTCACGCCTGTTTTGGGGTCCCATCACTTTAAGTGTACTATTTTATGTTGGCGTGTATTTGGTTTGGTGGCACCCCTTTATTACTTGGTCCGGTGCTTGTGACTCGGTCACACTCCCCGTCCTTGGAGTGGTGCCATTAGCCAGGGTGTTTAGTCCAGATAGGCCCTGTTACTTAGATCATCCTCTTGGTCCTGTCCCTGACAGTCGCCATAGGTTTGTACCATCCTAAAACCTGGTTGCATTGGGGTCGGGCTTATCTCGCTCCTTCGAACGTGGCGACTAATGGAGAAGCCTCGCAACCTACGGTCACCTGCCCGGGATGGCCAATAGAGCCAGAGTAGGGTTTTGCAGTGGCCGTTCTAAACCGTGGTCCCGGCTGAGGGCTCTGCCCACCACCATCGTCCACATGTGCCCATCAAGTTGCTCCTACGGTGGGTTCACACCCAGATCCGTTACAATAATGGCTAGAAAAAAATAAAACACAATTTTTAGTTATTTTTTTAAGTTCTTTATTTATTTTTGATAAATTCTGACTATATTGTCAACAACAGATTACTCCTAGAGGTATTCTGTCGATAGGTCAACAGTAATTAGGTAGACAGCCAATAGGTTAAGTACTATTGATCATCAGGCAAAAGGTCGATATGCACTAGCTCGATATTGCCAAAAGGTCAAGGCAGGCAATAGTTTGACATGATCAATGGTCGACTCATAAAAAGGTCAACATGAGTTTTTCATGTTTTTTTCACTAAGGTTTCTTGTTCATACTTTATGATCTACTGTATGTGGACTACAATTCAAAAGAGACCAATGCGAGGGTACGCGTTACACTAATTTTGGGTACATGCCAACCTTTTCATGTCAACCATTTCATGACTATTGACTTCTTAATCCACATTCATCCTGGATATGGCCACTGAATAAAATAATTTCTAAAAATGTGTGTGCACTATATCGTTTGTTGGGGAGTTCCAGGCAGATCAAGGGAAATCGTTGCCGACATTGCATCATCTGCGCTGTATGTATTTGTATCTGTATATGAAGAGATATGATGCAGCAGGGTTTTTTTTACGCTAAAGGTGCATACATACTAGGGTACTTGTTTCCTAGCACGGCACCCGTCGTAGGTGATCGCATAGCTTAAGTTAAGGTATGCGATGGATGCGACCAACGCGATTTTAGGGCTATTTTTAGCCTTCTCCCCGACAATTAAAAAATCGCGTCCATCGCATGCCTTAAGTTAAGGCATGCGATGCGACCGATGCGATGGACACGATTTTACATAGGGAACCATGTTAAATGGGCCAATGGACCCGAATTTTCATTGTATACCCACCCTTATGGGTATTTTACATGACAAATGCCCCCCCCCATTGTTAACACCACCCCACGGTGAACGGCAACCCGAAGTGTGGGGAGCGGCGGCGGTTCGCGTCCTCCGACCTTTTCATACCCCCACTATCCACGTCGGCATGGAGTTGATTTTATATAGTGTGGCGAGCCACCGAGCCCGAAGCGTGGCGAGCGGACGCGCAATACCTGTGAAGAAATGCACGTCCCCTCTCGGGGCTCGCTGCGCTCGCCACGCTTTGGGCTCGGTGGCTCGCTGCGCTCGCCACACTATATAAAATCAACTCCACGCCGACGTGGATAGTGGGGGTATGAAAAGGTCGGAGGACACGTACCGCCGCCCTTCGCGGGCTCACTGCGCTCGTCACGCTTCGGGTTGGCGTTGATCGTGGGGTGGCATTAACAATGGGGGGGGCATTTGACCCATCAGGGTTGGGAAACAATAAAAATTGGAGTCTGGGGGCCATTAAACATTGGGGCCAATGTAAAATCAGGTCTCAGGGGCCATTTTACATTGATTCCAATGTAAAAATCGCGTCGATCGCATCGCATGCGATGCGATGGACGCGATTTTGAGGGGTCCCGATGGATACAATTTTTATCGCTGGCTATCGCATACTAGTTTTTGCCCAGTGTGTATGCCAAATGATTATTTGAGAGGGGGCCCATTAATGCCCTTCATGCTGGGACTTGGGGTTCACCAAGTCCCAACATGTAGGGGAAGCCTGCTGGGACTTGTAGTTCACCTGTAAAAAGCAATGGTTTTTTTTTTACACTTTTACGCGTATCAGCCCGCGTACACAGGCCACGGATGCCGGGGACAGCTACGGGATTTAGCCCTGGATGGGTGAAGCCTGGAGGGGACCCGTTTATTGGGGGGGTCCCCACTCCCCCAGGTACCCCGTCCAGGGCTGACCATCCATGGTGAACATGATACGGCTGGGGGCCCTTATGCAAAAAGGGGCCTCCTGGCTGTGACATGACACCACGGGCTGTTGGAGCCAGGTGCTGGTTCCAAAATAAGGGGGACCCCCAGTTTTTTTGTCCTTTGTATTTTTGGAACCAGGATCGGTCCAAGAGTCCGGGGCTGGTTTGAGAAATACGGGGTATTGCGCTTTTTGTCCGCTGTATTTTTGGAACCAGGTCTGGCTCAATGAGGCCAGGGCTGGTTATGCTCAGGAGGGGGGATCCCCACGCCATGTTTTTTTCTTTTTTTTTTAATTTTAACTTTTACACATATTTTACCAAAAAACGCATCGCATTAAATTTGCAAGTTGTATACTTTGTAATGGGAAAGCATCTAGGTGCGAATTGTGACAAAAAATCGCCAGGTCAGAACGTGTGAATTCACGACAAAAAGTGCATTTTTTTCCCCTGCAATTCACATCCTATAAAATGTGCGATTTTCAGAAAAAGTGTGATTTCTGTTGTTTTTTGCTATATCGCAAAAGTCACAATATCGCACAACAATTCGTCACATCTGTAAGTGGTTACTTTGTTGCAGCACAGTGCATTCATGTTCTATATTATATATTATCTATTATCCTGCAAGAAAGAAAAACATGTATTTAAAGTAAACTAGGCCACATTTGTCATTGTGCCTGGTTTTCCTGTATTTATCCTGCAATGAGAGATCTCGCTCCTTCTGTCTGCTTCCTGCAACATGACGTTCTGCTCTAGACCTAGCTAGTTTGGAAGCAGTAATAACTAAGCATGGACGTTATGTGCCCTTAGGAACACCATGTCTGCACTGCAAGTGAACAGGCCTAGTGAACTCTGTGTAATTGTCCTGCATTTCCTTATTGGGATCTTCCCATTCATGAGTCTGCATGTGCAGCAACCATTGGCCCTGCATCCCTGATTGACAGGCTTCCTCGCTGTAGAATTGCTGAAGGGAGTCACATTACAAGGAAGGCGGGCTAGCAGCACAGCAAACCCTCCTGACAGCTAGATTTCCTGATTAACTGCAAGCTGCAGTGTACATGAGTGCAGAGGGAAGTGAGAAAAGGGCAGAGCAACCAGCAAGATAGGACCGCTCCTCATAAAGAAGTTTGACTTCATCACAAAGCCACCACATCCTCATCCCTCCTAACCCCCATCCACATATTCCTGTTCCGCCCAGTTCTCAATGGAGCAAGGGAAAGACGGTATCTGAGCTGGCAAGCAAACATCCACTGCAGGGCAAGCTGCTGGAGACAGGATACACTGCACTGGGCTCTGCAGAGTGTGATGGCCTGTGAACTAATGTCTCTGCAAAGGTATATGATCTGTTTTTTTTGCTTTATTTCTCTCTCCATATTTTGACTACGGTGTCCCCCATCTTTTAATGGGTCCCGCTCGGCCTTTGTGTGATCATGTTTTATGTTATATTGTACAATCGCAGCTTGTTTTCATGTGCTGTGGAATTCATTGCAGCAGAGTACAAGGGCTGTTTGTTTTCAAAATTCTAGAAAGATATTTCTCTTTGTCTTTTGTTTAAGGAATTTGTTTTTGCGTTGTGTACAAAAATAATTTTTAGTTTGCATTTTATTTGGATCTCTATGTTTTGTTTGAGCATTTTCAACTTGAAGTGTTTGGTGTGTGTGATGTGTACAACTGTGGGAAGATATGCTGTTGTGCAATTGTGTACAGCATTCCTGTCCATCAAACCTGAATATATTTACATGATTCATTGCCTGATTGTGAAGATGATACAATTTAATGGTGTTGTTTGAAATGCTTTTTGTATCATCAACAGCTGATGCGTCTAATAAACAACATTCAAAAAATCTTGGCATTTTACCAATGCAAAACTTCATAGTAATGTAAGACCCAGGACAACTGCTGCGGGCAGTCTTGTTGCCTAGCGTATGTCGAAATTGGGAAGATTTTTTTTTTCTTTGTATATTTTTGCATCTGTGATTATTCTGCAGCCGTTTGTAGATGAGTGCAATAGTACACCATCCGCAGGCAGGTGCTGGGGGCTGTGGTGAGGAGACTGCAGTATTTCAACCTTTATTTGCGATCTTGCTTTTCATTTTGTTTGCTTCCTGTCATACAGCATAAAATAAAATAAAAAAACTAGGATGAACAATCACTGTGTGGGAGTGAGGCCAAACCGTACACCATTAGTCTGCAGAATTTATCCTGCTGTGTTTCTAATATGCAATCTGGTGTTTTTTTATTTATTTTGTTTTGTGTTTTTTTTTTTTGTGTATAATTAAACAAATATTTTTAAAAATAGAATGCTGTATGTAGCACACAGAAGTTGGTGAATACAGGTTTAATCTCCCGTATGCACATGCTTGGGACAGGAAGTGTTTTTGGATATGCGATTTTACAAGTATTTGCTATCCATAAAGAGAGATTTTGGGAATGAGATCAAAGTCTAAACACAGAATGCATTTATGTCTATGTACCTTTATACACATTACCTAAAGGTCATTTTATACAATAGGTTTAATAAGCAAAGCATGTGTAGATAGAACCGTCAGTAAGTGAAGCTGTCACTATCTCAGTCATGCTGAAACATTTTTAGATATAGGAGACCCAATCTTTGTGAGTAGAGTAGCAAATGAAAGGCCCACATACAGCAAGGCGACTTTTCTCCTCGAAGTAGTCACCCACAATAACCCCTTGAGCTGCCCGGGGCAAAAGGTCCTTTTGCACCTTATAGATGCGATATCTCATGCGATCCAAGCCAGGGCGACTCATAGGCTCCGGTGCGATGCGCACGGGACCGCGCATCACATCAGATCTGCTGTAATTCACCTGCAATTGGGGCTCTTTTTTCTATGATTGATTGCTGCAATTACAGGAAAATAGCCCAAATTGCAGGTAAATTGCATAGTGTATGGGGGCCTAAGCCATATTTGCTACATAGGACAAGTAAAATGTTCTACTACTGGCAATTCCTGCCTTTTTCTCCTGATTTGTTTACTAGGATAGTAAATGCCACTTATGGACCTCTATCAGACAACCAGTGCCAGCTGGCAAGGACATATAGCATTACATGGTTATCAGATAAGTGTTTGATAATTTGGGAATTTATGTGTCAACATCGGGTAACCTTTTACCTGGCTTTTATTCTTCTTGTGCAAGCAAAAGAAGGAAAACAACATGCATCTTTCTGTTGGGTTTGTTACTTTTCCCAGCACTAATATTATCTCTTCTTTGATACTATGGAGGGTACCCAATTAGCCCCAATTTTTTTTCTCCTTAAAATGACCCCCCAAAAAACAGGCTTGTTGGGAGTAACATGTCCCATTTTCGGCTATAAAACATGATCTGAGCATAGCATCTGGGATAAGACTCTTGAACCAATGTGTTATCGTGGCTCGGAGGGTTGCTCATCAGGGATTATGCTGGTAGTCAAGCCGGCACACAAAACATTATCCCCAAGTGTGGCATCGGGGCTAATTGAATAGTCTCCGGCGAATCAATTTTCTGTAATAACTGACCACAGATAATTGAATACCCCCCTATATATGAAGTATTTGGTCTTGAAAACGTTATTTATAAGTCATACACTGTGTACACGCTAAAGCCCAATACATACAAAATGAGAAAGGAAAAGATATTGGTCAAAAAGGCAAATACTTAATATCGTTAATGATGCATGCTTCCTCGCATCATTAGTGACCCCCCCCCCTCTCCACCCGTCAGTGGGCGTGTACCACAGACATGTCTGAGAACTACATAGTTCACAGACATACAGTATAACTTTTACTGTGCTGTCTGTGCAGCACAGCCAATGGCTAATATATATACAGATATATCTGTAGCATCTGACTGTGTACACTTTCTGCAGAGATCACCAGTCACTGACTTATCAAGTGGATGTTTTGATACCAGGCCCGCACAACACATTGATTTGCAAGTATGTATGCACTTACCAATCGTTGGATAGGCCAGCAGATTGGTACATATTATAACCTGCTATAGTCATACAATAGGAAACGGCAGGGTACCCGAGTAAAATGGTTTACAAAAGGCATGTCCAAACTATGGCCCTCCAGCTGTTGTGAAACTACAAGTCCCTTCATGCCTTGCCACAATTTTGCTATTAGGGAATGCTAAAACTATGGCAAGACATGCTGGGATGTGTAGTTTCACAATAGCTTGAGGGCCATAGTATGGACATGCCTGGTTTACAAATGCCCATATTTTCTAAAAGATATGAAATAGGCAACTTTTAAAGATAATATTTCATTATACATGTCAGTGCCTGCCCCACCAAACAAGCACTAATGTGGAGAAAACAGTCACATGGAGCACATACAAACCCCACATAGTTAATAAAAAATAAACCCATAATATATATAGAAGATTTTACTAACCCTGGCACTGCTGGCAGGTTATTATAGGGCATTCTAAGCAATTGTCTTATTCTCAGTAATGCCCAGTTATACAGGTATGATCTCCCATGTTCTACTGAAGTTGCTGCAATAATTATGATTGTTTTTGTGAAGTCCGCAGATGGCTCTGTGATACTTCACTGGCAGGACTTAATAATATGCTGTATCACTTCAGCCAATCAGATTACAGAATGTGACATGTTGCTATCGCAGCTTATTAGAGCTTCTGTGGCAAAAAGTCAGTGTGCATATCAATGTGGCAACTGAAACATAACATGGTCACAACACTGGGGCAAGGGCGGACTGCAAGGAGTGCGAGTTCAGTGCCTTTACCCTGCTTGATAATATTTGAATTGATTCTAATGTGTTTTGATCAGAATATTGAGGTAACACAAATGGCAGCAGTGCTGTGTATTGCCACCTTAGCTGATACCAACTTATTTTAGTTCATCAAATAAGAATGTATCTAACAGCCTTAGGGTGAGAAATGGGCGTATGCTCGGTTCTTTTTAGCATTTGTTCTGACTGCAACCTGAAAAAACTGTACAGGTGCCAGGTAGGTCATTATGTTAGCTAAAATAACTGCAAGGTCTAAGCAATTTAACTAAATTACAGTTCTCTTAAAGCAGGCATGTCCAAACTATGACCCTCCAGCTGTTGTGAAACTACAAGTCCCATCATGCCTTGCCACAGATTTGCTATTAGGGAATGCTTAAACTATGGCAAGGCATGCTGGGATGTGTAGTTTCGCAACAGCTGGAGGGCCACAGTTTGGACATGCCTGACTTAAAGTAAAGTTTTAATTTAGAGGACACTTCAACCATCTCAAGAAGCTATTTAACCCAAGTCTGTATGCATTAATATTCAATAAACTTTTACACCGTTTTGTACAATGTACGGTGGTTAAATAAGAGTACAAGTAGATAAATGTGTTTTTGTACTAATAATATACTTTAAATACTGAAATGTGTTCTGGGTGATCGCATTAGTTCAGCATGCTTTGTGCCCAATTTCTTTTTCACATACAGTATGTTTTCTTTATAAAGATTCTTAAGACAATGGTAAGGTTATTCTTAAACATTAAATGATGTGTGGGACTACCAATTGTTTCTCAGTCCAATCTAGTGGTTCTCAAACTTCAGGACCCCCCACCGTTCACATTTTCCAGGTCACCTAACAGGAGCACTGTGTATATAAACTATCATATTTTGAAAAATACACAGGTGACCTGGAAAATATGAATTGTATGGGGTGTAGGGACCAAGTTTGAGAACCTATGCCCTTCTTGGTATTTGAAATGTTTTGTTACTAGCATTCTTAACTGTAATAATGTGGCTGGTACCTTATCACAAGCCAATAAGCTCCTAACTGAACTTACAGGCTTGGTTTAAAAAAATGACAATTAGGAGCTGACTGGCCAGTGATAAAGACCAGGCACTTTATCACTTCACTGAGCTTAATAAATCTACCCTTTTTCCTTGAGAGTTTCTACTATTGTTTGGAGAAGGTGTGAAGTACTCCATGATATATTTATGCTTGAACATTTATACATATACTGTATTACATTACTTTTACACTTTGTACATTCCAGAATGTTCATTAAGGTAATAAAAAGCAGTTATTTCTAACAAGTCACTTGATAACGTGTTGTTCACATTGCATTAATAAAAGGACATGTTGCTTATTTTAATAACCAGTTTAAGGACAGATGACCTCTTTAAAGCTGAATAGCTTGGATTATTTATATTTATTTGAAATTAACAACAGTGTTTCAGGCATCACGTGTCACAGAAGCTTTTGACTATTTCCAGTGTTATGTATTCAAATATATATTATTTACAAAACATGCCCGAAAAATGTAAACCATCATTATAATAGTGTTTATGAGAGGCATGCACACGGAGCGATTTTGTGCTTTTTTTTTTTTACGCGAGCTGACTAAATTGCTTAGGAAGTAAGCACATATCTCTCAGTGTGTATGCCCCAAGGGATTATCTCCTGCTATCTCAGTGCATGCAGTCAAAATCTAGTCAAATTGCTTAGCAAGTGACTACAAATCTCTCTGTGGCCCTTATTCTGATCTGTGCGGCCGGAGCCGCATACGTTGCTCCGGCCGCACAAACCAATCCCCGCCTACAATACGGATCGCCACGGCCGTCCGTACGCGGACGGCTGGCGATCCGCATGAAAATGGTGGGGCGTACGCCTCCACCATGGTGGGAGCTGCCCCCTGCATTCGATGGTCGGCGACCATCGAAGGCAGGGCCGCACGCTCCACCAGCTCCCGCAAGCTTAGACCACACGGACAAAAGCTTGTGTGTGGTGCGTGTGAAAGCTTGTATGGGGGCGGAGAGCTGACATCCGGCGATGTCAGCTTTCCGCCCCCATCACTGGCGTCATAGCCTCATTACCATGCATACGCCCCGCGTTTGCATGGGAACGCCCATGAAACGCTGGGCGTATGCATAGGGTAATGAGGCTATTAAGCCCCTCACGCCCCTATACGCCCCCTTTGCGGCGTATACATTTTTTGTGCGGCGATTTCCCCTGCACATGCGCAGAGTGACCTCTGCGCATGTGCAGAGTGAAAACATCGGCGGTACGGCCGCACGCGGGCCGTACCGCCGAGATCAGAATAAGGGCCTGTATGTACAGAGATAGTGATCAAGATCTCTCATTCTTAACCACTACCCTGCTTTTTTTTTTTTTTTTGCTTAAGCAAAATTGCTTAGCACAAATCTCTGCATTTGTATGTGCTCCCCATGGAAGACATCAGGAAATCGCCTACCCTAACTAGCTTAGCAAAATTGCTTAGCACACATCTCTACGTGTGTATGCCCCTTAAGTTTTGCTGTTTTTATGGGACCTATCAGTCAGGATGCTGGCATTCAGAATCCCAACAACAGGATCCTGATCTCACTGACAGTACCAGTAACTGAATCCTGACTGTCCTCATCATGATCATAGGTGTGCCAGGGATAGTTAGGGTTAGGTTGCAGAGGGTGGGTTGGAGGTTTATACTTGGGCACTAAAGTTCAGGTTAGGCTGTGTGTGGGGAGGAAGGTAAGGGTTAGGATGCTGGTAGGGGTGGGTTAGACACTAAAGGGAAGATTAGGGTTAGGCCCTAAGTGGGTATATTTAGGGTTAGGCTGTGGGGGGGGGGGGAGGATTAGCATATGTACCTAAAGGGTCGAGAACCTGACCGTTGGGATGCTGCTGTCTGTCTTCTGACTGCTGACATACCAATCACCAGGATCTCTATAGCATCCTGTTTTAACAACCATTCACTAGCTACAGGAGTAATTCAAGAGGACTGGAAAAGAACAAACATTGTACCACTGCACAAAAGTGGAAGCAAGGAAGATTCAAGGAACTACTGACCAGCGAGCCTTACATAAGTAGTAGGGAAATTGATGGAAACACTCTTAAGAAAGAGTTATAGATTGACTCATCAAGCAGATTGACAAATCATGAAAGGGATTTAGGAGTTTTATTTTGTTTGACTTAAAAGCAGGTACGCAATGTAAGAAAGCATGAGGAAGGCAAGTCAGATATTAGTTGCATAGGGAGAGAAATCAGCAGTGTAAAGAAAGCAGTAATGATGTCACTGTTTAGGTCATTGGTACGACCTCCTCTACAATACTGTGTCCATTTCTGGAGGCCATAGGGTAAAATTATGAAGATAAGAGTTCTATTAAAGAAGAGATGTTGCCCATAGCAACCAATCAAATAATTTTATCTTCTAGATGCTCAATAAATAAGAAGCAGAATCTGATTGGTTGCTATGGGCAACATCCCATCTTCAATTGAACTCCCATCTAAGGATATCCTTGCAAAGGAATAAGGATCCAATAGGGTTTGAGGGGACAATATGGTTACAAAATGGGCAGACTAGATGGGTCAAATGGTTTTGCTCTGCCGTCAAATTCTATGTTTCTATGTAACATCTGTATATTTTATTATATATTCTCTAACAGGCTATAAAATAACACCAAATCTAAATGATATCTTAAAATCATCTTTCCTTTGCACCTCTGTGATATAGTGTGCCTTTGTTCAGGACCGTACTGCGCATACTTGTATATAGTAGGTTTTTGTTATGCTAAGCAGCTGCTCCCATCAGCTTGACTTAAAATGCTGCAGTGTGTAATTTGGAAGTGTGCGGCTGCTACATTTGTGAACCTGTGTCCTAGACAGGAAAGTAAACAATTTACATTTAATTTTTGCTGACAGGCATAAGATTATATGCTTACATAATCACATTATATAATTGTACTGTAGCTTCTAATAACTTGTCATTATGGCTCATTGATTGCTTAACTTATTAATGATCTTAAAGCATAAGTTCCACATGGCTATGTAAATATGTGTGTGTGTGTGTGTGTGTGTGTGTGTGTGTGTGTGTGTATATGTGTATGTATATATATATATATATATATATATATATATATATATACACTAGTTAAAAGCCCATCAAGATGACAGCTTCTGCTATGTACTTTCACTTTAAGCTGTGGAAATTTTTTAGCCCACAAACCCCCCAGTCCCTGTCTGCTCCTACCTCCAATCTGTCTTCACAGCTCCCTCTCTCCGTGTCCAGCAAGTTTGAAATAGATCACTGTCCCTGCTAAAATTGCTTTCACTTTCTGTTATGACCTCTTTTAGCACACAACGGAGTTATTTGGTCCATTGAGTGGCATTTAGTGATCACTGGTGGTACTTTACCTCATAGAGGTGAGGAGTAGGTAGGTATATACTGTATATCTATAGGACTGAATCTATTAAATGTATGTGGAAAATTGAGGTCTCACATGCAATACAATAAAAAAAAATTTATATTATAATTCTATTTAGGGTTGCAAATGTTATATTATGAATTTCATGTGACCATTTTTTTTTTAAATTTGATCTATAGTAACATATTTTGTTTGTTTTAAAAGAACATTAATATACTTTAGATTTGCAAACCTAAATGACCAGATTGCATTTTAGTAAATGAAGCGCAAGTAATTAGATGGTGCATAACGAACAGTGAGGACTTACTGATGCAATAACAATTCTATCCACCAAGCGCACTGACCCGTTTCCAACTTGTTGGTCGTGACTTTCATTCTGCTTCCATTGAGATGTACCACGGTCACAAAAATAGTTAAACAGTAGTCACACTAATGTACAGTTAATGGCCCTGATACTGGTTGACTTGGTAAGCTGCAAATCAGGCAGCTGACCGAGTGGCAGCCTAGCACAGCACAGCCGAAAAAAGGCCCCGCCACCGCCGACATATCCCCTCGCAACCCTGCGAGGGTATGTGTTATGAAAACACATCCCCTCACATCGTCGTCCAACAAATGATTTCTCCTGAGTTCGCAAATATGTCACTGGAGACTGACTTATGTTTACGGGCTCCAATTTGAGGCCAGGGCAGGTGGCTGGCATCATGTGACTTCAGCTGCCTGCCCCCGGCACCCCACGTTGCGGCCGAATTTACAGGGGAACTCCAATAAAATGATGGTGTTCCCATGTCTGACCCCCCCCCGTGCAAGCGCCAAGCCAACAGCGCAGGTCAGCGAGGGCGTTTGCACAGAAGCCCTGCACATGCGCATAACCGATCATATGTAGAGCACAAACATAGGTCCCCCCCCAAAAAAAACGGGGGGGGACGGGGACCTATGTATTTTTTAAATGATTGTCTTATCTGTCAATGAATCTAAATTAACCATACATTTAAGATGGATTGTGTGAATTTAAGCAAGTTACACACCATACAAATATTGGGCCAATTTGCCTATAATCCGATGCTTGGCCTGGGTTATTGCTTGTAGTATGCACGTACGATCATTTTAACCAATGCCTATAAAATGTATCAAGAAATGCCCTGCGTCATTTAGTTGATCGATCAGACCTGACAGAAATACCAGCAAAAAGGTTCTGATAACTTGCAGTTTGTGTGCATTCTTAATAATCTGGTCATATTTATGATGATTTATCCTGATTACCTAATCCTTCCTGAATGCGGACATATGCAAATTCATTGTAGTGTGTCAGAAAACCGCAAGCTAAACAAATATTTTAAAAAATCGCTCAATCTGTAGCAGTCCAGTGACCTTCCAATGACAGGAAAATCATCTTCCTTGTCAAATCTCAACAATGTCCTCTGACATGTTACACCTATACAGAAAGTAGAATGTTTTCATTAAGTTTTGGAGCACGCCTCTTCTCTCAGCTTGTGATCACACTGCTTTCAGTTAAAGTAATTGGAGTAACACCATAATGTGAGATGTGAGTCTGTAATATAGTTATATAATACCGTCTCTGACACTGCAATACAGGAAGCCTGCAGTGTGTGTGTGTGTGTGTGTGTGTGTGTGTGTGTGTATACAGTATACGATATGGTGTATTCTCTTACTGTGCTATACCCATCTCCCTGTGACCCTAGCAGGTGTCCTGGTCTCTCCTTAAGTAGTTTAAGGAAATGTCTCCTGTCATTTTGAAATTCAAAACTTTTTTGCTGATGTCACAACATATACCATAACTCTATACTTGTTTTTGCATCTCTCAAGAGTCCACGTGGATGATAAAGTATGAAAAATATCTAATCATATTAATTGTGAAAACATGTGTCAAACTTTTCATGTGTCAATCATTGCAATGTCAATATTTTGCATGTCAACCTTTTTGTCAATGTGAACATTGTGCATGATCCCTATTGTCACATTTTTTTCATTTGGCCGCATCAGAATCCCGACAGTTAGGGTGTCAGCAACAACATCCCAAGAGTGAAAATCTGTATGGATCCCAGCGAGTTTTTACATTCTAAAGGCCCCCATACACTATGCAAAATCGGGTGAAATCGGCCCTAATCGCATGTGCATGACATCCGATCTGATCCAAAGTGTGGTCCCATGTGCATCGGACCGGATTCGGAGGTCAGACAAGATGTATGTGCAGTCGTCAGCACAACCCGCGATGTATCACATCCTATGTGGTCTGTAGGTGTGTGTGCACACACCTACAGTATCTGCAGAGCAGGAGAAGGGCTTTTCCCACTTTGTGTCCCAGACGGGCAAATAAAAAAAAACCCATACAAAGGAATGGGCGGCCTTCAATCGGTGGGTGTTTTTTTTTTCTCTGCCCCCTGTCTGCGGGGGGGGGGGGGGGGGGGGGAGCTCAATTGAAATTGGGTCCAACTTGGACAAGCCTTAGGTCAAGTCGGCCTAGTCTGTTGGTGGCCGATACTCTAACTCACCAATCCCAGAGCCTAACCACCATGCCCCTGCCATTGGGATCTGTTGTTATCCTGACCACATCCTGCATCATGAATCTCTGCTATTGAGCATAATAACCTAATAATAATAATAATAATCACAAAAATAACGATTTGCAGATTTATCTTTTGCCAAAATGAATGGTGGTGGTGGGCTACCGTGGGAAAAACAAACCTGAATGGTGAGCTAAAAAAAGCCACTGCACTAATACTGTGTAGGGGCAGCTCCGTGTTTACCCTCTGTGTTACCATAACAGTATGTGAGCATTCATGTCCTTTTGAACATGGCATGTTTGTCATATCCAGGCGACCTATACAGAACTGTAACTGAGAAGCTGCAAGCTTCCAAAAGTATCAATTCTTAACTAGTCTTTTATAACAGATTGAGTTGTTACCGTTCGTCCTTCCTTGCTAAAGTGACCTTGGTTGTGCTGTGCTTGGTAATAGAACAGCTGCAGTATTATTGTACCAGTGTAATATCATAGCACTGACTACACCCAACAACAAGTAATAGCACTTGAAGGTTACAGCCCCGTAGGGTTCTGTGGTGAGTTAAATTCAGCTTTTTTACTTTCATGTGAACGTGTGCGTGTATGTATGTTTATCCGTGTGTTTGTGTAATCTCACACATTGTTTTTATGTGTATTTCATGATAAGTACATTCGTGATTAATGCAAATAATGTAGCCATAATAAATGTGTCCTTTGGAAGGAAATCCTGTTTTGATTGTAACGTGGATAGGTTTCTTGGGTTACGCATAATTTGTTTGAAGACATGTCCACATGTAAAGAGATATGATAATAATATATAATTATATATATATTTTGCATTGCTGACAATGTTACATTTCAAACTTCAACATGTTCTACAATGCATTAGTAAAGAAAGTAAATCGTTCAGATCAGTACATTGTTATTTCTATGGCATAACAAGGGTTGGCAGTGCCTTACATCATACAGAAGCCATGCGAACAAAGCCAAAAAAAAAAAAAACCCAGTGCAAAATACTTACAGTATAACATTGCATAACATGAGCTACATGCTATATTACCATTACTGCACATGCAGTCAATAATATCCATTTAAATGATGCTGTAATTGGTGATGGAAGAAAATAATGGTATAAGTAAGGGAGGGTAAAGGCTGCGATGGCAGAGGATTTTACTTGTCAGAGTTTACAGTCTAAAGGGGGGATGGGGGCAGACAGACAGCTGACACAGAAGGCAGAAACTCTGAGTATTGAGTTAAGATGAGAGCTAGAAGGCTTTAATAAATAAATCCGGTCTTAAGTAAACGCAGTCCTCAAAATAACAATGACTGATGAAATGTACTTTCCAAGCCACACCTTATGCACAGCACATTTCAGCAAGAAGATGTAAACAAGCCTTTTTTTTTTTTTTTTTTTGCAATGGCTTTTCTTTTCCATACACTATACTTACATCAAACTAGCAGTAGGTGGCAGTCTAGCATCAGTGTACTGTATATACTCCCTGTTGCTGGGTGTTGGATGCACTTGAAGTGTATTTATATTACTGCTTTCATTGTATTCCAGAGAGCTAGTGTCTTAAATAATGTAATATAAACTCCTCCTAGCAGTAACATAGGAGATATACTGTACACTGGAAATATGGGTGCTGGGTTAATGATAATTTGGGCAACTACGTACAGTACTTACATGTTCTTTGATTTTAATTCTAGCTGGAAAAATAAACAGCAATTATTTTTAATATCCCCTACATTGGCCTCTTTATCATGAATCCTGTTTTTTTTTTTTTTTTTTTTTTTTACAGCTCTCAGGAAGATGAACGACCCATGTCCCCTTTTTTCATGAGGTATGTTTTTTATTTATTATTATTGGGTTTTTTTTATTACCTTTTTTTGTTAATTTGTAACAATGTATTACATAAACATACCATAGCAACATATGGCCCTCTAAAACTTAACATACAATGCTGCTATAAATACTATACGGAAATGCAGTCAGACTTGGTGCCTTAAATGTATAATAACCATAAACTCCATAGCAAATACAAGACTTCCTCCCTCTTACTTGTGTTTTATATTCGGCTATTTATGTTTTATGTTCAGTGTTTCTTTAAGGGTTCAGAATGATTTACCAACAATCACTTGGCCGACACTATTATTACCAGCAGGGTGTTAATACTGATGGTCAAAATCCCGACAGGTACAGAATACAGACAGTTAAAATGCTGACACTCAATATACCGACATAATCATGATGACAAACATGTTGAAATGCTGACAGTTGTAATGTTGCCGTGGACACCATATTAGTGTACCGCGTCCCCATGCATCTTCAGGCACACAATTACCGGTACAAAGTCCACTGGATGGTAAAGGTTTTTTTTGTGTGAAAAAAAAACATGAAAAACTATTCAGCATTTTTTTTTTGGCAATATTTTGGCTGTTGGCATTGTGGTTTGTCTGGGTTTTAATTGTCGGTATTTTGTCTGTCATCGCAACCCGCGGTGCTGCTACTGCGGACATTATGTGAGTGATCTTTGCTGGTTCTATGGTGCGGTGAGTAACAGACACTATTGTGTGGTGTGGTGTAATGTGAATTGGTACCATTATGTATCCATGTCAGCATTTTTTTCATGTGCGCCACCAGCGCGCAATGTCCCTGTTTTCAGTATGATGGGACACAGGGCACAAAAATGTCTAGTTACGGCACAGCTGCTACTGGGCACATTATATGTATAAGAGGCACTAATTCTATGGGCATTATACAATTATTTTATTTTTAGCATTCTTTCAGCACTTGCTATCTGTTTGTAAAGTATGAAAGGGCACAAATTGATAGTTTGCAGGTGGGTGCCAAATACCTAAGTACCGCCCTGACTGCATACTGTACCTTCTTTAATTGTGGAATATTTCAAAGTTGAAGAATAGTTTAAAGAGTGTGCAACAGAAGCAGTGTTGTTGTGTACCTGTCCTGTACGTGTGGTAGTTTTGTGTTTCAGACATGAGATATGTGCTGCACAAAAGGTTTGTTGTCATAAAATGCTCACCTTTATGACTACACATAAATATATAATCACATGTACTCAGTGTAAGCATATTGTCTACTGATGATGTAAGGTATACGTAGATAGATGTAGCTGCACGTTCTATTCCATATATGGTAGGCATGGGGATCTACTATACTGTATGACTACTTTGTCTATGAGTAAAATTCATAGGCTCTACATATTCTGTGTGACATTCTCTCATGTGTTTATCTGAAGTCGTACCTCACAAAGGTTAAAAAACAGTGAATATTAAAGCTTTTTCCTTGATGGATGCCAGACAGTATCTAGGTTGACAGTCAATACATCGACAAAAGGTCAACATGCAGAAATGTTCGCCTTGGGTCAACAAATGAAAGGTCGACATCAGTTTTTCACAATTTAATCCAATTTTTGGGACTTTCTTCATATTTTAACATTCATGTGGACTCCGAATGGTAAAGTGTGCTGGTCCGAAGCATGGCGAGCAATGCAGCACACTAATTGGAGGTTCACGTGCTTGGGTGAAAAACTTTTTATATTTGAACCTTTTCCCAACCTTGTGCATGTTGACCTTCTGCCGACATAGTGGACGATTCAGGTAAGTATATACACTTACGCTTGATCTGTTGTACGGACATCACAGAATTTGAATTTCCCCACTCAGCTGAATAATCCCTACAGCCAGTATGCAGGCTGTACACACACTCTGGGCCGTATACACAGCGCTCATCTATCTGCAGATATCTGTGCTGCACGATCACCATGATATGCCTGTGAATGACTTTGATCACAGACATATTCCGTGCACAAACAAAATTGTCGTTTCCCTTATGTATGCTTATCTGTAGACCTCATTCCTTTTGAACGCAGTTGTAAATACAATCCTATGACTAAATGAATGATACCTCATGTTTATGGTAACCTCCCTCCTTGAGGCTGACCTACAGTACCTGAACAAACAATCCTATGACTAAAGGAATGATACCTCATGTTTATGGTAACCTCCCTCCTTGAGGCTGACCTACAGTACCTGAACAAACGTCTCATGAAGCAGCCTGGGAGGCAGACCCAACCTGACAAGGGAGCTTGGGAAGACATCATTAGCCATACCGAAATTCTCCATTGTCACACAACTTTTATCACTATACTACCACTGGTACTATACTGCAGCATGGATTTCCTAGATGTTCCATCCTTTCCCATCTTTGATACCCATACTGTAGCTCATATTTAGTGGAGCTGCCTTATGCCTGCCTCTTACTGGATGCCAGTCTGTAACTTACTGGACTGCTTACTTGTTCAGTGAGTCCTGGTGATATCGCGGCCGATATAGTTCAGTGTGTCCTCGCAATATCGACTTCCTGCCAGGTCAGCGTAGTGTTGACTATTGTGTATGGGGTAATATTCCTAAATCTTTACAAATCCAGTAAATGGGTATGTTGTCTCATTTAACCTTTGTTCCTCCTCATAAGTTTCATAACCAACCTTGTGTTGTATTTAGTGCGTACAAGAGCAGCCATACAGTAGTACCCCTTGGCCATATTCATTTGGATGTATCTCGCAGATTAAACAATGATTGTGCATGGCAAGTGTCCTTAATTGAAGGTTAACTTATTTTTTAAATAAAAAATAGCATTGACCTTTTGTGTCTAATGTTGTATTGACAAATCAGGCATTCTAACCCCATCTTTACTAATGTCCAAGGACATTATGTGCAAGTTGTTCGGCTTCCATAGGGGACAACAGCTGGGGGGTTGGAGAGGCACACCTTACCTGTCCCAAGGCAAGTTTTTCACTATTTGACAGTGTGTGGAAGCATGTTTAGTTACATCCTAGTTCCCAACAGAATGCCAATGTAACGCTGCAGTAGTTTCATATAACAAAACTACAAGAAGCATTCTACTCATACTGCCTTAGTTCAGCGTAAACAGAATATCACCACAGTTAAGTTCCGCAAGTCAGGTGATATAGGTATCACATTCTGCCCAAAATATTCATGGAAATACAGGCCTAAAGTCTACCAGTTTTCTCTTCATCCGCAGACATTCCAAAATATTTATTGCAGATGAATGCCGGGTCGCTCCCATGATTATGTACATAGTGCAACCTGGCTGATACCCCTTTCAGACTGGTAGCCCGACCCGGACAATGACTTCACTAATTAGGTCAATCAGTCAAGCGTTGGTATTTTCTGTAGTGTATAGTAGTTTAATATGAAATAGGTTTTCTGGAGTTTTATTTATTTTAGGTCATTTAAGTCTCCATATTCCTTTTTAGTTAATGATTTAATCTAAAGCAGCATATTTTTCGGTCACGTATATCAGCATTAGTAGTAAATAGTCATAAATAAGGTAGTTCAGGCTTTCTAATGGGCTCAATTAGTTGTAACTACATCGTGTTAGACGATTCATTCTAAAATGAATAACCGTTTGGAAAACTTTCAATGTCAAGAAAGAAATAACCTTCGGAAACTGTACAATCTAATTTCTATGTTAAGTAAAATAGATTTTGAGCTGTTGCTACTACAGTATCTTGTGTATGTCGACAAAGCCATTTACTACAGAAAACAAAGAAGACAAATTTATGTAACCTAGGTGTCTATATACTAAGCCTTAGAGAGAGATAAAGTGGACCCAGGCAAAGTATCAACCAAACAGGCCCTGTCAGGTTTCATCATTTGGTTGAGTCAGCCATTATATTATAAAGTCTCTTTATTGAAATGAGTTGGTCTATATCCCACTCTATAATGTAAGTCATGTATATAACTCTTGTTATGTTTATATCTACTACATTCTTATTCAGTGTTAATTCTTCAATTCAAAAAAATGGCAAATTACATTTTAAACATGAACCCAGCAGGATCAGTAAATAGGTCTTTGAGTAACTGCAGTAATATACAGCTGGTAGTTCCTGGATTTCAGGTGTTACACTGTCCACTTTTGGATATCCACTTATGGAGTTACCTGTATATTTACTAAAAGTCAAGTTATGATTACATTTGATTGATGTTAGATCATTTAAAACCAATTTTAATTGATGTTATATTTCCAGGGCTAAAACACACATTAACATTAAAAGATGCATAACCTGAAATTAATCTTTAGTAAATATCCTCTTGGTATTTAATCAATGAAGATCAGGCAGATCATCAAGTGACACTGCTGCCTCCTCCATAGAAGTGAACAGGACCCGGTTCGCATGACCCAGGTTTCCCGTTCACACTGCCCAGTAACCCACATCCGACCTGGGTAAAACCCTTCTTTTAACCCTGGTTGGATTGACGGGTTTCTGGACCAATTATTTTTCACAATGCCCTTTCACACCTGTCAACAACCTAGGTTGGGCATGGGTTGTTTGTGCAGTGGGAAAGGGGTAATAGTGACATTCATTGGAACACACTGCCCAGATCTGTGTTCACTGTGCCCCCTCTTCCTTCTTTGTCCTCTATACTCACACAAACAGGGATGGCAATTTCCTATTAATAGTTCACCACTGTTGGTTGATCATTTTGCTATCAATGTAGTCAATGTAGATCCAATGGCAGAGAGTGCATTGCTGTTTGTTTTCTTTCCAGTAGCTTAGATCTGCCTCTGGTGCCCTACTCTGCCCCTTGTCTTACATAGATAATGATTTGTGGAAGGATAGCTAACAATAATGACTATTGGAGGCATGCTCAAAAGTTACTGAACATGCCATTTAAAGGAAATGTAAAACTGCACAGGATTTTGGATGTAATCCAAAATTAGGAAGTCTAAATTACACAAAGAAAAATAAGTTTCACTTTATCATTGTTAAATTATTTGTGCACCAGGCTTTGCTATATTAAGTTTACTCTACTTATGTAGTGGGCCACACCGTTGTAAATGAAATAAATGAATGAATGTGTCCATTATATGCAATGAATGGATAATTCAAATTGTGATTATTATTAACTATTTTGTAGTCTCTCTTCAACTTGATGGCTTACAAGCATCACTGAGGGAACTGTATGTTAAATAGCGTCTTTTCTAGGGGCAAAATTAAACTCTTAATAAGATTAACTAAACTACAACAAGCCTTTGTTCCATATAGGTTACGTTACGCTCCTATTCAAGCTGCACAAACAGAAAAAAATACAGAGCCAAAACCAAAAGTTTGTGTGTGTGTGTGTGTATGTATATATGTGTATGTATATATGTGTGTGTGTGTGTGTGTGTGTGTGTGTATGTATATATGTGTATGTATATATGTGTGTGTGTGTGTGTGTGTGTGTGTGTGTGTGTAGATAGATAAAACAACAATCTAAAATCAGAGGTTCAGACTAACCATCTTTCTGCAAATCCTCCTCGATATGCTTCCTGGTTGGAAGCATACTTGCACACTGCTTTTTGAAGGTGAGATTACCTCCAAGTATATCGATTTTAATGCACCGGACACAAGTTGGATTAAATGAGCGAACACTTAATAAGACAACAAAAGTCATTGATCCAATTCACTATTTAAGCAATGTGGTCACATACCACATACACCTCAGATATAGGAGTGGCAAGTGCAGTTAATCAATGTCTTTTGTTCATTTGATTCATTGTAAACTAAACACATCGTCAAGTGGATTTATTTTGTGTGTTTTGGTTCTAAGCCTTCCCAACTGCAGTTACTAATTATTTTATAAATATATATAATAATTGTATTTAATTTTTTTACATATATGTGGACTCTACCATCTTGGGTCAAAGGGATGCTGTTCTAGATCTTCATGTAATGTGCTAGGTAAATGTATGAAATGCATACTGGCAGGCAATAGTCTTGGACTGAACATCATAACCCGTCTGACAGTTTGGTGTCCTCGTCTCATTGTGGTCTAGCTGGGGCTTTTCCTAGGCCTTATTTCTCAGTCTTCAAGGCATATTAGTGATGTCAGGGTATAGTCTTGGCAGATCATGCTGGTCACATCCAGTGAAATTGGCCAATAGAGTTATAGCTACACTATACTTTAATGAGTTAATATGTCAAAATTATGTGTGTAAGGTAATATTTATTAAATGCACTTTTTATTTTATATTTGTTCTGTTCTTAATAAACCTATGAAAGGGTGATTATAAATCAGTGATGTTATAGCTTGGATCCTGTTACTGGCATTGTTGTTATCATTTAATATTTTGAATACCTAACGTGATATATATGTTTAATTCAAGTGATGAGTTTATGCTTTTCTTTACTTTTTTTTGTTGACATTTAAGAATAAAATACATTGTTAAAATTTAAATATTGGGCAATTTAAAAATCGTGCAAACTTCTAAATGACTAATTAGTCATTAAGGGTGGTCATTTTTGAATTGTGGGTAAAAGCTGGAGTGACTAGAGGAAAACCAAGCAATCACAGGGAAAATAACCAAACTCCACAGCTAGGTTGGCAGTCTGTTGGCCACAGAATTGTTTTTAGAAATGTTCTCTGATAACAACTAAACTGCTATCTCTTGATTTATGTTTTATTTTGGCACAACTTTAATAGTAGTGGCGACACCAATTCTGTCTCTGGGGGTAGAGAAACTCTTGGAATATCCCCTGAGATTATAAAATACTCTCCCTATAGAGGGTGTTTGTTTAGAAATGCAGGTAACAGAGGAGAAAGTGACACTTATTTGCATTCATATTAACTTGTGTAGATTGGGCTGAGGTAACAAGTTTTAAAAGGTGACATCAATTATATACCTTAACTATAACATGTTTTTAATACTGGGCTTATGTTTTTTTATATTCATTACTCTTTTGGATAAAAAAGCTGAAATTGGACTTCTCCATTGCTGTATCCAATACTGGAGTGGGAAAGGTGCAAACTCTACAGTGACTTTTACTTTAAACTGTCATATTGATTTTCTCAGCAATTGTTGCAAAGTCACAGGACATTTATGTAGAATAAAAGATAGTGATAGGAGTGTGGTTATTGTTTACATTTTTTTAATATCAAAAAATGTTCTTTATAGAGAGTCACTAAAAACCCCCATCCACTAAGGATGCTTTGCATTAGTTTTGCTAAGTGGCCATGCTGAAACTGATGCAAGGCATGCTGGGATGTGTAGTTCATCAACATCTGGAGGGCCGCAATTGCCCAGCCCTGCACTAATGTGATATGGCCATTTTTCATCTGATTCCTTGCTTCCGGAACGAGGGATCAGATGAAAGTGGCCCTTTCACATGTCCTTTTTAGCGCATTTCTGTGCTCCTCTGATCAGAGTCAAAAGATCATCAGGGTGGCTATGAATATTTATCGGACCCTGCAACTATGAATGTGATTGCATACTATACATCATTTGCAAAAGGACTGCATACCATATTTCGAATGCGGTTCAGCCATATGTGGTCATAAGTTTTACCCAGGACAATTTCTTGTGTCCAATAACATTATTTAAAATGCAAAGTAAAGTGTATTTGGTATTTGTATGCATTTTAGAAATTTCTATTCATTTTAGATTTTATTATTTTTCTCTATATAGTCCTACCTTTTATTTACATGAAATGAGCTCACTTATGTATGTAGACAACCCATTTTTTCCTTTATGGGCAAAGTACTGAACCTAATGAGGTCTGTTCTACCATAGGTATATATGACAGCTAGTGTTTTATTCAACATCCTGGGTGTTTTCTCCGGAAGAAACTTTTGAGCTCACATATTCAGTGCATCAGAGTTGCTCTCATTATACTTCCATGGGGATGGCTTTCACATAAAAGCAGTTTGCATGATGCGTGTGCGTAGAGGATTACATCTTGACAGAGGATCATGTTTTAATCCACTTTTAGAGATGATGCAAACCTCTCTAAACAGAGATGAACAGGGAAATAACCAGGACTCTTAACCAGTAGATTAAGTGCTGAGTTTTACAGAACTATGACACTGAATGTCGTTTTATTCTCTTTTCTGCAGTGGTCACGTGTCCCAAGGCAACACTGTCCCCGCTGGTAGAGAGTAAGTTACTAATCTCGCGTGTGTTGGTGTGTGCTGACTTATAGCTGAAAAGTAGTTAGCATGGTTCATGTTCCTTTATGAGTTTAAAAGGGTGCTATGTATACATTACCTTTGTCACACCACAATAAACTTGAAAACTGCTTATAATTCTATTTTAAATCAACATCTTTCAAGCACGAACAGTATTGTAAATACTCAATGGCAATTCCCAAAATATAATTTATTATTATAATATTTTGTCAACTGATTTTTTCCCTTACTGATGTATTTTCATACTATAATTTATTTTTTTTCTTTATTTTTTTTTTAACTCTGAAGGCCAAAATTAATGGCCTGCAATTTGCATGGAACGGTGCGATTTCAGTGAAATTGTCATTAGATTTAAAGAGGCAACTAATTGCCTTTTGTAAGTGCCCACGGTGAATGCAATCGATAGTAACAGCCAGGAAACTCATTTATAAGCTTCAGTTGAGTATTCTGTGTCCAAACACAAATACAACAAGTGCTAGTTGATATTAAAGCCAGTGGGCTCCACTCCAATACCTACAGTATGTATGTGTTTTTACTATAGGGAAAACATGGTAGTTAAAGAATGTTTGATGTATTGGAAAACTTTTTACATTTAGTTTATAATTAAGTTGATACTATAAATATTGACTTGGTCCGTAAAGTCAAAGAGGACCAGAGGGGTAAAAAAAAAAAAACAACTTGGTCAATCAACATTTTGTTGTTCTAAACCCAGTCCTACCACCAGATAATATACTGTGGTGGGACTAGATGCACTAGTAATTAAAATATCCAGTATACTATTTCCTATGACTCCTACCTTGTTTGCATTTGGCATGACAGAGGTTATATATTCTTTCACTGATGAATATTTCAAGTTAAGCTTCCTAAAGTATGTTTCATCTACAGCAGCTTCTCTGCTCTGGTCCACAGACTTTTGGAGAGGACAATCAGAAGCGCTGTAGAACAACATCTATTTGATGTACTGGGCCCTGGAAGTCAAAGTTCGGAGGAATCTGAGTCTGGAACATCCTCACCCTCAACTAGTTTGTCTGCAAGACAAAGGAGAAGACATCTGAAAGAACATGATGAGAGCCGTAAAAAACCCAGAGACATGTAAGGAACTATTTGTTTATTTGTTTATGTACATTGAAAGGCACACTTTTACACATTATCTGAAAAGAGTAGATGTTGCTTTTAAAATCTCCATTTAGTGTTATAGAAATAAATGTCTAATAATATTTTTGCCATTATTTGTTTAAAAAAGAATCTGTCCCATGTTGATTGCAAGCCATCTAATTGCACTGCTGATCACATCAATTATTTTAACTTGTACATAAATTACTCAAAGATACAGAATTGTAGATTCACCTTTGGTGGCTCAGTCACACGCTCCCTGGAAAAATGGTAATTGTATTGCTGGGCACCCCAATGGAAGCACCATGGTATTTCTACCACTGGCTGAAATCATGATGGTCCGTTCATTCTTGACTTTGAAAAAGAATTCCAATGATTTGGATACTAAGTTATGTACATACTTTTGGAGACCAACCACATCCTATTCTAAATATTTTTGTGAGCCAAATGGTCTCTTCCAACTGTTGGCCAGCTAATACTTAGCAGCACAATAAATATGTATGATCAACTTCTTGGTGTGCTTAGACATCTGGCTGAAGGTGTTTTCAAACAGATATTTACAAAAATGTATTTCTATATAGATTAGGTTGTTTAAATTACAGGGAATTTATTTACATTTCTACAAGGTACGTTTCAGTATACAGGTTGAGTATCCCTTATCCAAAATGCTCGGGACCAGGAGAATTTTGGATAACGGATTATTCCGTATTTCGGAATATTTTAATATTTTAATGATGTATTTTGAAGTATCTTACATTTATGCTGTATAAACACATAATATACACACAAATATATTTTATTACCACATAAAATACACACAAATATATTTTAATTGTTCAAAAAACAAGGTTACAAAACGTGAAACAAAATGTGTGTACTATCTCAGCATTGAATTTGAATGCCAAGCAATCATTGTCTTGCACATATATAGTGCCAGTTACATATCATGTCCCCAGTGATGCTGTTACAAATGTCCCCAGTGAGTTTTTAGCAAAAAAAATATTTTTTTTCACTTTCTGGAATGTCCGTATTTCGGAATAATTCGGATAACGGATATTCGGATACGGGATACTCGACCTGTACTTCCATATTGAGTGATACATTATAATTTTATACCCCAATAAGCTGAACTGTGTTTGGTTCAGAAAATCATTATTAGGCTAAAGCTATTCAACAAAGGCCACTAAGTTGGCTCATGTGCTAGAAAGCAACATGTCAGGAAACAATGATGGCTGATCATGTCAATCATATTTACAGGGGTTTTCAAGACCAGGATGAAGGCACAATTAAATTCTAGCTGGTGAGCTGGTCTGCTGTAAATAGGAAGGGGCATATATGATAGCGTTAAAGCGGCAATCATTTACAAGGCAAAACCATGCCTTGCAACTGATTTGCTGCTTTATAAAAAAATGTCTGAGTTCGGCTGGCATCCCGCACATCTGGCAAACTCGGATGCTATTAACATATGCCTCAAAATGTTTAAGCTATTCTTAGGATATATAATTAGATCTTCCACAACTAAAACACTACTACATTAAAAAGGAAAAGCAATTGGACAAAACAACCGTATATAACTTTGTCTGCTCACTTTTATGTCATATGTTTTGGTTTTTGAATATGTATTGACCCACCACACAATGACTTACGTTGACTGATTAAAGTTTGTGTTTTAGGGAGATGATTAACAAAGAAAATATCCCTTCTGGGTGTGGGAGCCTAGAAGATTGTGGTGTGATGCCAGAGGTGGAAAAGCTTCAGGAGAACTGTTCTGGATACATAGATGAGAGGAGCAAACCAAAGAGACAGAAGTCCAGCAGCAAGCTTTCTGAGCTCAATGACAATCAAGACAGCACAGCGGTGAGTAACATATACTTCTTGGAAACATAAATATTTCTTCTCTGTCTTTTGCTCTGCTAATATAACTTGACCCTTAGCAGAGCAAAAGATAGAAGTTTTAATTACTAGTAGTTGTTCTTGTTTCAATTACTAGTAGCTGTTCTAGTACATCTCTCATAGAATACTTTGGTACTTGTGTAGTTTCACGGTGGCAGTTACGTAGTTAGCATAGCGTCCCTGTCAGAATCAGTGTAGTGTTCCCGCGGCCAGCGTAGGCAGCGTTCCTGTCAGTATCATCGTAGTGTTCCCGCCCGTTCATTGCTAGCCGGAGCTTACGTAGTTAGCGTAGTCAGGCTTCCCTTTTAGTACCAGCAGTGTGTTCCCGCCCATTTGCGGTAGTTAGCGTAGTCAGTCAGCGTTACGCAGTTAGCGTAGTTAGTCAGCACTTATTACATTGTGTGGGAACCATTGACCATTTTAACCTGCCTGAAATGACAGGTGTGAATGTGTTCCTGAAACACCCCCACTATCCACGCTAGCCCAAAGCAAGCCCCCCGAGGGGACGCGGTACGCGTCCTCCCGACTTCTTCATACCCCCACTATCCACATCGGCGTGGAGTTGATTTTCTAAAGTGTGCGAACGATGCGAGCCACCGAGCCCGAAGCGTGGCGAGTAGACGTGGAACACATGTCAAGTAATCCGCGTCCCCTTGGCTGAGAGAATTCTTTCAGCCAATCAGTGTCCGGCCAGTCATTTAAAAATATTCATCAGCTGCATCCTGTCCTGCCGCCTGGCAAAATGCGGCTACAAGCTTGCAGCTGCAGCACTGCTCAGATGGACCCCGCTGCCTGCTCTCCACCACCAGCTGGCCAGACCCCGCTGCCCGTCTTCCCGCCGCAGCAGAAGCTCCCCGTGAGTATTGCATGCAATTTATTGCTTGTAAAAATGGCACATCAGGTGTCAGATTGCTTGTGAGGCTCTCAAGGGCAAACTGGTCTGACTTATCTTTAGGACAAATCGGACCAGTGTATTGGGGGCAGTTTAGATTTGAGTGGGGTGTGTTCAAACTGAAATCTAAATTGCAGTGTAAAAATAAGAAGGCTAGTATTTACCCTGTACAGAAACTAAATAACTCACCCACATTTCTCTCTGCCCATGTTACATCTGCCCACCTGCAGTGCACATGGATTTGCCCAATTTAAGAAGAAATTTGTCATGTGATCAGGTCTGAATACGGCCCTAAGTCTCTAATAAAAATTCCACACTCCTTATTGCCACATTCTGGTGCTGTGACTCAGCTATCATTACAACAATCCATAGCTCAAGGAAATTAAATCTTCTTAATCCCCGTTGGATATAGGTCTTTCGGGTCGCTGAGCATATTCTTTGTTCTGCAATTCCCTCAATCCCTATTTTCTTATAAATTGCTACTAACAATGAGACCAAGGCAGTAATAACTTTGCATTGCAAATCTTTTAGAAAGGCTTCTATTGCAGATTGATTTCATACTGTAGGATGGGTTTTTATGTGCAAATGGTTCATTTCATTTTACCTTCGAAAAATTAGTTGGCAACTACCTTGTACAACTGGCTCACGTTTAAAGAATGGGATCCTTATCTATCACTTAGATCCACGTATCTCCCAAGACTCTAACCTACCCTTATTACATTGAACCCTCTTGGGACTACTAACTACTGTTATATATCTTATTGAAACTTCTCCTATTCTGCACCGAGGCTCCTTTGCAACGTGTCTCCCCTCCAAATACAAATCTTTTTTCTATATTTCAGTCTCTCGCAGCATGGCAAGTGAAGTGGTATAATTATTCGGTGTCCATGTTGACTTATGTCGAAATTAATACCAAAACAAAACATGAAAAACTTGTGTAGACCTTTATCATGTCAACCTTGTTCAATGTCGACCCATTGCTTGTCGACCTTTTGACCATGTCAACCTTTTTCACGTAGGACTTTCTTCGGGCTGCACCCACTCTGTGGAATGCCCTCCCAAGCACAATAAGACTCTCCTCCAGTCTCCAAACCTACAAGTGTTCCCTGAAAACTCACCTCTTCAGGCAAGCTTATCAAATTCCAGAACCAGACACTTTTACTTTCATATACCGTTCCTATCTAATCACAACCCCACTTTACAGTCCACACATATCCACTCTTTCTTTTTCACATTTTCCATCCTCCTGACCCATGGCCAAACTGCTTGGTCACCGTATCTTAGAGCACACCAAGAACCTTTGCATTCTGGTGGAATTAATGCAATAAAGAATAAAGTATCTATCCTTATGTATCAATGTCTATTTCGCTATAGATTGTAAGCTTGTGAGCAGGGCCCTCCTACCTTTGACTCTCTGTAAATACCCAGTTTGTTGTATCACTGTCTCCTATTGTAAAGTTCAATGGAATATGTTGCGCTATATAAGAAACTTTGGTACTTGTGTATTATCACGGCGTCCATTGCATACCACTAAATAAGGTATGCAATGGTATGCAATGTGATATTCACGTTAAATGACCCGGAATGTACAATTAAATATCGCATGCCAGCAAATGGGATGCGATGCGATGCGATTTTTAATTGTAGAAGCACCCTGATGGGTGCTTGCAATGTTAAATGCACCCCCATTGTTAATGCGACCCCCACTATCAACGCCAACCCGAAGCGTGGCAAGCGAAGTGGTATGCGTCCTCCGACCTTTTCATACCCCCACTATCGGCGTCAGCGTGGAGTTTATTTTAGATAGTGTGGCGAGTGCATCGAGCCACCGAGCCTGTAGAGTGGCGAGCGCACGCGGATTACTTTACATGTATTCCGCGTCCCCTCGCAGGGCTCGCTGCGCTCGTCACGCTTCCGGCTCGGTGGCTCGCTGCACTTGCCACACTATCTCAAATCAACTCCACGCCGACGTGGATAGTGGGGGTATGAAAAGGTCGGAGGATGCGTACCGCCGCCCCTCGCGGGCTCGCTGCTCTTGCCACGCTTCGGGTTGGCGATGATAGTGGGGGTGGCGTTGACAATGGGGGTGCATTTAACATTGTAAGCACCCATCAGGGTGCTTGTACAATTAAAAATCGCATCGCATGCCGCTATATTGCATGCAATGCGATGAGATGCAGTACGATGAACATCGTGGGCGCCGTGATAATACACTAGTACCGAAACTGTTAATAAATAAATGTATTGACCTTTTGACTGTCTCCCAATAATGGTCGACCTATTGACCTAATTACTGTTGACCCTATGACCCATACCAGATCCCAATGAGCACTTTTGGGTAAATTCATGTAATATTTGGGAAGACCTTGTTTTTATAATGTAACTGACTGAGTTTGCTGTAATGAACATTTTTTACTGATTGTGCTAAAATTCAGAAAAATACAAATACAATTAGAGCAGATAGTAGAAAGGAGAACATTATAGCTGCTCTGTGGTTAAGCACCCAGCCAGTTCTGTTCTGCTCTCCAGTGCTACTCATGTAAACTGATTGAAACCTTAAGATGATGACTAATCATAACTTGGCTCATTATAGTACTTCACCTTTCATGGTGAAGCCAGGGTACCACTTGCATTGGAAATATGTGCATCACGTCAGTTCTAATAGAAATAAAGTGCAGCAGCGAGGAGCTGATAGGACAGTGTGAAGTCTCATATGCACAATGACTTGGCCAAACCAAGTAGTGCTGACAGTTTATCTCCCCTTATGTGTGATGGTGACAGGGATTGTTCCCAGAGGCACACATGCTCTTTATGTTATAGGACAACAAAAAGTAGCCAAGAGGAGGTTTACACAGTCATCTATCAGTGAAAATGACTGAGTTTTTGAGCTGATATTTCAGCCTTTCTCTTATTAAATGCAGCAATAAAAGGGGTTCAGGTTTTTTTTTTTTTAATGAACACATCTTTGACATAAGGAATGCGCAACAATCAACGGCAGGCCAATCATTTCAAAATATTCAGCAGCCCCATCTTGCCGCCCAGATGGACCCTGCTGCCCGCCACTACTATGAGCTCATGGCCACCAGTTGGCCAGACCCCGCTGCCCTCCCCCTGCCACCACAGCAGCTCCCCGGGAGAACTACACTACATGTGTGTCGGCTTGTCAGCATCTGTCTGTCTCTCCCACCACCACCCTCTTTGACCCAGCGGCTGTTTGGCTCCAGCCCCCCACATTTACTCCCCCAACATGGTTGTGCCTGCTATTGAATCTTCACAGGTACTACTTTGTAATGTAATGTGAATAAGGATCAATACCTTACAGTATGTTTAGGGATTCCAATCCCAGGGCATTTGTTCAATCCCAGAATTCGGAATTTGCGCCCTAAGACCCTAATACCATTTTGGCCCTGCTATAGGGGTTCCTTAACATTGGAGCCACTGGTCTTTTTTTTTTTTTTTTTTTTATATACGGGGAATAGGTATAGGTTATACTCAATTGACTTGCAGGAAAGGTTTGGGCTACCTGTCTAATGCCTGCTGTGGGGTTTCAGTATGGAGACCAGGGGGTGGAGCTTGAGCCAGTAATAACATCATTATGATTATGTAAAGCTGTCAGTGTTGCTGGGCAGCTCTGCAGCTACAGTATGCTTCACTGCCAAAACCATGGAGTATGCAGAAAGCTATAGGGGAAATGAGGTGATAATATTGTACTAAGGGACGACATGAGCACTCATCTCTACCATTGGGTTACCCATTACTGCTTGTTTAAGGCCTTAGTGAGTGTCATTACCCTTCTCCCTTTCCCAACCGTTGTTCAGTTATTTATAATACATAAATATGAGTTCAAAAGATAAAGTGTTTTAATACCAATGATACATCTGACCGAGGGGTACATTTATTTAGCTCCGTGAAGTGATAAATTGTCTGTTGTGAAGTGATAAATTGTCACCGGACAATCAGCTCCTACCTGTCATTTTTCAAACCAAGCCTAGTAGTAGTTTGTTTATTTATAAGGCGTCACAAAGTGTCCACAGCGCCGTACATAGCAAACATAAAAACAAATTACAAGGTAACGTACAGGGTGCGTTGATAAAATACAGAGTAAATAGGGGTATAGCTGGTAGAACTAAAATCAGCATCAATAACTATAACTAATAAATAGCCTATAACTTCACAGTTAGGAGCTGGTTGGCCGGTGATAAAAACCGGACACGTTATCACTTCACCAAGCTTAATAAATCTGCTCCTGAATGCTATAAGTATAGGAAATACTGACACAGGGGTGAAGGCATGAAGCTTGGAGAAGTAGCATCTATCCCCATAATGTGGTGTGATGTGCAAGTTGATATAGCACCAGCCAATCAGCTCCAATATGTGAATTTTCAGTCAGTAGCTGTTTGGCTGGATCATTATCACCTTGTACATAATGTTCTCCATGTACATAATGTTCTCCATACATTCATCCCACAGTCCTTTAAAGAAATTTGGTTAAACGGATTTATATTACCAAATAATTCTATTTCTGTGCATGCAAAAGCATTTTGTTTTGGGCTCCAGAAAAAGATGCCTTTTTTAAATACTAGGAATAAAGCTGCAACATAATCTACCTCCTATCTGCAGTTCTCACACTTTTCTCTTTCTGACTGTTTCTGTTGCAGAGCACGGAAAGCTTTGTCACCTCCAGAAGTGTAGACAGACAGGAGTTCAGCAACATGGAAGTATTGTCAGAAACAAGGTAACTACTGTACATGGAGGCCTTTGCTGCATATTTCCAGTATAGAAATAACAAGTGTTCATTTAGGAGCCATATTATTTACTCTCCTGAGGTCTAAGGAAATATAAGGGTTGCTCAATCAAGCAGCAAAAAGACTAAATAAGTTGCCCGTAGCAATCAACCAGCTGGTTGGTTGCTATGGGCAGTTTCTCTCCACTGGCTTACGTCTCCATTGTTTTCACTGCTTGAATACAGTACATCAACCCCTAAGTGCCAGACATTTAGAACATTAGTGACATTTTTTTAAGAAACTACACTTTGCTAAAAACAGTATATTGAGGGTGACAGTTGTACTCAGGGGCTTGAGTGCAGAGTCAGCCACATTATTGTCATGTGTTCACACAGCCTGTGCTGCTGCCATTCCCACATGAGTTATACGGTACAGGCTGTCAGTCCGCTGCAGTGACAGAAATATCAGAGTGTTTGAGATTACTTTTGATAAGAGGTTTTCCAGCATAGACTTACATGCACAGCTGTGAGAGACATTTACTTTCTAGCCAGTACATATACTTTTCTAGCTTTAGGGTTCATTTGTTAATATACTTCAAAATATTATGTTATAATTGATTACTGATTAAATTGTGACACCATTACACATTCGAAATATCTATTTACCTATACTTGAGCATGCATCCTATCTGTATGTCTAGTACTTTTGTCTTGATCTGTATTGTACTTTTGTATCGCAATTCTACTTGGTCTTTTTTGTCTAGTTCTGCATTGTTGGTTTCTTGGTGAAAAATGGTCATCCACTGTGCAATGTAATTACTGCAGGTATCAAAGTCATTGGATGCTGGGAATGCATTTTACATTTGTTTAAATTTTAGGGTAGGATTGCTTCTTGCTCCTTGTGAAAGTATACAGTATACAGTGATACATTGGGAACTATTTTTGCTAATTAAATTGCTAAACTGAGGAAATGGTTTACAATTTGACAGTAGCTGTGATGCAGCCAGAAACTATTAATTTAAACATTTGAACAAGGTATTTTTTTTGTTTTGTTTTGTTTTGAAGTATTAATGATAATTGTGCCATACTTTGGTGGCTTTGTATAAGTCTGTACAGATTAGGTGGCAGCACTCCTTCCTGCTGAGTGTATGTGTGCATGTTGGGTTTACATACACTAGTGGCATTGTTCTCTTTTAGAAGCTTCAGATGAGAAATCTATCTATATTTTGTCTTTTTACAGCAAAGAGAATGAACATGACCAAGACGGTTTGCGATTACCACCGGTAAGCTTCTGTGAATATTGATTTTTTTTGTGGTTGTTGTTTTTGTGTCACAAAATCAAATAGGATTTTGCTTGCCATGATAATTTCTACAAACCTTCTGAAATGCAGGACACGGTACATCAAACTGAGCCCTTCATTCATAATCAAGCAAGTAATGCATTGGGCAGGTCAATTTACAGTCCCTTAATCAGCATAGTTTTGACATAACCTTATGGAATCATTAATTTGGACCTGTTACCGTGTGGAATTAAATTTACCCCCTGCTGTCCTGTCTTTTGATTAAAGGCTGTGGCAGCTGTCCAGTCAGTGCTATTGCCACATGAAATGTCAGCTGCTGGGTAATTCTCCTGCTAGCCACAGCAGGGTTGTCCTGGTAAGACTCCTGGCATTCCGCAGGTTTGGGGAGGGGCTGGGGAGCTTAACTTAAAATGATTTAAACAGGTTGACATCTGTAATGTCGCTTTGTCAACATGTTATGGAGATTCATTCATTTTAAAAGTGTGTATTTAGACTTATTCTACAATATCTACCTAAACTATATTGGAACTCCCTTATTTTCTTACTAAACTGCCATTACAGCATGCCAGTCTATTTGTTCATTTATGTATTTATTATATTGGGCATATTAAACCATGCGGCGGAGGGTTTGTTCTTCCTTCCCACTCAACCACTGCCACAGGCTGGAGGCTTTGGGTTCTCATGTAAGATTTGTGAAGACGGATTTTTTTGTTTTGCTGCCAGCTTTTCCATGCACATCATTTATGTTTCAACAATGATGTACTGCAGAGTGCTAAAACTTCCTGCAGATCCTTTCCAGATAAATGTGGGTTCTGCTTTTCATATGTGTCCAGTTTACAAGCAGTTCTGTCAGATGCTTTCTGTGTCTTCCAGATGTTTCTGACAGAAGAAATCCCAAGCTGGAACCATTTAAATGTATTTTTATAGCCTTCCCTGCTTTATTACAGTCTGATAGATTGTTTTTAACCCCTTAGCTGCTTAGTGTTGCTTGTGATTACTGAGAGGTGATCCCAACATCCTGCTAGCTTTGGCTGGACACAGTATAGCTGTATATATGCATGTCTAGTGTTGTCTTAATCCAGTTTAATGTAACAAGTCATTCAGTTTTTGGGGTGTATTCAATGCTGCCTGCGGGGGTTTTTATGGCGAGGATGGCTTGTTTTTGCCAAAAACAAGCCATCCTCGCTGTTAACCCCTGCGCCGGAGTATGACCGTATTTAACATTCCGGGGGGATCCTTGCTGTCAGAGGACAGCAAGGATTCCTCCAAACGGTGAGGTTTGTGGCTAATGAAGGGAGCACATTTTGGCGGCTGCGCACGCCATTTCCACCTCGCTGTAAAACCCCAGCGAGATGGAAGCGGCGTGTGCACGGGGGTCAGTTGAATACTGACACACGTCCTGTGACGGCGAGCAATCAGCACAGCTCGCTAAAGAGCATTGACTATACCCCTTTGAATAGGAATGAGTTTGTTGGATGTCCAGAATATAGTACATCACTTTTTAAAAAATTGATGATAATTTGTAATTGTGCAATAAAAATATGCTGAGCTGTCGTATTTTGGTACTCCGCAGAAGTTGATTTACAGTACTTTATTTTACCATTAAACCTGCAGATTGACCAGTAGTGCCCAAATGTTTTCATTCAATACAGCTGCTTGTCAAGGTGCATATACACTGGGGTTACTATCATTAGCACATCCTTAGTAAACAGGCTAAATCAAAATGCACCTGTGTGCTAGTGATCAGTTTAGAATAGGAGCCCGCAGGAAGAGGAATGGAGTTCTAAGTCACCCACCAGGTGATTTATGTCTATTGTTGTCATCCGGAACCTTCGCTCCCCCATAGTAACTCCAACATGTCTTTGGCCTGAGAAATGGACTGCAGGGAACAATGGGGGAATATGTGTGCAAAAACCTTCATATAGTGTAGCTATTACCAAGACCTGCTTCCGTAGTACTCACGGTGACTTTGCTATGTTGTTTTGAATGTATAAATAGAGATTATTTGTTTCCTCCTTAATTACAATCTGCAAAGTAGATTTTATGTGGTTTTCCATGTATTCCTCTGAATCTGTCAGGAATGAACAGTATTTTGAGTGGAAAAGGAGATTTTACTGAAAATGCAGACAAAAGACTTCCACAATGGCACAAAATCTTATTATGTGGTTTTAGGAGGTCATGCAAATGTGAAATTCCTATTAATTCCTTTGGTCTTTTAAGCTTGTTGCTGGGAGAGCTTGTAAACATAACTCTAGCAACAAGTCTGTCATTGTGATCAGTGATGGACCAAGTGCATAAGCTCTGGAGGTGGGAGGAAATATGTGACGCATGGTAAAATGCACCCACTTTCTTTTCTGTTTTGCAGGAGAGATTTTACACAGATAACGGCTCTAATGTCCGGTTATACTTACAGATTATATTATGGTTAGCAAGGGATCTGTTAAATGCATTTAGCTCCTAACATAAGCTACTGTATTTGTAATGGGCTGTTTACCAATTTGAGCAGATCTAAGGTACTTTGTATAGATTAGATCAAATAAGAATGAATGGGAAATAGGGATCAGCTTCAGGAAAAATAATTTCTACTGTTAATCTGAATCTAAAAGTATTTGATCATTTTGTTTTCTCTTAGCTGAGTTTAGATAATCAGGCTTCCCCACAGGGATGAAACCATAATTCTGTATTTGGCTGTGAAATGTCACGTTTCACTGTTGGACCTTTGCCTTAGGTGTCCCCAGTCCCATCTAAGCGATTACTTCTATAAAATATATATATATATATATATATATATATATATATATATATACACACATATATGAAATATACATCATACAAGCTGTCATCAATAAATATGACATTACACAAATAAAAGGTTACAGAATAATGCATATGGTGGGAGACAATATAGACAGCATCATAAAAATCAAACATGAAAAATAATATATGCATACAAAGTAATAAAATGAAAATGGAGGAATGCTATTTGATAAAGTGGTTCTGTTGTACCAAGTGGTCAACTTAACCATATTACGAACTTGGTCAATCATAGTCGGAAGCAAAGAAAGGAAATACGGCAGCCAAAGAAAATTGTAACTTATAGATTCGACCCAACAGTAATGTCAACAGTTCTGGTTGACGTATATCGTGTATATAGTGCAGAATATTTGTGTCTGTCAGCTGCTTTCTTTGAAAGGGTTAACATGAGACAAGCTGTATGCTTGAAAGGCATTGAGGTTTTCCAAATGATCTGACACTCCTCGCGCGCTCTCTCACTCTCTCACTCTCTCTCTATCTCTCTCTCATGCTATCCAGTGAACTATCTTTGTGTGATATTGGCTCTTACCCAACACTTGTATTGTTTCCAGCTGAGTTGCCAAACTCGGCTGCTGGCTCTATAAGCTCAGTGCTGCCTAAATGTCCAAAGCTCCCCTATAAATAGCATTAGAGTGCGCCCTCCTCCTCCTCCACAGGACAAGGGAAGTCATTGCAACCAGCACATGATTTAGTTGGCATAGAATGATTAGCAGTGGCTGCAGAGGGAATCGGATGCATGTTTTTCTTCACACTATCGCCTGCTCAGCCTTCTTGCCTGAAGGGAGTTCATCGAAGAGTGTGGTTGCTGCATCAGCCCTAGCAACAGCAAAAACACTTCCACGCGTTGATGTTTTTTTTTTTTTTTTTTTTGCATCGTCATTGCTGCTATCAACAAAAGGGAGTGGCAATTCCTCAAAGACCAATCTGAGAAACCATGCAAATAAATGTGATGTAGCGGAATAGACAAATGGTTTAAGGAATGAGGCTGCTATTTTCTTTAGGAGCGAGGGAAAGTTCAGGGCACACAGAGGGGCGTTGTGCTCTTCAGGCGGATCATTTCACCAATTAGCATGCAAGGGTCACAAAGCATGGAATCACTGAGTACAGGGAAATAGCTTGAGCTGTGGATTTTGTCCTCCCCTCCTGTGCAGTGTGAGGAATTTGACACTGCATTAACTACTGTTTTGTATTTTTTCTTTTTCAAAAAGAAAACGGTTTTCTGAAGACCTTTTTTTTTCCCCCAGACTGTAAAAATGAAGATTCAGGAGCAACAGACTAACTCTGAAATAAGACCACAAAGAAGCCTCGAGGTAGATGTTGGTCAGGAAGGCTTTGTCCCAGAGGTACCTCGCCTGGACCTCACCTCTCTTTGTGATGACACCAGCTGGGAAGGTAGGGAACATTTGCATGCTGTGTTTTATATGCATATGTTGTTAATTTTTTTAATGATATTTGTTCTTCATATCAACCCAAGAGTTCTATGTTTTACCTGTCCGTTGGTTCGTAACCTGGGATTCTAGTATCCAGGTCATAACTAGACACAGGGAAAAGGAGTGTTTTAGATAGCTCTAGCTCCATCAATTAAAGTAGGGCCATAATAACAAATTAAAGTGTATCCCTATCAAATTCCACCTATGGACCTATTGCCATTGCAAAATATACTGTATAATATACAGTACAGTATATCTCCCTTATTAAATTCACATAAATGATCTCAGCAAGAACTAGCAATTCTACCTGTTTGTAACGATACTTTTTTGTTGTTATTTTTATCAATTGAGTAAGGGACGTTTTAGTTGTGCTAGATGTTTTGCAGCTGACACTTTAAAGAGGCTCAACAATATGTCCTGTATGACATGCATGCATTACTACATTCCTGACATTTTATTTACAATCAGACAAGGTCAAAAACGGACTGATATCTAAAAATGTCCATTAGATTATGATTTGATCAGTTATCGTAAAATATAAATGTGTTATTGTTTCATACACAGCATCTTCTACGTTAATAAACTGAACAATGATGTGTTTTGGTGAAATAATGAATATTCTAGCTTTTTTTGTTAATGTCAGCTTGAAGATTTGTATTTCCACATTTAGGATGAGTGTACACTGACAAATGTGATGTATTTAGCTCTTGTTATACATTTTGCTTAAGCGGCATTGCATTTGTATGCACTTGATATGACAGATTGTACCTTGAATGTTCATCATTAGGATAGAATCGGTCGCCGGACTCCTCCCACACCCATTCTGTTCCTGTAATCTGCATCACCATAACTTATCATTTCATTGCCAGACATTTGTTGCCTATGTTAGGCTATTAATTCTGAATCTACTTGGTGTTTCTGTGGCCATGTTGTTGCAGCTCCATTGGAGAAAAAAAAACAACATTCTTTTATTAACACCGATATATTGCTTCCTAAATGCTTTGTTCCATTTTAAAACATTCTCAGTATTTATAGTATTTATGGTTTTGATTACTTTGAATATAGAGGTCACTGTTGACGATGTAAACACTTTTGGTTGTAATATTCGAAATTACACTGAAAAAATCAACAGCAACTTTGGTCTTTCTTAAATAGATGCTGCTTAACTATAACATGCTATGTTTCAGGCTGATCTGATAATGCTTGATTTGGCCGTAACTTAATTTTTAAAGGTTTGTTTGATTTTTGCACCTACAGAATGAATTGGCCTTACAGTTACTGAACTATTTCCATTATAGTTCCAACATACTCACACTATTATATCAGGCTTTATAGTATATTTGTAAATTTGGACAGTCTAGCACAGGGGTGGCCAAACCGGTCCTTGAGATCTACCAACAATCCACGGTTTCCAAATCACCTAGCTGGTGCACCTAGCTAGGGATATTCTTACATAGTATTGTGCTGTCATTTTTTCAGGCTTCCTCCTTTAAGGGGTCGGTCTTGTTGTTTGCGAAGGGTGCAATGTCCCCCTGCCATAGCATAGGATTGACCCCTAAGTTTTAATGACATCAATATGCCAGTATCAGATCTTTTTTTCCAGCAATAGCTGCTAAACAACACAAGTAGTATGTGACGGCACTTCTATAGTTAAAGATTTGTTGTGACATGTATGACTTTCTGCCACATGCTCTCAGTTTATGGAAGGTTTGTTTGGATGTCTGCCCGTGTTTCTTATGGGTGAATGCACTTTTTGCTAAATTCCGTGCACACTCCAATGCATGGCATGACTTCAGTGCTAGAGCTGAGCTCTAGGAATGGGTGGGGGGGGGTGGGGGGTCTCTTCCTGGCCAATGCTTCAGGTCTGGTTTTCCGATCAACCAATTTTATTTACAAGATCTATATTTAAATAAAGATAAAATAAAGTGTAAATTAAATGCAGAAGAATAACAGATGGTTGATAGACATCTGCTGTTCTACCAGAATGTTTTTTTTTCTGTTTAAACGGAGCATCTGATATCCTCCTCACACGATGAAGAGCAATACAGGCACCCAGAAAGTCGCTTTTCTGTATCCAGGGCCACTCGGGTCCCAGGAGTACATGTCTGTGTTCTGTGCTTTTAGTCAGGGTTTCACAAACTCTGGCCACAAGGTACCCTAACAGTCCAGGTCTTTAGGTTATGGGGGGTATGCAATCTGGGATCATGGCTGTCGATCCCCACCAACAGCCGTGATCCTGGCCCGTTTGCGGTCAGATCGACCGCATAACGACAGACGGGATTCAATGTCCCACCTGCCGCACAGCGCAAAGAGGGCGTGGCTGCGAAAACGGCCGTGGATTGTCGATCTGCGGCCGGGATTGCGACAATCCACGGCGGTTATCGGCAGAACGGGCCTGATCCCTTCTGAAGTCGGGCCCATTCTGCCGTGATCCCGCATCAATGCTGTCGTTAAAGACCGCATTGAATAGGGAGCCGCCGCTATTTCCCACGTCGGAAATAGCAGCGGCACATTGCATACCCCCCTATATCTGTTTTTCTGCGTGGATGGTATTGTTAACAACAAAGCACCCAGTGTGTGCCCAGCATAATTACTCTTTTGCAGAAAGGTATCCTTTCGATAAGTCGAAAACATCATATTGTTGACATTGATAACGTCGACATATACAATTGGGCCACATAAGCAAAATGGCAACATATGAAAAGGTCAACATGCTTTTAAATTTTTGTTTTATTTTTTGAACTTTTTTATACTTTATCATCCCCCGATTAGGTACGAAAGTGTGCCAAGTGCAGCTAGCCCATAGTATGGTGAGCATAACGGTACCCTAATTTGTGGTCCATGTGCTGAAATCTACAAGTTGACACAAAAAACGTGAAGACATGTCAACCTTTTCATGTGTCAAACATTGCCATGCTGTTCTTTTCAGTGTCAGCCATATCCGTGTCAACCATTTGGTGT
This sequence comes from Crinia signifera, assembly GCF_055691185.1. Taxonomy (NCBI): domain Eukaryota; kingdom Metazoa; phylum Chordata; class Amphibia; order Anura; family Myobatrachidae; genus Crinia; species Crinia signifera. The sequence continues at coordinate 198,253,959 of NC_139217.1, forward strand.
TGACCTATCGACTGTCAACCTAGTCACTGTTGACCCTTTATACCATATCCTTGCAGAAGAACATAATTTATGTGAGGTACTAATCCTCCACTGACCATTACAGAAATGAGTGAACCTTTTTATTTATACACCACAAAAAATAAACAACAAATATAACAAACACTATCTGTAATATTAGGGAGTGTAGGCCAAAACTTAGCAATAACTAGTTTGATCCATTAAATGGCATCAAGCAGACCTGCTAAACTGTCATCAAAGTTCTTCAATTTACTCTTAACAGCAGGTTTGAGCAGCTTACAGCTCAAAGCCACCCAGTGTGTATGGCCCGGCGATGAGTGCTGCTGCACGCTCCCGAAACAGCGCTGGGAAAGCTGTTCATCTGCTGGTTATACCAGCAGATGAGCGGCTTTCAGGACGGCTCTGCATAGTGCTCCGCTATGCAACGCCCCCCTCCGTTGGTGCCAGGTAGGGGGAAAGCCGCTCAGTGTGTATGCACTGAGCGGCTTTCCCCGCATCAATGATAGCGATCATCACTTTCCGTACACGCTGGGCATGGTGTGTATGGACCATTAGAGAGAGCGCGAAATGGCCAAAATTCTGCGCCCTAGAATAGAGGTAATTATACAGCTGTTAGTGGATCTTTTGCATAAAGGTCATTAGCACAGTATGTATATGTCCATGTCCAATATCTGGGAAATACAGATCACATGTAGCTCTTATAGGTGCATGTGTAAAGTAACCAAATTTAATCCTAACATGTACCCAGTAGTGGTGCATGACACATTACGCTGTGAGATGACCACAGCTTCCTGAGACAAAATATATGTTGATCGTTAAGTATATTTATCTACAGTTTATAAATAACAGACTAGTGGGAAAATGTGGATATTTCGGCCAGGGTTATCCAATTCGCTCCGATGCACAGCACTTATTGGTATTAAGCGCCCAAAGCATAATGCACGATAAGCAGCCGCTGTTTTTGTGCTATAAAGTTTTGGTGTGGAACCTTATCCCAGACCCATTTTATCGCCTGAAAAAAGGCAATAAAAATGGGCTCTAATTGGATAGTTCAATATACTGTCAGGCTTCTTTCGCCCATTTTTAAAGTGCGGTAAATTTATACCGACAATTGAATACCAGTCCTAGTGTGTACTCCAAGCTTCTGTGTAATGGTCCAAAATGTCTTTACAAACATCCTGATTCTTTGTATACTGGGTAGTGTGCATTATGTTGGTAACTCTCATTAACCAGTGTAATTACTGCTGCATAAGTCCTTATATACCAAGAGGGTCAGTACAGCACTGATATTTACTGTACACAATACTGGCTGTACTTCAGGCACTAGCATTACAACATGGATATACCAGGTTACGCTAGGCTCATTCCAATAGGATTATCGCCCTGTGTAAGGGGGCTACTGTAGTTGAAGGAGGAGGCGGCACCTGATTTGCATTTACAGTCTACTTTATTTGTGGGTAAGAAAACAAATATTTGTTTAACCCTTTGCGTGCCAAATTAATTTGTCAAAATAGGTGTGAAAATTGCCAATTGACATTTGTATTCATCTTAGTGACCTGCAATATTTACCTTTTTTATATAGGAAATGTAATCTGCCTTTACACAACTATTTTTATTTTACATTTCTATAACAAATGTGAGCCACACTGGCATTTTAGTGGCTATTTTGAACATCTCTCAGATGTTGGCACTCAAAGGGTTAATGACAAATTATGAATCAAGGAGTCACTCACTCGTTGGGGAAGGGAGATTTCATATACTACTAACCAATCGTCAGCCAGTTTACAGGTACAATGTACAAGTCCATTTCATGCTGCTATTTTCATACATTTAGGCTTCTCCTTGAATTCACAAGAATTGTTCATGGTACTGACAGGAGATTTCTTCGTATGGATCAGTAATCTAAAAAATGAGCAAACCAGTGTACTAGAAAAACAGCCTGTATGCATATTATTCCATAGTGCTCTTCTTTGGAGCATTTTCTTGTCCTGGTTTCCTGGTCTAGGTTCTGAATGACAGAATATTATGGGGAACACACAGTCACTCCATAAGTGTCTGCTATATTACTCTCCCCTTAATATAAAAAGAGATATGTCCTTTCTTCAAAAGCAAAACCAGACAAGAAAAAAAATGCACATTTGAGATCTTATGAATGCTCCTTTCCCCTTTGCCAGGTGATACAGTTTGACAGGGCTCTTATCTATTAGGTGTTTTCCACTTCTCTTGTTTACTTGCATGAAATTGTTAATGCCCTGCTGTAGATCAACCTAATTCAAGCATGTTTTCTCATGCAATAGATTTTTACTGTTTTATGTGTGTGTATAGGTTTTAGATTTGATTTTGTAATACGTGAACTCATCAACAGATGTAAAAATATATATAAATACAAATGTGTGTAACATTTCAATAAACTAGTGATCGTGTGTGTGTTTTAAACCCTCACAAACAGAAATATAACTCTGAAATGAGAAATGCTAATAATAAAAACTATAATTAGATTACATAAAACAAATAAAAACTATTTTCCTTCATTTGGTGCTGTCGGTTTGATAGAGTATACATGATCGAGGTACCAGTTTAATCTTGCCATACTAAGCAGTTGCACGCAAATCAGATTAGTCAAGGTGGAAACTTCACATGTATCTGGGTCAAGTAGTCCCAAGGACATGAAAGTTGTATATCTTGATGTACAGTGCAGAAGCAAGGGGTCTTTCTAGCCTCTACTTTACCGTACAGTTGCTATAGATTCTCTATAATGACTATATATATAAAAAAAATGAACCCACTTGGGCTTACACAATGTACTATTGTTGTTTTTTTTTTTCTCCTATACTAGTACAGTATGTTTATTGCATATTCTCTGGTTCAGTACAGGCAGAGCATAGTGATAACTGTAGCCTGTTAACATATCTGCTGTGTTATTTTGGGAGATGGTGATTCCTGAAGAAGGGGGCAAATGAACAAAGTCGTAGTCCTGTATTTAACTTTACTCTCTACTTACTACTTTTTTATTAAGTATGTGTATTTTTTTAATTAATACTAAGTATTTTGGTCTTCACAGAACCAGCTCCAGTCCTGGCCTCATGGGATCGTGAAGGAGCAGACTCGGATGAAGCTCGTCTGTCTCCTCAGGCAGGTCGTCTTATTCGTCATCTCCTGGAGACAGACAGTGATCCCATGCTCTCTCCTCGGTTTTACGGGTATGGGCATAGCCAGCAATACCTGGATGACACGGAGGTGCCCCCATCTCCTCCTAACTCACATTCCTTCATGAGGTATTAATATTTCTTGTTTTATTTTTATTTTCTCTTACCCTCGCTCTCTCTCTCTCTCTCTCTCTCTCTCTCTCTCTCTCTCTCTGACACTCACTCATATTCGTTGGTGATAGCATATTTTTGGGCAATTTAAATACATATTTAGCTATAATCAATTTACTTATTGTGTAGGATCATTTAATCAAATAAGGTTATACGACTGGTAGAATCTTAACTACATAACAAGAAGAGGTGTTAAACATTTGTATCTGCCATGTGGGCTTTTTGAAGAACAATAGTATTGATTAAACACTATTCTTAAAGCCTTGAATATTTGTTACAACTCCTGCAAATGACCAATCCAGTTAATTAGGAATCCAACCAGCCATGCTTAAGTATTATTACAGTTATGCTTGTCAAAAGGAATGTGCACCATGTTATGCTGCTTTCAGACCGCAAAACTGGCTTTGACCCTGTATTTGGAAACATTTCCAAAAACGGGTCTGCCAGGTAAAACCCCTTTCACACCGCATCTCTTAAACGGTATATTACCGTTTAAGTGCGGTTTTTTTGCACTGGCAGACCCGTTTTTGGAAACCTTCCAAATACAGGGTCAAAGCCAGTCTTCAGCGACCCCCCCCCCCGCGCGGGTTAACACATACAATCCCGTTAACCCCTCCGCACCCCCAACCCCGTTTAACACCCCCCCGCATTGTGTTTAAGAACACCCCCCCGTGAAGCCGGTACCTCCTCACGTTGCAGTTGATCGGCAGCCGCAGTACTGTACCACGGCTGGCTTCGCGTATGAAAAAAAATAAGGAACTTTCTGAAAATGGCTGCCCCATAGGAAACCCCATTTAAAAAAACTGTCTTTCGTATGGGGGCAGCCATTTTCCGTAAGTCACTTTTCTTATAGGAAAAGTGACTTACGGAAAATGGCTGCCCCCATACGAAAGACAGTTTTTTTAAATGGGTTTTCCTATGGGGCAGCCATTTTCAGAAAGTTCCTTATTTTTTCACACGTGAAGCCAGCCGTGGTACAGTACTGCGGCTGCCGATCAACTGCAACGTGAGGAGGTACCGGCTTCACGGGGGGGGGGTGTTCTTAAACACAATGCGGGGGGGTGTTAACGGGGGTGGGGGTGCAGAGGGGTTAACGGGTTTGTATGTGTTAACCCGCGTGCTGGGGGGGGCGGCGGCGGCCTCCAGCGCAATTAATATTTAATGAGCGCATTAAATATTCACTGCACTGAATTTAGGACCCAGCTTATTGGCTGGGTCCTAAATACCGTTTTAGACCCGATTTTGATCCCAAAATACCGGGTCTGAAACGGGTAGGACCCTCCATTTTAACCGGTTTACAAAAACAGCTTTTGTAAAACGGTTATGGGGTCCTGCACCTTTCAGACCGCACAGATTACCGTTTTAAAACAGTAAAAAAACGGCTATATACCGTTTACAAAGTGCGGTCTGAAAGGGGCATAAATTAAATCACTTCTCCTATGCCTTAACCCATCATAATGTACCTTTGCGTATTTAACGCAATATTTGTCATTGTTTAATAGGTAATGTGCATGTTTGTGACTAACTGAACCCTATGTTTTTCTTTCAGACGGAGACGTAGTTCCTCCCTGGGGTCTCATGAGGAGGACCAAGATGAGGACCTGACTCCTGTCCAGATCACACGCAAGATACAGAGCCTTAAGAAAAAAATTCGCAAATTTGAGGACAAATTTGAGCAAGATCGGAAATATAGAGTAAGGATTGTTCACTCCATCAGTGTAGGTCCCATAAGCTATAGTACTGCTTGTACCGTAGTGTGTGTGTGTGTGTGTGTGTGTGTGTGTGTGTGTGTGTGTGTGTGTGTGTGTGTGTGTAAGTAAGTATGTTTGTAGTTGGAGGTGATGTATCAAGCTTTCTATTGCGCAAAGTTGGAGAAGAGGCACACGACCACCAATCCGCTTCTGTCATTTTATAGTATGCACATTATAAATGGTATTAGCTGTTTGCTTGCTAACACTTATTATCTTTAAACAAGCTTGAAACATATCTCCCTATGAATTTAATGATAGAAGACACTAAGATGAATGATTTAGTATTTTATTAGTATTATTTTGTAATTTGCTTCTTACCTGTCTGACCAGGTGCCCTTCTAATGATTGATGGCTGACAGCCTGTGCAAGAAATAGGGCTGCTGTAATAGCAGGGGATTCTCTTCCCATGGAGAGCGCTCTCTCTGCTATTGCAGTCCAGACTGGCAGTCTAAGGGGAAGAAAACACCTCCTTTCTGTCTGTGATGAGCATGGGAATAGGAAGTCACTGCCACTGCTAGGCAGTCCCTACTGGTGGTTGATTTTTCCCAGACGTAAAATCCACCACTGATGGAAAGATTCAAATAAATAATAATAATCTAAGGTTTCCTATTCAAGTTGCTACTAGAAGGACAAATCTATAAATCAGTATTCACTCATCTGAAATAATACTTTGTATATATTTTGCAAGAAAAAGTAGCAAGGTGAGTACACAGGCCAGGTCCAATATGAGTGACCCTCGTCATACATACAGTAATTATACTAAATGTACTACCAGTTCCTTTGCAGTAAACACCAAGTACTTTACTTCTGGTCTAAGATACTAAATTTTAGGAAAAAAGTAGGAGGAAAACATGAAAAAAAGTTGAGGAAAGAGTACCCCTAACGGGGATTGAGTCACATATAGCCAGGGCTATTTTTCAGTAGGCTCCAGCAGGAACTGAGGCCCTTATTCTAGTTCACTCTTTCTGACAAAATATTTCTTAGATGGACAAAACCATGTGCACTGCAGGTGAGGCAGGTGTAAAACCCCACCCAAATCTAATTATCTCTGCACAGGTAACACCTGCCTCACCTGCAGTGCACATGGTTTTGTCCATTTAAGAAATATTTTGTCAGAAAGAGTGAACTAGAATAAGGGCCTCAGTTCCTGCTGAAGCCTACTGAAAAATAGCCCTGCATATAGCTTAATGTAAAATAATGAAATATCTTAATATTCTGTTCTATATGGAAATAGTTAACTTGTCTACATATAATTTTGAGAAGTGCACTTTTTGAGATATTGCTATTTCTCTATGAGCAGCCTTCCCATCGAGACAAGGCTACAAATCCTGAGGTTCTGAAATGGATGAATGAGCTGACAAAGTTCCGGAAGCAGCTAAAAGGTGAATATGTAAATACAAGATGGTACTACTTTAGAACTATGCTGTTACAATGGCTGATACAGTCAGTAGTGACACATGTTATGTTATTGGTTGCCAATACTTGTTTAGGCTACAAGGCACACACGGTAGATAGCACATTGACGTGGATGCTGCCTTCTCCTTAGTTTTAAAATAAGGAAATGCCAATAATGAAACCTGTTCAAAACATTGCATACAGTAGCTCAAATTACCTGCTGCACTATAATTGTTGAATTGATTTGATCAAATCTGAATGATTTTTTGCTACTCAGAGTCAAAAATTAAGATATCTGAAGAAGACCTGGTTCCTCAGATGAGGCAGAGAAGTAATACACTGCCAAAAAGTTTTGGTTCCCAGCTTGAGAGGGAGGAAGACAGGAAGCAGGAAGCAGAGAAAGTTGCCAAACCCTCTATAGAAGTTACAATGGAAAACATCCAAAAGAAACTACAGGACAAGAGAGCAGAAGTGAATCGGCCAGAGGATATTAAGGTATAAATATGGAAATTGGCAGATTGTATGCAATCTGTTCATTCTTTTGCAGAACAATGATATGGATATACAGGGCAGTATTCAATGCAGCCGACGAGGGGTTTAAACGGCGGGGATCACCGAAAACAACCGACCCTCGCCATTTAACCCCGTGCTGGCCGCTCACGCCGTTTCCATGTCGCTGTAAAAACCCAGCGAGGTGGAAATGGTGTGTGCAGGGGGTCAGTTGAATATTGACCGTACGAGCATAAAGCATTGAATATACCCAACAGTACAGGAGATGCTTGTACAATTTTGGTCTCTGCTAGACTTATCAGAAGCTATTGTTACTGACTGACTATTGCATCACACTAGGACTAATGAAAGTCAGCTACAGTAGTATACAGGCCTGTATACCCACATGAAACCACAACCATCTGTATCTATGTTTGCAGGATATGACCAGAGATCAGATTGCTGCAGAGAAAGTATCACTTCAAAAAGCTTTGCTTTACTATGAAAGTATTCATGGCAGACCGGTATGTATTCTATTCTATGTTATTTATTGCATGTACACATAGGAATCTTATTGTATAAATACCATAATGAATATTTTCACATGTATTAAGAGGTAACCATTAAATTGAGGGTACATATCATCTTTTGCGTAGGATCCATAGGACCAAGGCCCAATTTGCAACTATGGACAGCCCATGCTAATTGTCCCCAGGCCATTATCTCTGAATACGGTTATGGTAACCCTTTTCAGTAATCCGCAATGAAACCAGGAGACATACACCTGGAGGAATGCGCCAAGGAGCAGTTATTGCATCTTCATTACAAAATATACTGAATCCAACGGCGCACCATTCAAACAAAGGCAGCACAATCCTGATAGTAAAGGACACTATCAATGTCCTTAAATGGATTTGTAGAGAAAAACAGGAAAAACAATCTTTGGTGCAGTTTTCCCTGTTTTTCTCTACAATTGCATCTTCATTAACCTTATCTTGAACCTGGTGTAATACCAGTAAACATCTATTCCACTGGAACTTAAAATCATTGTTCAATCACGGAGTCAGTAGCACACGCAGGGGGGGTTAAGCTGAAAGCTGAGGGTCCCCTCTTTCCATGGGTACAAGAATTTTAAAAATCGGCCCTTGGGAACCAGAGATATCTGACTTCAAAGCAGTGGTCCCCATCCAAGCCTTTTAATTGCTCTTCCCAGTCAGATATTTCAGGTTCTGTCTGAGGATATATTCCAAAAGCTGGGATTCTCCCTCTTTGAGGGACACTAGTAGCTTGTCTCTGCTATTCCCAGAACCAGAGATATCAGCCTTCCAGCAGCTGGTTACTGCTCCAGCTCCACACACCTGGTATGTAGTTTTATTTACTCATTGGCAGATTGCTCTGCCTCCTGAAATCTGATCCCCTAGTCCCCAATTCCATTTGGTAGGTGGGATTCTCTAGTTTTTAATTCCATTAAAATCTAAGAAATCTATTTCTGGGAACTGGATATATCTGCAGTCAAGCAAGTGGTCCTCCCACCAGAAAATTATGAATAATAAGCCCACTCTACTATACACCCCTCCTCTGCATATTAAACATCCTCTACCACCCTGGAAGTTATGTATCAGGGCCCCTTCATTCAGCCCAATGCCCCATTCTCCCACCCCATCTCCCACCATCTGTGCAGTAAAGGTGTAATAAGTGGAAATTACTCATCCAGGCCCTACATGCTGAGCGGTTGATATAATACTCCCTACCACCCGGGGGACATCAAAGCTTCCCCCACCCCTACTGCTGGAGGATCAGTAGGTGCACCAATACATTGCTATGCCCAAGGGTCTACACTGCTGTTGACGCCCCTGTATGTATATATATATATATATATATATATTTTATTATTATTATTATTATTTATATACATTTGGTCTGTCTATAATACTTTAACTGACCCGGCATATACTGGGTCACTTAAGTGTCCATCTCCGTGCTTTGCTCCGCCCCTCTGGAAACCCCCTTCTGAAAATCCTGCGTTTGCCACTGGGAGTCAAGGCTCTTATGCTGCTCCGTGGCCATCTAACTAGACCAATTATTGGAAGTCTGGGCTTACATCCTGTGGCATACTATAGAAGATGGATGAGATATAATAGGATGAGAGATTTACACTGCAAAATCAAACTGGTTTTGCAGTGTAAATGATTGCCGTTTTAAAAAAAACTGGAGATTTCTTCCCAAATCTCTCACTTTCTGAATCTCTCATCCTATTAAATTTCACCCAATATGTCTGCCATGAACAGTACTATTCTCCAGACATTAAGCATTGCTGAAAGGTCTAAAACAGGGCCAATTTACAGAGTCAGAGGTCCTAGCATTACTCTCCAGCTGACTGCTGAGCCTTTTTATTTGAAAGCATGTATAAAATGTTCTATGGCAAGCGCTTGAGATGCTTGCTATGGCTATTGCTCTATTCCAGCCTACTAGCTACAAGAACGTACCGTAGTTTTATAGCATGCGACAGAGATTATTTCCATATGTGCTCATTTCAACAGGAACTTCCTGTTGAAACCAATATTTGCAGCAATCCAGTGTTTTAGTAACTACTTTACAATAAACATCAGTCTAGTGGTTGTTGTACAGTACAGAGAGCATTGCATAGACTGTCATTCAATTCAGTGAGCATCCTGGGTACCACACATTAAGATAAAGGTGAACATCTGCTCCTCAAATATAGTACTCATACATCCCAGTAAGTTCTATAAAAGATGGAGGAACTTAGTGGCTGATACTCTTTACATGTTGCATCCTATTGACTTCCATACAATACAAGAAGCATTCTAGTTACATATCTACACAGCTTACCAAGGCACCAGATTCCATTGGCCTTTTGTCTCTGCTTCATCCACTTCATCCCCATTACATACAATGGATAGGTCCGCAGATTCCATCATTCTGTATCATTAATACCTTTCCCTCTTCAGCCTCACCTATCCTAATTCACCTTTATTTTTCATTCTTCTCCATCTTCCACCTCTGCCCTCTTTCATTCTTCTCTGATTGCCGCCTCCTAATTTCACCTTTTATAACCTACTCCATATTCTGCATTCATCCTTCCGTATCCACCTTGTTCACCTTATTTTCCTCTTGTGCTCTGTTTTTCTTCCTCCTTTAGTCACATAAGGCTGAGCATCAGAGCATTGCATTCTGATACCCAATTTGAGGAGCTTAGAACACATACCGAGTTATGGATAGTGGAAGGCATTTCCGTCCCAGCTGCACTATGGAGATGCAGGTTCACAACTGTCAACGGTTGATGCACCGCAGAAGTTAGTGGTTGGACCATAGCGAAAAGCCATTTTTCCTGGAAGTATAGAAATGTTAGGACAGGCCATGATGAATCTAGGTTGCATGCACTGAGACAAATAATCAATGATTCCCATTGAGTAGCATCTGTTGGCATCTTACGTATGCTTTTCCCTCTGATACTGCACATGCCTAGGGTTATAACTAAATATTACTAAGCCCCCTCACTGACATCATGAGGAACCCTCTGTTCTTCCAAGTCACTTCACATCCACCAAGACCTTTTCCACTCAAATAAAAATAACCTTTTCTCTAATGCACTACATACAGACTTTACAGCACTGTATTAAATAGTTTTATATCAATGTTGTATTTATGGACTGCAAATCCATTTGTTGCCTTAATATGCATTCAGTTTGGACGTAGCGTCCTAACCCTATAGCAGCAAATCCATAAAAATGTCTTCATTAAAGCTCATCTTCATTTTAAGTATGTTACTAAGGAACATTATTTCATGGAGTTAATATGTGTTAATGTTTTTTGACTGAAACTTTAATTAAAACAGCTTTGTTCTTCTCCTTGGCTTGGCACTGATGCAAAATGGAAAAATACTGACTGCCTTAGAACAATTTATTAAATGAAGTTCAAGCCAAAAACCAGGGGGGCAAAGACTAGAAAGTATTATAAGCCTATTAGTTTGAAACCCATTATATATCAAAGCTTTTGCTTTCTGGAGAACAAAAAAAAAGAAAAGCTGTTCAGATTGAGTTACATAGATACAGAGGTTTAAAGGGCTGTTCCAGCTTCATGGTTCTCCTTCAGTTTATGCAGGTAGTTGACGGGTCTTCTTAACTTAAGGTTTTACCAAGAAAATAACAACAGAACACCCACAAAGACAGTTGACTTCTTTTAATCAAATTTACATAATATATATATGTCTAGTGTCTGATTGTGTGTCTCTGAAACACTGCCATCTGTTGGCAGCGAGTGAAACTACATCTCTTACTCTCACACATGCACAAACACAGAGGCAATCACAAGGTAGCAGACTAGCTTTCGAAGCATTTGTTTCAGACAGGCTTATTAGTTTACATATATTTATTTCCATGCATATTTGTTCATTAAACTCATGACCTAAAGTCCAATATTCTAATTTGGATGTTGTATCTATTTGTAAATCTTAATTATTACATATCTGTATTTAGTAACATTGGGCATGAAACGCAGTTCTACACTTTTTGCGTTGAACAATTATCTGTAAACTGCACATACGTCACTGCTGCAGATAATTTGCTGTTCTACTTGCATTGGGGATTCATTTACAATATATTGATAGTGAGCGGCCGTTTTGAGGGAGTTAATGAGAATTGGCAGGAAAATGTGGCATTTTAGTGTCAACCACTAACTGTGATCCTTCATGCAGGAGTCATGCCTCCTGTGTCTTATAGTGTGTACACACGGCAGATGCTGCCATGAGATGCGAGTCCTGACTCGATCAGATCGCATCGGGACTCGCATCTTATGGCATGCTAGAGGGGCACAATTTACATTATTTAGTGCAGATCTGCACCATATAGTGTTGCCTGCCCTCACTATATCGCTGCCGATTTGCGCTCATTCGGGAGCACGCATCGGCAGCGCATCGGGCTCATTAGCCCTAAAAAGCCGACAATAAATATGCGATATGGCTTCCGATGTTCACTATATTGGGAACATCGGAAGCCATATCGCCCCCGTGTGTACACACCATTAGTTTCGGCAGCCATTCTGAGTGAACATAGACAAGTGGTGTCAAACTCATGGTCCTCCAGCTGTTGTGGAACTACACGTCCCAGCATGCCCTGCCACAGATTTTATATAATGGATGCTAAAACTGTGGCAGAAAAATGGAATAGATATGTACACCCACTGGCGAAATTTTCACAACAATAAATGAAAATACAGGGGTCACAGCAAAACGTTATCTGAAATGACTCGGAGAACAAAAAAAGAGGCCATAGTACAGTACTGTCTGAATGGTAGTGATAATTTAATTCACATAATGCACTCACATATAAGCGAGATTAGTGTGCATATCAGACAGAATCTGTATTTCCTTTTCCTAGGATCCATGTTTAAGAGGAGACTCTGTCTGGTAAAACAAAACTATACAATTTGAATGATGCACTCACATTTTACATATACAATCAAGCATAAAAACCCAAGAGGGTAATGGATCCCTCAATACTGGGCTGGTCAGGAGTCACCTCAAGTGGAACAGCGGTTGCCCGGCATTCAGGAGCATCCTGCAGCTCTCAACATTTCCCGGTTCGTTCGGTGGTGATCGATATCGCTTAAGCGCGCTTTCGGGTCCTTTGAGCCCTTCCTCAGAGGCAGATGCATGTGGCAGGGCATGCTGGGATGTGTAGTTCCACAACAGCTGGAGGGTTATGAGTTTGACTCCATTGCCATAGACCTACTCAGGGAAGTCAATGCTTTCCAGATCTGTACTTAGTTGTGTGGCATCTGCAAAGGCTCCATTGGGCTTCTCTATACAGACATCGTTTGAGTCAGAAATTGCATTTGTGGCAGCATTAGCGTACAAGTATGAATCAGGCCCATTGTACAGTATAACCATACTTTTGCCTTGAAATAAAGATTACATTGGGAGCAAAATGCGCCTCAAAATCATAGCATAGGTGATTAAAGAAAGACTGGAGATGATAGAAAACTGCAGTGAGCTTTGTGCAAAGTGGATTTTGTAGGAAACTGGACATTCAACGACCGAACCCGATGATGCCGTTTATGTGTTCTTGGTTCATTTCAAAACGGGCAGTGTTTGTGCATGTGCGGCCAGTATTATTCACTGGTAAAACACAAACCTTACCAAAGCAGTAACCGACAGACCTCTATTTTTGTATTTCAGGTAACAAAGAATGAGAGACACGTGATGAAACCATTTTATGACCGATACAGACTGTTTAAGCAGATCCTCTATCGAGCAAACACCATACCCGTCATTGTAAGTCATGCTTTCATTTTGAATTTCCTATTAAGAGAGCTGCTAACATCAACAATTTCATCCCTCTTAAAAGCATGTATACTGCTGTTGCTGCCAAGGGGAAATGTACAGTACCTCACATTGCTGCTATCTTAATGTACCGTTTGCCGATTTTGCCAACCTTACCGGAGGACTACTACTATTTACGCTTTTGATTGTCTCTAGTTGCAATAGTGTAACCCAGGTATGTCCAAACTATGGCCCTCCAGCTGTTGTGAAACTACAAGTCCCATCATGCCTTGCCACAGCTTTTCTATTACGGAATGCTAAAACTATGGCAAGGCATGCTGGGATGTGTAGTTTCACAACAGCAGAAGGGCCACAGTTTGGCCATGCCTGGTGTAAGCAGTTGGTTTGTGACTGTAGCCACAATCTTTGCTATGAGCTGCGTTATCTTTATTTTATTCATCTGTAAACTGGTCTATGCTGAAAGCGGATAGAAACTGATCTTTCATAAGATTAATCAGATGGTTTGTTATTTGCTGGTCATTGTTGATTTTGGTTCCATTTCTTAATGGCAAGTTTTTTAGCATAATTATTAGTGTACTTGGTGAAAAGATCTTTTTGCCAGAGATTTGGCATTTGTTTTTGTTACAATCATAGAACTGAAAGTCAGACTTCCATTTAAAATGGACACGCTAGCACATGCCACACTGGCGAGGGGAGAGAACACTCTTATCACTGCCATGCTCCAGCAAAATTATTTTCAGAAAGGTTGGTAAGGCTAGATTTTATATTGCTACAATATCTACGATGCCACCATGACTTAGTACAGGGGTTCTCGGCACCAAACCTCACATTTTCCGAACAGGTCGTGTTTTGATGATGTCTGTGGAGCAGATGAAAGAATTTCTGACCCAGCAACATAGCTTAAGTCACTTATGTGTGGTTAATGAAGTCCACAAAATATGACCTGCTTGTTGTTTTTGAGGATGGGACTTTCTTTTGACATATATATATAATATAATATAATTTACTTGGTAATATTTTTATCAAACTGAACATGGGTTCCCGACTATCACATGCCCGGTCAGGGCAAGAGTTAATGCTTTTATATGCTCACAGAGAGCTTCAAACAATAATCAGTCTGGGGCAAGATCTGTCTGTGAGGGTCAGTGTCTTGTCTACCATTGCAATGGCATTCTAGCCCCCCTCGCGGCTAATTAAATTGAGCCCTAAGCGTTAATTAATTAGGATACTTAAAGGTCCAACACTCGTTATCTGAATGAGGGTGTTTGGCAACTGTTGAAATAGGGGACTTCTGATACAAAAAAAAATGGGACTATGGGCCTTATTCAGATCTGAGCTCAGTACAAATTTGTTTGGAAAATTGGCAAAACCATGTGCACTGCAGCTGGGGCAGATGTAACCTGTGCAAAGAGAGTTAGATTTGGGTGGTGAGTGCTGAAACTGAAATCTAAATCACAGTGTAAAAATAATGCAGCCAGTATTTACCCTGCACAGAAACAAAAAAACTCACACACATCTAACTCTCTCTATACATGTTACATCTGCCCCACCTGCAGTGCACATGATTTACCCGTTTTCCAAACAAATTTGTACTGAGCTCAGATCTGAATAAGGCCCTACAGTATATGTGAGGATTTACCCAAATATTCTTAGAAATGTGTGTAGCAGCAAGTGGGGCTGCAGTTATCAGCTGACTGCTCTGATAAGCACCAATAGGTTTTGCAGCTTGACTCAAAGGCTGAATGATTGGATCTGTCCATTTTAATGATGAATCCTTCCCCTAAAGCCCCCATATTCCCGTCAGCCCTTCTGCGATACTTTCTGCCCATTTTAACCTTAGCGCTTTGGATAACTGTAGTTCTGTTCTTATACAGCTACAATTGTTTCTATTAATATTTAACAAGTAACTTAAACATTTTAAGAACAGTATATACATTTACCGTGGACAAAAATATTAACTACTTTGTGGCATGCTTATTATGGGAATGTGTGAGATAAGTTTATCACTACTGTTTTGTTTAGTTTCACAATCGAATATGTTGCACATTTTAGTGAAAGCCCAGCATCTAAAGTACATATGATGTGGACAGTAGGGACGCCAATCCCAGGGCATTTTTTCAATGCCTTTTCAAAATGCCTAATCAATACCTAGGATTGAGTTTGCCAATATAATGATGAACTTTATTCCCCTTCTGTTCCCCCCCAAGCCCAGTGTCACTTACCCGGCCATCGGTGCAGGGCCTGTCGGCTTTGATTGGGTGGCGGTGGTCCGGAGGCGGCGATGATGAGGTCAGGTGCCAGGCGGTGGTCTGTTGGGTGAGCGCGGAGCAGCAGACAGGCTGTGCAGCGTGACCTCTGACATCAGGTCATGCTGCGCACAGCCGCAGAGCAACGCGTTGGAGTTTGGGAGCAGCTGAGCAACGTCTGAGCTGTCTCTCAGCGCTGCCCGGCATTAGATTTGCGCATACGCAGGCCAATCACGGAATCCCAGGATTGGAAGCTCCAATCTCAGGTTTCAAAGTTATAAAGTACCAGCCAATCTGCTCCTAAGTGTCATTTCTCAAACACAACCTTTAACATGACAGTTAGGTGTGTATTGGCTGGTACTTTTTCACTCTCCACTTTCACTTCTGGCCCTTTAAAATTTGATGTTCCTCGCGCACACACACATTTGTAATTGTAAATAAAACATTAAAGTGGCCTAAATCAGATGTTATGCCAACAACAAATAAATGCTGTACAGTAAGTGAATAGACAGACAGTCTAAGAATGAGAGAACATATTCTGCACAACAGCAGTGTTAACAGACCTACTAGATCAGCTGTAGAAAGTGCTGGTGCTTAGGCAACGTGGTGATTTCCACTTTCATACAATTTTATTTTACATTTTTACACAACCTACAACAACATAACCTAGTCACAAGCCTTCTACATACAGTATATTGGCCTTTAGCTGCTCATTAGATGCAGGGGGTGTTTTAAGAGAGGAGGAGGCTTTGTGTAGCCTTCTCCGGGCACAGTGGCCATTTATCAGGTAATTTCCGCACCAACAGCACTGTGGAGTCTGAGCACTCAGACTCCATTTCGCATGCGCAGATCACCGTGAAAATGGCACAACAGTCACTTTTTCCAGTGATTTCTGCAGCACTGCTGTCTCTGCCACTGGACTCCGGAACATAAGTATTTAAAAATTGGTGCAGTGTGTGCCGCCGTGGGGTTCAGGCCCATGTGTACGCCACAGATTAGAGATTTTCTAATAATATAGTCCCCTTTATTTTTTTATGATTGGAGGTGCTATTTTTCAATGTGACTGAAAATGCCACATGCATTGACTTGGTTAGTGGTAGCACAAATATTTGGGGCACTCAAGCTTTATTGCCTACTTTTTTTTCTACCTTAACAGCTTGTGTATTTGTACAGTGGGGGTTTATTTCATGATAAGGAGAGTCACATCATTAATCCCTGTCCACCACTGTGAAATGATACGGAGTGAAGGAGTGGCTTATTATGCAAATTGCACATTAGGTGCCTGCTCACTTACAAGAAAGGGTAGCAGGAACCAGGAGAATGACCTACTCTCACAGAAGTCTGGGAAGACTACCAGACATTTGGGATTCTCCTGCATATTTATGGAAGATAGGGGAGTATGGCTCAAGCAGTGGCACCTATGCTTCCAATCATAATCATTTAAATGAACAACCTATGAAATATGTAGAATTTCAGTAAATCTACAAACTGTTGTTCTTATTGCCATAATATTTGGGTCATTGAACTTGAAAACATACTGTGGTAAGAGCCTCGGTGTTTTGAACCAGGCACAAGCATGCACTGAGTGATGTCCTAACAATACAAGTTAAACAAATGTCCAGTTTGGGGTGAAACTTTGCCATTTCCTTTTAATACTTTTCTGGGTACTTGTGTATTATCACGGCGCCCCCGATATTAAGTCGCACATTTTTTAATCGCATGCCATACAGCCGATGCACAGCTATGCGATGCGATTTAAGCCACTATACGATTTTAAATTGTATAAGCACCCTAATGGGTGTTTACAATGTTAAATGCATCCCCACGCCACCCCCAGTATAAACAACAACCGGAAGCGTGGCGAGCAGCGGCGGTACACGTCCTCCGATCGTTTCATACCCCCACTATCCACGTCGGCGTGGAGTTGTCTCTATATAGTGTGGCGAGCCACCGAGCCCGAAGCGTGGTGAGCGCAGCGAGCCCCGCGAGGGGACGCCTATTACTTTACATGTATTACGCGTCCCCTCGCGGGGCTCGCTGCGCTCGCCACGATTCGGGCTCGGTGGCTCGCTGCACTCGCCACACTATATAACATCAACTCCACGCCGACGTGGATAGTGGGGGTATGAAAATGTTAACATTGTATAACATCGGGGGGAAATCTCGTCGCATCGCATACAATCACATGCCTTATGGTCTGCGATGCGATGGGCACCGTGATAGTACACAAGTACCCTTTTCTGTTAGGAAGTCTGATGTGCGTATAAGACAAAGTGGTTCCACTTTTAGTCTGTATGCCAGTCAACACTGTATCTGTATTATGAAGCAGTGATAAGGGAGGAGAAGTGATAAAGTGCCTGGTACTTTATCACTGGCCAATCAGCTCCTGACTGTTAAGTTACAGGCTGGGTTTTAAAAGGAACAGTTAGGAGCTGATTGGCCGGTGATAAAATATCAGGCACTTTATCACTTCTCCTCCCTTATCACTGCTTCATACATGTACCCCTGTGTATCTTTACTCATTGTAGTCTTGCTGAACAATGGCTGCAGAGGCACTTCCTGTATGGATATATAAGGCAGTTTTCATTTAATAATTAGCAGTTAAAGTAGTGAGCCCCATACATACTGTATTAAATGAGTCCCCGCCGATACCGATATTGTTGGCGGTGGGGACAGGATGGGGTGCTGGCATTGGCAAGTGCATACATACCTGCCAATGCTGGGAGGAAAAGGGAGCGGCGGTGGGGGTCATGCTACTGTCGTTAACGATGACTCCCTCATCCGAACATGTTTAGATGAAGGTGGGGGTCGTTAACGATATGAGGTGCACACGCAGGGCGATTGTAAATATTGTATTATAAACAATATCGCCCAGAAAGCCCTTTCTGAGCCATGTTGTGAACAATATTGCCTAGTGTGTATGGGGCTTTTAAAGGAAGAAGTCTGTAAGTGCTAAAGATATGAGAATGCGACTGTGTGGTAGAATGTGTGGTAGAATGAATGTCCGTTATGAGGAGAAGTGGCATGAGCATACGTTATGTGCAATTGACAGTGTGTTTGTTCAATGACAAGAGCGCTATACCTTCCTTTCTATGGTGGTGTTGCTATCTAGAAGATACAAACGATGTACAATGTATTAACTGTCAGTAACACTTACAGTTCCAATTGCTGTAGGTGTCATTGCCTATTTATTACAAGGGGGACAGCTCTGTCCCCAGCTATGGCAGCTGCTGGCTTCAGGCTGCACTGGAGATCTGATGGTGTTTGCAAGATCTCGCATGTGTGCACTGGAACTGCCCGTGGTAGAGACACAGCGCATCAGCACTAGGCTAATGCACTGTGTACTCTAGTAGGGATCACCGGCAAGTGGAGGTTTTACTCCTCCACTGAGGCTTCTGAGCTACTGCATGATGTGTGTGGGTATAATACATCTACCCCTGTGTGTAGGAGGTCTTTCCCTTCTGCATTCCACATGTCAAACATACTACTTTATATTGGCTCACCATGAAGTGCTACTGTGAGATTCAGTGAGAAATCTTTTACGTCCTGATGTAATCATTTAATAAAGTTTGACAAATCTTTTGTATATATGTCGGTGTGTTTTTTTTTCACTTCTATTTCTGCTTTCCCCTACCTCCTCTTGGAGTGGGACGCGGTCAATATGCCGGTGGTCGGAATCCCGACGGATAAAATACAGACGCCGGAATCCTGACCGCCGCAATGCTGGCACTTTGTCCCTCTATGGGTGTCCACGACACCCATAGAGGGAGAACAAAATAGTGTGCCCGTCCGCAAGGGGGAGGGCGATCCACATCCCCCCCCTTGTTGGCATTTCGGCGGTCGGTCTTCCGACCGCCGGCATTTCATACCGAATCCCTTGGAGTAACCTAAACTGGGTACACACTAGGGGTGGGATGCGTTAAAGCAAAAATGCTGTGAAAAACCCTGTTATCTTTTTTTTACCGCATTTTTGAATGCCCTTAAACCCGATCGCCAGGTTACCGCGACAGGGATATTTCCAGCAAAAGCTCGCAATACCCCATAGAAGCCTATGGGCTTCTTATCACGACCCACGCCACCCAACACCAACCCCCGCGGCCCCGCAAACGATGTGCATCCTCACCTAAGTCCGGGCAGCACAGTGCTCTGCTGCCAAGACCAGTGACCTCCTCTGCCCTAGCCCCGTACTTCCACTTCCGGGGGGCAGGGAGGAGGAGGTAGAGTCCCTGGCCCTACAGCAGCAGCCGGCCAGGTAAGGGAGAAGGGGGAGCCGCCGGGAACATCGCAAAAGGCACCTCTTAACGAAAGAGTTGTCCATGTGATAATTGTCGCATATGTTAGTGCATATGCAATAATTATCTATGCGGTAGCCGGCGATGTGCAGCGGAGAGCGGTTAGTGCATCCTGTCATATGCGATCTATCGTCAAGGTTATCGATATCATTGACAATATTGCATATATCATCCAGTGTGTACAGTCAATGTGGATAACAATGCGGATGACGTCACTGCCAGTGTGTGCAGTCAATAACATTCTTCCACTGGCACTGCTGAGATACCTGTAGTTAACCACCGGAATCGTCTAATGTGTACCCAGTAATACATTTTTACAAGACAGTGACTTTTCTACAGCGCTGACTGTTATCACTAATCTGTCTGCCGAGCTCCTGGCAGTGAAGCGTTATTCAGAATTGAATAGAATCAAATGGACAAAACATTAGTGAGCCTTACTTCCCTAAACTCCAAGAATGTAAGGGACATTCCCAAATTTCCAAGACACCCAGAAGCGCAGGTCACCACACACACTCCTAGTGATATGGTCAAGGTATGTGGTGAGGGAATTCAAAGTGATCTGCATCATTGTGGCCCTGTCCCCACTGCACGATTCTGCAACCCCCACTGCAATTCCCTCACTGGTGACCTCCATATCTCACAGAGTAGAGAAGAAAAAAACATGTAAGTATAATTAGAGCCCATTGTAATGAGCATACTATAGCCTGTCACAATCAGTTGGAGATGGCCTGACAGACCGTATATGAGCGTTCTGTGAATGCTACCAGTGTAGCCTCTTAAGCCGATAGGTTAGAAATTAAAAGTTATTGCTCAGAAGAGCCCTTCGTTAATGATGTACGCTCATACACATAGATAATGACTCCCCTGTCTGCTGAACATACAGGTCAATGTTGGCTATATAACCAATGACCCGCATGCAGCAGGTTCCAGTGACATCCCAGAATAATAGTGTTTACTGATATCGTCCAGTGTGTGCACTCAATGTCGTGTGACCAGCGGCACCGCCGATGCTCCTAGCTGCATAGTGTGTTTACAAGCAAGGCTCACAGCATGGGTGCATTAAGAGAGTCCCATGTGCAGACTCTGTCCAGGTCCCCTCCTCTCTAACAGGCAGCTCAGTAGGCTCTGGGCACTAAAGTCACTAGGAGACCCTAACGCTGTACCATGTGCAGGCCGCCGGGGAAATGGTGCAGAGAGGACATTTTCCCTGTGATTTTCCTACACTTATGTGTGACATGCCGGTGAAATGGGCATTTGTGCAGTGATGCTGCCACATGCATGAGACTCCAGAGGGGTAAGTATTCAAGAAATGAGTGCAGTGTCTGCAGTGTTGGCGCACCTTGCACCCATTTGTTAAGGAAAATGCATAATTTGGTAGCCTTGAATTATTGTAATGTGTATATAAAAGGGAAATTGTGGTTTTATTCTTAATCGTCTCCAATGCAAACTTGTATCCCTTGTAGTACGTTCATATTGTACACACACCAATGTAACACGGGCAAATTTCTGCATTCATGTACAATGCTTTTTCACACAACCAGCTCTGTACATAGATTTGTGTCTGCAGGAACATGTATATTTCCATTATAACTTCTGATATTGCTGATGTTTATTGCCTATTATTTCAATGTATTTTTAAACACTGTTATGTAGGAATAGATGGCATACCATTGTTCTGCTTGTCAGAGGCCTGTAAATGCTTTGCCTAGCATTTCGGCAAGTCCTGCTAGGCACATGTAGATGCAATAGCTGTTAAGTAGATCTCGGGATGTTTTCAGAGAGGGATTCACGGTGTAACATACTTGTTAACACTCATCACAGGGATCCCCCTCAAGCAAGCGGAGAAGCCCTTTGCTGCAGCCAATAATCGAGGGTGAAACAGCATCCTTCTTCAAGGAGGTAAAGATAAGACTTCAGCTGCTAATGACAATAACTGCTAAACCTGCATCAAATTCCCACAAACCAATCAATCCCTTAATCCTGAGTGTTTTCTTGTAATTGGTGCCTTGATTCCTTGCAGTGCTGCTCAAAAAAATCCGTAACTGCTTCAGCCCAGCTAGCTGTGTATAAGCTTCCATACATTGTCCATCGCTCTGATTGCGTTGGCTTTTGTGCTTTACGTTCCAGGTGATTTTCACAGCTTGTTCCTTTATGTTCCTGTGACTTTTGCTTTGTTTTTGTTAAATCTTGCACTGACGTTTGCTTACAAAAATTATGATTTTTCTCCCTCCATCAAATGTAATCATTATGCTTTGGGAGCCTTGGGGTCCTTGGTAAATTATAAGTTTATATAACAATGTTCTATATGTTCATGCTGGTTTCAGAACGTATTCATTGAGGCAAAGCATTTACATAGTTACTGTGACTGGGTTATTCAGGAACTTTCTAACCTTGGCCAATCGGTATTTCTCATCCACCCCACAATCCGTACTGAAGCAGGCAGGACAAAGTATAGAGTACAATGCAGGGTAAACAAGACGGCATCTGTTGGCCACATCTACCACACAAATGCATCAGTAGATTAAGTACCATGCTGTGTACCTCCCAGTAATTCCGTATGTGATCTTTAGCATGCAATACAGCTCCTTACCTATTTAACACTAGTATATCTAGTGTTAAATAGATACTCTTTATATACAGTAATATAAAACTACACTATGTAAACAAAAGTGATTGGACCTTGACAGCAAATGGATCAACAAGGTTTTATTGACATCCGTACTTTGCAGAAATCACTGCACATGGTGGACTTAGAGAACATCTCTATAGGGTGATGTTCTAGTTGTAATGCAGAGTGAATGCAAACATGCATTACAACTAGAAGACCCGTGCAAAACCGACTGAAACAGCCCCAAGCACCTCCATTCTTCACTGTAGGTACCGTACACTCTGGCATCAGTCAGCACAGTCTGGTGATCTGGTAATCACCAAACACTTCCATCTGATCTGAAAAGTGGAAATCATGATTTTACACTGCTTAACACTTTACTACTATTGTTCCATTGTTTGCTCTGTTTACACCAACAATGGTGTAATCAGTGCCCCTCTACCTGTTTTGTACCTTCATAAACACGTGTCTGCTACAGGAGCACACCATTTCGCTTGCACGGGGGTGTCCAATCGCTTTTGTAGGTGTATTGTACATAACAAACCCATGACCAACATAAAATAACATATCCTAATAATAATATTATGGCTTCATGTAGAATAATATGACAACATGTACAAGCCTATTAGCACCTTTACAATACTATCCCATACCAAGCATGTCATACAACTTAGTGTCCTGTATGCAGACCCAATGCCAGAGGTGTGGTGCAGCTCCATTCCCACAGTATACTATCAAATTACCATTTAATCATACCTCCCAACATGATCCTCTCTAGGAGGGACACAATGCTCTGCTCCTAGACTTCCCTCTTAATGTATGATTGCCATCACCTGTGTTGAAGCACCTTATCAATCAACCTTTTTTAACACAGGTGATGGTAATCATACATTAAGAGGGAAGTCCAGGAGCAAAGCATTGTGTCCCTCCTGGAGAGGGCCATAATGGGAGATATGATTTAAAGCCAAGTTTTTGTAGAACTATATATTTCAGCATGGCCAATTAGCAAATCTATGTGAGGGTATGCTGAAATATCTAGTTCTACAACAGCTGCCTACCCCTGTTTCAAAGCATATTATACAGCTTAATGAGTTGTATACTGTCCAGCTCTACATTACACACTGCCTGGTGTCTCCACCGAAGATCAGTCATTAATGACTTAACTGCAATGGCCTCTGACGATTGTGGGCTGGTTCTGCTCCAAGCGATGTGCATTGGCAGTGTATAGAGTAAAATTGCTTATTACCCTGCCCATTGCTTAGACTTGAATTAGCCCCTTAAAAAGTTTAATGATAACAACCAATGACACTACTCAAAATCTAGACTGTAGAAAAATAGGAATAGTATGACTGGAACTCCTTCTGTCCAGGTGTGTGGTTGTCCCTAGGACAGTGATATAGAACCTATGCACACCAGCTATTGTTGAACTACACATCCTAGCATGCCCTGCAACAGTTTTGCTATCTGGCCATGCTAAAACTGTTGCAGGGCATGCAGGGATGTGTAGTTCAGCAACATATATGTCCTCACTGTGTTAAGACTTTTGTTCTCGATCTCTGTCCTCGGTAATCCAAATATAGTTTGCTTTTTCCAGGTCACCCAGTATGTACACAGGTGTTATAATTTCTCACTGACACAATTAGTTTCACCTGTGGATCTTTAAAAAAAAAAACAATTTCCCTTGTGATTCTGTGAGGAGATCTGGAAAACCAGAACTGTTTTGGGTCCTGGGGACTGAGTTTGATAAATGATGTACTAGGGGCTAACAACACTTTTGGTTTGTCATATACTGTAAGCCAGGGGCAGCCAACTCCAGTCCTCGAGAGCTACCAACAGTTCACATTTTCCACACAACCTAGCTGCTGCAAAGGTGCACTCATTACTAGCTGAAACATTGTCAAAGATCCACAGGTGGAGCTAATTACTTCACTTGTGATTCTGTGAGGAGATCTGGAAAACATTAACTGTTGGTAGCTCGCGAGGACTGGAGTTGGCTACCCCAGCTGTAAGCTGTCTGAGGTAAAATGACTGCACCCTTCCATATTGTTTCTCCTCTTCCCATGTGGTGTAAAGTGTATGTGTTATTTCCAATTTGGATAATATTGTAATGCAAAATGGATGTGTTGGTAGTTTTATATAGTAATAATCCGGGCCAATACATTTTAGTGTCATACATTGATGATGCAAAAAATAAATAAAAAGATAATAAAAACTAAAAAAGTCCCTTTGTAGATCATTCTGGTTTATTTTGTATGTTTTTTATTTTGCTGATTTGTTATTATCCCAGCCATCCTTGTGTGCCCCATTTGTCTCATTAATTTTTATCGATAGCTTATGGAAAGAATATCACTTTGACTTTGAAGATGCAGCTCAGACTGAACAATCTATCCTACCTTTTGTGCACACTTCTTGCATCACAGTAGGCAGTGTTTTACAGCATCTGTCTATCACTGCCCTGGGGCAGTGAGTCTTAACTCTCTCCCTCTGGGACATGAAAAAAACACTAATTAATCAACACACCTGTGCTCCAGATCAGAGCTGGGTTGAGAAACACTCATTTAAAAGATGGGAGGTTGTGTATGTTATCTATTTTGATGCATTGTTCATTCCCTGTGTACATTTGTGTAATCGTTCTAAGTGTTTTTATTGTTTTGAAACTGACTGGTTGGCCTGGTGTGTGTTTGTCCAAGAAGCAATTTCAGGATGACTTTGCACTCAAGTCTGTTTAATAAATGGTCCTGTGCCCTTCAAGGTTGAGTTCCCATGACAATGTACCCAAATGTACGTGTTGTACCCAAATGTACGTGTTGTATACTTCCCAGAATTCTTCCTTTTTACTATAATTACAGTTTTATTTCTTGATTTGGGTCTATGGAAGGTAAATTTAATGGATGAAATAAAAAAAAAAATTGCCATGTAAAGAATGATCAAGTTAACTGTATGTTACTAACCATGTGCTTATATTTTGGCCACATGTACTAATCGAAGTGGATGGTTTACATCCTGTTGCACCTCCCTCAGAGCTTCATATCTGTGTCAATTGTACATGTGTATTACATGAATCTAAAATATTTGGTTTAACCCTGACTGGGGTATTTTCAGGAAGAAGAGGAAGGGTCAGAAGATGACAATAACGTGAACACTGATTTTGCTGTAACGATGAAACCAGAATTCACTGTACGAAGTTTCCTGGAACAACTTGAGGATGAAACAGATGGCTTTGTATCTCCAGTTGATGACAAGACCCCATCAAAAAGTAGCCAAGACCTTGGACTTGGCAATCTTCATTCTGCGTCTGTGTATGTTGGCTTTTGTAAAAATGTATCTGTAGCTTATTGCAAAGAGCTTAAATACATTAGAAATTCTGCTTCAACTCCTTCTGTACTTTGTGCCATTTCTGTGTGTTACTGCAAATCCCTGATCTCCTTAATTATTATTGTTCTTCTTTCACCCACCTGTCTGGTTCTGTTTACCATCTTTTATTTCTGCTCTAATCTCTAGCCATGCAGGCTGTACAGTGGCTGATCTAATGTGTAATAGGCTGAAACAGTCAAGAAGGCCTAGATGTGAAAAATAACTCTGGAATTAGCTTGTTATCCTGATGGCGACATCTGGTTAATATCTCTTTCCTTTGTGGTGGTTGTTACAGGTTCACTGTGCACATATTAACTGTACAGCCATTTTAATTATGGTGGTTCAGTTCTACAGTAAGAGAACATTCTTAAATAATACATATTTGAATGACTTGAGATCATTGATTCACTCCTTGCATACATCTAGAAGCAAATTTTTATAGCAGATTACATTTGACGGTACTGTTTACCTAGAACGGCGCCCACGATCTATATCTCGGGTATCTTGCCGCAAATCGCAGGCATTGCATGCATCTTATGTGTTTGTAATGTTAAATTACCTTCCAATCAACCAGATCAACCCAATGGACCCGATTTTACATAGGGAACAATGTTAAATTCCCTTCCAATCAACCAGATCAACCCAATGGACCCAATTTTACATAGGGAACAATGTTAAATTCCCTTCCAATCAACCAGATCAACCCAATGGACCCAATTTTACATAGGGAACAATGTTAAATAGCCCCCAGACCACAAATTGAATTGAATAACCACTCTGAAGTGTGAAATGCCCCCCCCCCCCCCATTGTTAACTTCACACCGCGGTCAATGTCATCCCGAAGCGTGGCGAGCGGCGGCGGTACGCGTCCTCCGACCTTTTCATACCCCCATTATCCACGTCGGCGTGGAGTTGAGAATAGAAAGTGTGGCGAGCCCGAAGCGTGGTGAGCCCCGCGAGGGGTCACAGATAGCTGTGAAGCCCGCGAGGGGACGCGGATACCTGTGAAGGTATCCGCGTCCCCTCGCGGGGCTCGCCACGCTTCGGGCTCGGTGGCTCGCTGCGCTTGCCACACTTTCTATTCTTGACTCCACGCCGACGTGGATAGTGGGGGTATGAAAAGGTCGGAGGACGCGTACCGCCACCCCTCGCGGGCTCGCTGCGCTCGCCACGCTTCGGGATGACGTTGACCGTGGGGTGACGTTAACAATGGGGGGGGGGCATTTCACACTTCAGGATGGTTATTCTATTCAATTTGAGGTCTGGGGGCTATTTAACATTGTTCCCTATGTAAAATTGTGTCCATTGGGTTGATCTGGTTGATTGGAAGGGAATTTAACATTGTTCCCTATGTAAAATCGGGGCCATTGGGTTGATCTGGTTGATTGGAAGGGAATTTAACATTGTTCCCTATGTAAAATCGGGTCCATTGGGTTGATCTGGTTGATTGGAAGGTAATTTAACATTGTTATCGCTACAATCGCACCCATCGCATCGCATGCCACTATAATGTACATGCGATCAATGCGATGGGCGCCGTGCTAGGTAAACAGTACCCATTTAACTATATTTATTAAATTAATTAGAAACCGCTGTCCAGAAAACCAGGACTGCTTCAAAAGACCTGTACGTGAAATATGAGCTTGTCAATGCACCTGTAGAGTAATTGATCTACATTTGCATGACCTGAATTTTCCTGTGTTTTCCTAATAGGCCCGAGCTTCTAGAACAGCTTCAGGAAGCAAGGGAGGAGAAGAAGAGGATCAGGAAAAAACTTCGAGATTTTGAAGACAATTTTTTTAGACAAAATGGAAGGTGAGTGAATATAATAACATAAACTGCTGTTTTATGCTGAGATGGCGGCCATTGTTTCTACATTACATTAATGGTGCCATGTGGAGAACTTGTTTTTGCCTATATGTATTTAGAGCAGACATATCATGTTAATTCTAATTAGTGTTTCTAGAATGCGTATGCTTCTGGCTTTTGTCTCAACTGTCACTACAGTTCTGTGAGGGACATTACTGTCCAGCAGTTTCATTGCCCTTGTTATATGGCAGTAATTCATTCATTCCATTGGCGACAAAAGGAATTGTTTTATCAGAAGTTTATTTTTGTCCTATATTGCAGTATAAAGCAATACATGTCTTAAAATAAGACTTGGCTAATGTGCCTTAACTAGCACGCAGTGATTCTTAATCTGTAAACCACAGGGAAAATATGAGGTTCACAAATTATGTTCATGACTACACAGTTCTTTTTTTTTTTTACTCCATTTTAATTAAGAGCAGATCTATTGCATAACCAGTTGACTGAAATTGTACAGGTGTGACCTGAATATTAGCTTTGGGTTCCTTTCTCCATCTTATCTCTTTAAAGGAACTCTCAACCTAACCTTTTTTTTTTTATTAATTCTTTATTTTGTTTTGAATATAACATAGCATAATGTTATTCCTACCTCCTGTATGTTAACTCCTCCGCCAACAAATACATCTGATAACATTTCTAAAAGGCAATATTCTATCCATGCTATATTAACAATGCAATCTACACAAAACATACACAACAAAACCCACATTGAGGACCCAAACTCTTAGCTCTTTTAGATCACCTTCTCTTCATGTGTGTATTACCTTATCATCTAGGGGGTGTATTCACAGTAAGTTTACCACTAATCCACTCTTGCTTGCTTCCTACCCAGAGGCTGAATTCTAATCACCGCAATCTCTCACCTATCTCTGAATATTGTCCATACATGCCAATTTTTACTTGCTTTGCTTTTATTTCTTGTATTCTCCATTTTATAGCAGCTGACTTCTTTTTAATATTCACAAATATACATGTAGACAAAAGTGATTGGACAATGACCAGTAAATAGATAAAAAAGATGTCAGTAATTTGTAGGTTCACCACATGCAGTGATTACTGCAGACACCCTTCTTTGCAAGCTGTCCACAAGTTCCTGGGAAAACAGCAGGCGGTATGTTTTTCTGCCATTCTGCCTTAAGTACAACACTGTAGAAGGTTGGTTCAGCCTAGAACACACTCGTTGCTCCAGTCATCCCAGATGTTCTCATTGGGTTTAAGATCTGGAATCTGAGCTTGCAAGTCCACCTGGCTTACAGAATTTTCTCTATACAAGTCCAGCGTCACTCCTGCAATCATGACCGGTGTCATTGTCGTCCTGATAAAAACAGTATTTTCTGTAAAACTAGCACAATTCAGGAAGCAATGAGTTATCTATAATGTCTCTATACTTCTCAGAGTTAATGCAACCATGCATTACAACTAGTGGACCCATGCCAAACCAGTGGAAACAGTCCCTTAGCATAATGCCACCACCTCCATATTTTATTGTAGTTACTTTACACTCTGAAATCTGCTGGAAGTCGCCAATCCCAAACCCATTCATCTGTTCTCAAATGTAAATCGTGATTCGACACTTCATAACACTTTCCACCATTGTTCCACTTTCCAGATTTTTATGCTCTTTATACCATCCTAAGCGCCTAGCTGCATTCTTCTTTTTGAGTAGCCGCTCTAGTGCCTCCCTAAGTATCCTTATCCAAACCAACACATTAGTGACCATGTTAAACTCCTGTGCAGTGGTATATATGGAACGACCCCTGTTTGTATGCAGCCCCCATGTTAGCACTCTCCAGTCCTTGGGTTGCAGCTTTAGGTGAGGTGCATTCCTGCAATTATCATTCTTCTTCCATTCATTAATGACAAAATACACAGTGGATTTGGAGACCTTCCTAACATCCACAAAGCTTAGGAACTTTCCAACTTTTCTTCTCTCCTTGTGGCAAGGCATTTCGTTAGCAAATGATCTACCCCCCTACCTATTTTATACCTTTTACGAACACGTGTCTGCTACAGGAGCACACCATTTCCCTTGCACAGGGGTGACCAATCACTTTTGTCAACATCAGGCATGGGAAACCTTAGGCTCTCCAGCTGTTGTTGAACTACACATCCCAGCATGCCCTATTACAGTTTTGCTATTTAGCCATGCTAAACCTGTTGCTGGGATGTGTAGTTCAACAACAGCTGGAGGGCCGAAGGTTTCCCATCACTGGTTTACATAGTGTATAAGCATCAGAAGCTTATGAGAACTGAGGATATTTGTGTTTACCTCAAATTCCCTATAGTAAATGTATTTCCTATACATTGCAGGCTTCATGACAGCAATAGTATTAATATTAATAAAAATATTAGTATCAGTCTCTTGGCCACGGTGATCCAAAAAATGGAAGATGGCTGTGAGCAATTGTGTGTACTCACCTTTATATAGGAAATGTTTGCTATCTCACATCACCGGCTTCTCATGTTATCAACTAGTACATTTATTATATACTGTAAAGCCAAGAAAAAAATAAATATGAACTTTCTTACATACCAGTATTAATTCTGTACAATGCACTGTATGTTCTATGACCTATCCAAATAGGCTGGGCTGTCAAGAATATTGCTAACACATCCCACCCTGCGTAATATCTGATGACACCTATACCTCACTCATTATGCTATATGAAATGTATAACACCCATTGTTTCATTCACCCCCCTTGGGCCGATGGTGTCCAATTTGTGAATTGAAGATTTCAACAGACACTAATAAAAAAAAAAGAAATCAATATCGACCTAAACTCATGTCGACCATTTCCATTGTTGATCAATAGTGGTCGACCTATTGACTATTAACCTATTTACTGTCAACCTAATGGTCAACACCCGGTGATTATAAGTTATTATAGGTTTATCCATATCCAATTATTTCAAGAGAGAGAAGATGACTTTTTTTATTTTAGATGTACTGTATAGTAGATATGTACTAATTTTGGTAGATTTTCGCCATTAAAAAGTAAGGATTGTTTAAAGTAAGGAAAGATACACTGTACCTTTTCTATTTGCCTCCACAGAACGGTTCAAAAAGAAGATCGAGGTCCTATGACAGAAGATTACAGCGAATATAAGCACATGAAAGCTAAGCTACGGCTGCTAGAGGTCCTAATCAGCAAACGAGGCTCTGCACAGACAATATAATCAGACGTCATGTGATCTAGAACCGCTTTTATCCCAAAACTTCTACTGAGAATGAGCAGATCGCCAAGAGGGAGCTGAGAATCCTGAGTGTGCCTCACTTGGCCCATAAACTATTGCTCTAGTGAAAGAAAATGGACAATTTGGAAATTGCACAAGGTGTCTTTATATGCAACAGCAACTTTTGTTTTGCTTGATTGAAGCTAACAAGGATGGGAATTTTCCTGCTCTTGTTCTGGTACACTCCAAGTTAAAGGTACGAATAAGTGTGGATGCATTATAACTGGATTCATAAGCTATGGCCTCTAAAGATGGACGGGATGGGCCGCTTTTTATCCTACTTACTACATGGTCCTGTACCAGAACTGCTCAGCTACTTTGGTCAGTGGTCTCCCTAGGATGGTTATACTGGTTCTATTTTGCTTTTCAACCCACTACAAAAGACAAAACCTGGGGATTTATTTGTCCATGTGATTGAATGAAACCTGTGGGCATGCGTTCCAAGTAAAACATATCCAGGACAACTGATTACCTCATTTCAATACTACTCTGTCACTCATCAAAGACACTAGTCAATCATGTGATATCCAGATGAGCAACCTTGGAACCATACCTACACTGCGCAAAAGGAGCAAGCCAGGAGGCTTGAGCAATCGGAAATATATTTAGATAAACTGCTTCTGCTTAACCAGCCCATGCAATTTGTGTTGGTGTCTGATGGACAGTTTTTACTGAATGATTATTTTTTTCTTTCCCATTAGCAATCGTATCTGTTAATGGATGACATGATTCAGTTATTTTGTGTTTGGGATTACAAGTGTACAAGATCTACCCCCTTCCCTTTTTCTGCAGCATGCACTTTCTTCTTTATAATATGACTGTAATTTATAATGCTACCAATAGCTCCAGTACAACTACATGTTTTAACCAAACGCCTGTGGTTTTTCAATATATACTGATGTGGCTTTATTTACCTGTTCCATTGCATTTCATGTTGTTCAACCAAATCTCCATGACTCATTTTAGTCAGTGGTGATGAGAGAATACTAGTAGTTTCTCTCCTCGGAGTCACCCTTGCTGCATGTGGTAGAAAGGTCGCTGACATGCATTCAGTCCAGCAGTGTGACACAGAGCTTAAGGATATATGACCGGTTCTGCAAACTTTAATCATAACACTGCGGACTGTACCTGTATTTACCAAAAAGGCCACTCCATAAGAGGCTGTAATAGCTTACAGTACACATATAAAAATGACTACAACTCATATTCTGTTTGTATGTATGGCAAAGCTTATTGTATTGTGTAAAAAAAAAAAAATCACACCTTGGTTCATCAAACGGAAGAGGGGGAAGAAAAGTCATACGAATGTTTTATATTCATATTTCATGTGTTTTATTTTCCATTGTACCGGTTTTGGGTGCTGATCAATATGGCTGCCTGCTTTCTCCCTCTGACCTCAATGGTTTTAGTGGGCAGGGACAGTCTGACTGAGAAAAAGCAGACAACGGTACATTTCGGACATATGCCTCTTCCCACGTTCAATTAACTTTTATTTAGTAAATATTCAGACTATATTTGGAGGGTTTTTTATCCTAAAATCCTGTGACACTTTTAAATAAATAATTAATGAGTAAATCCAGTTTGGCTACAGAAGATTATGCAATAAAATTGGAGTTCATGAATATTTTTGCCCATTTGTGAACATAAATATTTTTCTTAAAGAATTTTGTTTCTACCTTTTGCATTAATTGTAAAGCTAGATTTGATTACATTAATTCATTAATTGGCTTGACACTGTATAGGTTTATGTTAAAAAAAAAAACAATGCTAATATTTTAAATTGTATTGCACCGCTTAATATTCCAGCTGGAAAGGTATCAGGATGTTAATGAATTGGCATTTATGGACGATTAACAGTTCAATGATTAGATTTTTAGTTTATAGGAGTAGGACATATAATGGAAGGATTGTGATATTGTTTTGGTTTCTGCACTTTTATTGATACAATACCACCTTTTTCCTAGTAGAATATTGTATTTGTGACCACTATACAGATTTCTATATGGAAATTAATAATCCGGCAGTTATCGTCAACAGTAATTGAAGAGGCAAGTTATCTTTAAAAGAAACTGAGAAATCTATGGGGAATTCAATTATACCTGAGACTTTACCAGCTGTGAAAAAAATGCTTTAGATCCATGGGCTATTCATTTAGAGACATTTTTCCTTGCCCAATAAGTTATCCTGTTATCGGTGTTAACACAATTTCCCGGATAAGTTCCAGAACCTATGTGTTAACAGGTACACAGCACCAGATAACAGGCTCTGGGATTAATTTATTTAAATTAAATCCCAAATAACTGTGTGCTGCAGTCAGGGCTAATTGAATAGCCCAGATGGATAATTTAGCCTGTAGTAAAGTACTGTGGTTAATTGAATTCCCCTTTAGAGTTAAACCTACATTTAGAACTTAATATGAACAAATTAAATTAGTAAATAGAATACCAACATTTAAAATATAATTGCAACTATAATCCCTAGATCATACCTTTTATCCATTAAGAACCAAAAATACATTTGAAAATTGTTACATAACTCCTTCATCCACTTGTCTCCAATTATTTTCTGCAATTAGATACCAATGGACCACCTAGTTATGTAAACTAGTTTGATGGCTTAAAAGTTTTGAATGCATGATTTTTAACTCGAGCAATGGAACCAAAGTTTGTATTAATAGAAATCAGGCTGTAATCTTTTATACCCTATTATAAAGCATTATTATATAGGATATATAAAATATTTCTGCTTAACAGACAGGTATAGTGTCATTATTTTGCTAATTCCAAGTGGCATCTATAAATACTAGTTTCCAGCATTTTATGTATCATCTTGATAATTGCTGTGTATTATGATGTGTCTCCAGTCTGGAAATAATTTGACAGCAGCTAGGTGTACACAATGAGTGAAACAGAGCCCACTTGTCTCCATGGTAACCACTTGTTCTGCACAGTTCAGGTTCTATTTTGACTGATAAGCATGCAGAATTAATAGAGGGGGACCTGTTTCAGCAGTTTGTATTGAAGCAGAAACCTACTGTTCCATATACTGTACCTTGTTATTGGTTAGGTCCGTTTTTAACAAGCTATGCCTGGAAAAAAACATTCGTTTTTTGCACTCTCTAATACTAAATATATATGTATCTAATATAACAAAATTAACTCTACAATAAAATGTTTCTGTTTGCTTCAAACCAGCTGTTTAAAATACAGACTGGTTGTTTTGATTTATTGGGCACAACAGATCTAGTCTAATATATATTATGTAACCGAGTAGACAGGCCCTCTTTACTACCCAAGTGACACTATCTGGTAATGCATGGGCCCTCTCCCACCGTTCTATCCAAGTATGCAACCCAGACCAATGGAGAGGACAAGGCTAGGAGGATTTGAGGCTTAGAATAAAAGGCCCTTTGGTTTTTTTTTACCTGTGTGTAAGTGGATCAGCCCCAACCATGTATACACACACACACACATCAATGCCAGACAATCTTACAACTGCTGAATGAGTTAAATACCTAATTGTTCTTTTTATACATAAATGTATAGTGTTAGGAAAGTTTTAGAACAGATATTTGCACTTGACTAGGACACCTGGAAATAATAATGGTTTAAGTATTTCATAAAATTTTGCTAAAAGTCCGTTTTTAATGTAAGAAAAATGCAGTGTAGACTGTGGGAAATTCCCCAAATGCACCTTTATTAAGCTTCCTGTCTGCTTTTTTTTTAAATATCTTTCAGGAATAATTCTTTATAGAGGTGTGTAGAAAAAAAATACTGTAGGATACAACTTTAGTATGATTAGGTTAGAACTACTCTAATGACGTAGTCACAGGACACCAAAGCTGCAATTTATATTCTCTGTAACGAAACGTCCTAATTGGACCACTACAGTGCATTATTCAGCAGTAGGATAAAGGTGCACCAGCAGCAAGTCTAGCCAGTGCCATAGGAGAATACAGAAACATGGGCAATTTGCATGTGACACTATGTAGACCTAACCTTTAAGCCCTGTTCTTTGCTACATGTTGTGGAGCCCAATCTCAACTCTTGTTGTCCTGTCCATTTGCTTACTAAGCTTTTGAACCTAGAAGAAAATCAAGCTAATCTAAAAGATAATCAAGAAAGCAGCAATACTTGGTATATTTTATATTTGTTTCTTTATTGGTTTATTTTATCCTTCCTTGATGCAACTCTTTTAGGATGGAGAGTAGATGCACAAAAACTGTCGTACAATTATGTATTTCATATT
Organism: Crinia signifera; assembly: GCF_055691185.1. Lineage (NCBI taxonomy): Eukaryota > Metazoa > Chordata > Amphibia > Anura > Myobatrachidae > Crinia > Crinia signifera. The sequence goes on from NC_139217.1 coordinate 198,289,083, forward strand.
TACTGCCCCATCATTACTGGGTAGTATTCAATGCGGCCGGTGAGGGGGTTAAACAGTGAGGATTGCAGAAAACCAGAGATCCTCGCCAGCCGCTCGCCCTATTCAATGTTCTGGGGAAATCCTCGCCGTCACAGGACGAGACCCGCGGCTTCTGGAGCCGCATACGGCAAAAAACGGAGCGAAGGGGAATTGGCGTATGAGGGGGGTGCGTTGAATACTGACAGGGTGAGTGGTGACAGCGAGCAGGAAGCCCTGCTCGCTGTCGCCGCTCGCCCACGGCATTGAATACACCGCTAAGAATGCTTTCCAGTATACCAGCTAGCTACAGAACCCAGTAAATATAGCCATGTTATAGTACCATGCTTAAGTGTGTCACTTTTTTACCATTTCTAGCATGAGAATGACTCTCTTATCATTGTGGCATGTGGGAATATTATTGGTGTAGCGGTAAAGTAGCCCTACACTACTGAGCATGTGTGTGCGTAATCAGCATGTCTGCTATTATAGGGTAAGGGTGATATAAGAAGTTGTACACTTGTATACAGGCACTATGCATTTTTTTTGTAAGAGACTTTAGACCCTATTTTTTGGATTAAGCTAGAGTGAACCCAAATACCGTGCAGGTACTTCTTCAAAGATTTTTTTTCTTGGGTAAGTGTGACTGAATTCTGTGGTGTCAGCATTTTCCCCATACTTCCCACTCCCTCATATACCCAGCAGGGTCCTTTGTCTGGTCATTTTTTGTTCAATAAACCCCCAAATGACAGCTCTTGTGGTAACATACTGCAGGCTGACAGCCAGGAGATGCTTGGAAATTAAATGACAGGCTGGACAGTTGTGGGAGCACAATGAGCAATACAAAACATGGATATATTTGAACATTCTCCTTCCTGCTAGCTTTGGAGCCGTGAGGGCTTCAGGCACCAGTGTGGGTACTGGGAATATTAAGGGCTTATAGGTGAAGTCCCCCTTTAATTTACTTCCAGCACGGAGATTTCTAGGAAAGCATACTGGATAGGGCATTGGAATACATCCAAAGACAAATCCTTAGAAACTGTTGTGCTGTGATATTTCCATCCTATCCACTACAGTGTACCGCACAGACAGAACAACCTCTGATTGTTTATATATGCTTTGTTTGTGATATACATGTAATGTGCTTGGTTTTATACAGAACTGCAGCGGATCGGAAAATGTTTTGCAAATCCAAAAAGCAAGTGGTGATTTTTAAAGCTTCAATCAAATTTTTTTTTTTTTTAAATGCCATTAACAATCTATATGTTGCACAAATGTATAATGCTCTTAAGTATGTTCTGGATCTTCTTGTTCCATGCTCATAGTATTTTGAAGCTGTTTTGTATGGAATGGATAGACCTGTCTTTTTGTATGTGTATCAGAAAAAAAAACTAAGTGTACATTTTTGTATTTTGTATAAAAAAAATAAAAGCTATTTTTGAATGCAATAATTATAGGTTATCTGTGAATTGTTTCATTACATAACGGTAGCTTTCTTTTTATAATGTATTGCCGTTCTAATGCAAGCAGCATAGGGAAACCAGTATCGTAGTGCTTTATCTGTACTGGGACAACCAGCTATGCAGCACTGGGCACACGGGTAAATTTACTAAGATGGGAGTTCCATTGAAGATGGGGTGATGGCCCACAGCAACCAATAATAATCTATATATTATCTTCTAAAAGGTACTTAATAAATAAATAAATATTTGTATAGGAGTACAATCTGGTTGCTTTGTGCAAGATCTGATATCCAATAGCCCTCCCATCTTAGTAAATTCACCCCACAGATTGTTTGCTCATTATCAGCAGTCCATGGGCCAGATGCACATCTGATCTCACTGCAAGACCTGGGACTGACTGCAGGTAGCCTTTCACCCCCTCCCACACACACACACACCATAAACTACGATATAGCATAAATGGAAACAATATGTTCTCATTACCATTTTCTGTATACAGTGTCTGTTGAATCCAATATAGAGATAACCAGCTGTTTAGGACTGTGAGTACCAGAGATGATCTTCCTTTGTCCTTGTTTTCCTGTCTATCCATTGGAAGTGTGCATCTTTCCAAGAAGTTACAGACACCCTTAAGGCCCATACACACTAGAAGATTTGGTACTTGTTTCCTAGCACGGCGCCCATCGCATGGCATCGTGTACCTTATTTAGTGGTGTGCGATGCGATGCTTGTACAATTAAATATCGCATAGCATCGCATGCCAGTAAATGGGATGCGATGCGATTTTTAATTGTACAAGTGCCCATGCCATTAGATGTGATGGGTGCTTACAATGAGATGTAACCCCCAGTATCCACGCCATCCCGAAGAGTGCCCCCACTATCCACGTCAGTGTGGAGTTGATTTTAGATAGTGTGGCGAGCCCCGCGAGGGGACGCGTAATACATGTAAAGTAATCCATTGCGCCTTTGCGGCAATCTAAGTTACTGTAGGAGCCATCTTTTATTGGTTTGATCTCCCCAAGATGTGATATACGTAACATCATACTGTATATATTTACATTATGGGAAAACATGAGTTTGTTAATCTAGGAAAGAGAAGGCTTTGGTGATCTCAATTTTGTTTTTTTAATGTGTGAGTGGTACCTGCCTCCCCTTAACCATGGTAACAAATAATTAACACAGAGGAACAATAAGTATCTATGACATGGGGCCTCATTTGAAGGTGGACTGGGGGTGGTTATTGGAAGTGTCTGTGACCATGTACTTGCATCAGCAGCCATGTACCATCGAACATTCTATGGATGGTATTAAAAAGGTTTTTTTTTTCACCAGCATTTTAGCTCGCTGTCCCTGGGGGTGGTGAGCAGAAATGCACAAATGCGTGGCTAAACGGACCATAATTAGCACAGTATGCGCCACTTTAGATGGGAGATTGGGTGAGATATAAAAATTGAATACCACCCTAAACATCCATAGGGTTGCTCTAATGTCCAGTCCTGAGGCCCACACAATGGCATTACTATTTGTACACCACAGGAGATGAAAGCCAGAGCTGGTGGGCACCTCAACATTTAACCCATCGGCTGCAGCATTATCGAAAACTTGTGTAAATGTCCTCTTAATCAGGCCTCATGGTCCATTCACTGTAAAAAATGAGGTGCAGCAATAGTAGGGCAATCTATAGATTGTAAGCTTGCGAGCAGGGCCCTCCTACATTTTGACTGTCTGTAAATACCCTGTTTTGTTGTATCACTGTCTGCTATTGTAAAGCGCAACGGAATATGCTGCGTTATATAAGAAACTGTTAAATAAATAAATAGCACATAACACCGCAGAATATTGGCACAACGCCTATAAGGACTAGGCAATAAGGAGGCACACTATCCATGTCCCCCTGAAACAGTCTAATAATATATTAGATCACTGTCCACTCTTTAAGTTCATATTTAGCAATTTCATTTTTTCTACTGTATGTACATCAAGGCCAATGGTGCCAGGCTCTTTCTCAGCATGGTAACACTGGCCAACAACAGTAAATTGATTACATATTGGGACAATGATTTGATAAACTTATGTTATGCAACAGCAACCATCTAGAGCTCAACCCACTCAAAACCGTTGAGATTGTAGTGGACTTTAGGAAGAAGACTGTTGGTGTTCCTCCGCTAACAATTGCTGACATTGTGGTGTCGCTAGTGGACTCCTTCAAGTTCCTAGGAACCAAAATCTCCTGGGACCTTAAATGGGGGCCCAACACTGATACTATTGTTGGAAAAGCGCAAGAAGAGGCTGTTCTTCCTTAGGCAACTGAGGAAGTTTAACATCCCACAGAAGCTTCTGCTCCTCTTCTACTCCGCAATTGTGGAGTCTGTACTGTGCTTCTGTACAGAAGCGAGAGAGACAAATGCAGACTCCAAAAGGTAGTCAGAACTGCAGAGAAGATAATCGGGACGGACCTTCCCTCTGTGCAGGGCCTGTACCTGTCCAGAGCAAAAAAAGAGGACGAAGATAGTCAAGGACCAACTAAATCCTGGCCATGGCTTGTTTAACCTGCTGCCATCAGGCAGATGCTACAGGGCTATTCCCACCAGAAGCCTAAAAAGTTTCTTCCCTCAAGCGGTTCACCTGCTGACACCTGAACTCATGAACACCTCACTGTCTAGTCGCGCCATAACCCTTTGCACATAATCTGACATGGTGTCCCCTCAGAATAACTTTCTGTATGACTGTACATGTTCCCCCACCTGTTTATATTGTTTCTTGTTTATACTATATGCTGTTTACTTGTTACCCAACTGACTGCTGCACAGCAAACCGAAAAAAATTCCTAGTATACGCAAGTATACCTGGGCAATAAAGCTGATTCTGATGTTATTGACACGGAAGCATGGAATCAGCAAAAATGGGCTCACAAAAATGGTTGTCACATTCTAGGAGACAGATGCTAAAGGTCCTCTAGCGTTTGTCCAGGGGAAAGCAGATTCCAGGAGAGCTGGGGCGCTCTGAGCACTAAACCCCTGGCATCGAGCATGTAGCATGCTGGCAACAAACATGTAACCCAAGGTAATGAGCATATGTTATCCCAGGTAAGGAGCATGAAACCCCTGGCAACGACCAAGTAGGTAAAAAAATTGGATGGGGGGCAGCCCTAGACTAATACAGAAGAGTGTTAGTCTAGGGCTGCTGGAACCCTTAATCAGGCTCTGTTTCACAAAATACTCTCCTCCACTACCTCGTAGACCAGTGGTTCTCAACCTCAGTCTTTAGAACCCCCAACAGTGCACATTTTCCAGGTCTCCCCACAAAATCACAGGTGAAATAATTAGCTCCACATGTGATCTTTTAATATGTCAGTGAATAATGAGTGCACCTGCAGGGTGACCTGGAAAACGAAAACTGTTGGGGTTCCTGAGGACTGAGGTTGAGAACCACTGTCTTAGACAGTCTGTGACCTGTGCCTTTGCTCTTTTCAGTTTGCTATTGTACTTACAAGTTTTTTTCTGTACTACTTTCCCATTTATAGATCTCTGTCCAGGGAGACTAGAATAAACCTTCAATCTTTAAGCTCTCTTTACTATACTACAGTGGGTCATGGCTCTACATAATACTACTCCCAAAGGTACTGCTATTTATTTATTTATTAACAGTTTCTTATATAGCGCAGCATATTCAGTTGTGCTTTAGCTACCATTCCCAATCTCATTGCTTTCTTCCTCTAGATAAGCGATTTTCAACCGCTGTGCCACAACCGGTTACCAGGTGTGCCGTCTCCGTATGCCCCCTATCAGTAGATGCTAACCGCTGCTTCCCACTGGGCCTTTGCCTTGCACAGCTGCCCCTGGGTGCTTCCTCGGTACCGCGTATAACCTGTGGTAACTCATAGGTCACGCACGCCATGTCACCTTTCCGCCCTGAGTGCCTGCCTGCATTGCACTCCTCCATCCGCCTCTTCTTTACCACTTGCAGCTACTCCTCTACCCACCGCTGCTCCTTCATCTACTGTTGCATTTGTGGCAGGAAGAAGATGAGAACTAAGCGGGGGCTGTGGCCTCTGTGTTTTCTTAATTCATTTTCATGGAATGCCCTAGCTGTCTGCTAGAATGAGTGAATTGTACAGGTTATTTAGCAGGTGTGGAATGACGCGCTGACAGTTGGGATTCCGATGGTCAGTATATCGATATCAGAATTCTGACAGGAGGATGAGCGCTAAGATGCCCCTTGTGGGCATGCTTCACTCACCATGCTGAGGGCTTGGTGGCTCACTGTGCTCGCCGTAAGTTATATTATTCCTCTATGGTGGTACTGGACCCCCACAGGACTGTCAGGCATTTAGCAGTCAGGACTCTGATGTTGTTATACTGAGCGTCGGAATCCTGACCGTCGGACCATCATCTGGCACGCTATTCAGCTGTTGAATGGGATGAACAGCCTTATCCACATAAGAGCTTCTCACTATTGGCCTTATTCTGGTTCACTTTTAGGGCAGTATTCAGTGCTCCCAATTCACTGTTTCTTTTTTTTCGGCGAATCTGGCTTTTTCCACTCCTTGCAGTGAATTTTTTTCACTGAAAAGCTGATTCACCCTATTCAATGTTCAATTCTATCTGCACATGTTATATCTGCCCCACCTGCAGTGCACATGGTTTTGTCCATTTGAGAAGGAATTTGCCTCTTAGGGTGAACAAGGCCCACTGTGATCAGATATTGCCACCTGGCTAGCTGTCTCTTTTGTGCTTGATTTATAATCTACTGCACAGCAAGATATGGTGTTAACCCTTTGAGTGCCAAGCAAATTTGTCAAAATAGGTGTAAAAATTGCCAAGCAAACATTTTTTTATATCATTATCATATTGACCTGTAATAGACCTTATATAGAAAATATAATCTTATTTTGCACAACGGTTTTTTGTTTGAATTTCTATAAGAAATGTGAGAAGCGCTGGCATTTTTAGCGGATATTTCGAACATCTCTCACAGAGTTGTTGGCACTCAAAGGGTTAAACCTCTAATTCACATTGTTAGCTTTATAATTGTGAACAAATTTGCGGCATAACAAATGCACACAGTGGCCTACAGAGGACCATATCTGTGAACAGGGCTACCAGGTCATCCGTATAAATGGGTACTAAATCTACTTCGTGTCTGTACTAAAAATAGCTCAAATGCATGTTAGGATTATTACAGTTAAATATATTATATTTGATTAATAATTGATGGTGTGCCACGAGTTGGAAAAGGCTAAAATCAGTGCTCTAGATTAAATCCTTTGCAAGCAGAGCCCTCTTTACCCTGTCTCACATTCCCCAACATCTTTGTCATCCTTTTGTAGAACACTACTGCACAGACTCCAGTCTTCCTGCCCTCAAAGGAGCCTTCATGTTCTATACCAAGATGAACCCCAAGATTACTACTGAGCATCGTGTGGAAGTCGAGTTGCACACACGCCATTTTAGGATAGTATGGCCGCCATTTTGGTTCGCAGAGTTGCGCAAATAAAGTTTCCATACCCGAGTATGTGTGACAAAGTGGACCAGAAGAGTAGCCATACTATCACACATAAATTCATAATGACATACTTACACTAAATAAAATATAGTTAAAGGTTTAGAACGCCACACATAGCTTAGTTAGCATTGCATACATCTATCTGTATAGTGTTTAGTACCGTTCCGTTCCGTTTCTTATGCACAGTATTCCGGTCATTGCGAATATTTCGCAATAGACACGGCCCGATAATTATGGACATAATTCCATATTCCCAAGACAGTTTCGGTTGAAAGTATATAACAAAGGAATCTAGATGTAACCGGTTTCTACAGCTATTTACAACTATACCGACAAACAAAGGACTCCTAAAGTTCACTCCCCTGCACCTATTCAAACCAGGTGCCTCATCTAACCCCCAATCACAGTGGACCTGACATACGATCTCTGACCAATGGGAATGGCCTTTGACCTCCCCTTTCTGACCCTATAAGATAGGCGACCCAGAGCATTCACGGTCACTTCGGCACATCTTCCTTTCCCTGACCTTCGACCGGGCTATAGTTCAACCCTGAACGATAGCGAGCTCTGACCGGACTGCGCTGCGCATATTTGATGAGGAGACGGTAAACGGTTGCATTCACGGTACTTATACTTATTGTATTGTTGGCTGATTGTATCCTGTATCTGTTTTTCTCCCCCGAGTAGAGCCTGATTCTTATACTTAGTGTTAGTCTATTGCATTACCTGTTATACCTGTATTCTTTATTCCTGTAACCCCCTTTTGTCCATTAGGGACATCTTTTTGTGGAGTTCCTATCTCCTTACTTCTATACCGTGGTTGTGTCTGTTATTCGCATTTAGCGATAAAGGTTTATTACGGACTCTGTCCTATAAAGGTATATTCGCAGATTAGAGTCAAAGTACTGCGAAAGGATCTCTTATTAAGGTATTGGTTCTTTGGTGTATAATACACGATAAAGGTACGCTACGCTGCGCTACGTTTTGTTCGCACGTAGCTAGGCATAAAGGGTACGCTGGTTACGGACATAATACGTAGCCTGCGCTTTTCACTTATTGTTTCTTGGGTCATATTTAATCACCATTAACAATTGAGGGCTCGTCCGTCCGTTTCACATTCCAGAACTCAGTACCAGGCGTGCGGCCCGACCTATACCAGCAAAAGGGTGGAAGTATTATTATCCATTGCTGGATAGGCCAGGTCCGCGGCGGTGCGGGGTTCGGGAAGTGCTAGCGTTGAACCCAAAATACAATAAGTGAAAGCCACGTGTTTTAAAGCATATATTAAGTGTTTAGCAAACTGTATTTCTGCCTGCCACAAGTAGTTTAACGGGGTATAGTGTCTTGAGTTGCTTGTTCATTACAGTATATGTGCCACGAGCGATAAGGTTCGCACACGTGGAGCCTGTGCTTTATTATAGTACATAGAGGATCCCCTCTGTGCAAAACTATAACTTTTATTGTTAGTTACTGCAGGGCCAGGAACTCCGCCACGTGGCGACAGGTTCTGGGCCTTTTACAGTAACGTAAAGCGTCTATTGTGTATTACGCAAGGTGCCTGCGCACGTGCCCATATCGGGAAATTTTCGCATCTTTGTACGTGATTTACGGATTAAGTGCGGGATTTATTTCGCATCTTGATACGTAACTTTCGGACGAAGTTAAGGGATTTATTCCACATTTAGGCGCAATTACTGCGTATAGCGAAACTCGAGCGCAACCTTGCAAATACACTATAGAACACGTGGGTGGCCGATTCATCGGCGGCCTGTGAACAACGCACGTACACACGTGGCTGTTCATTGGCACTGCACATGCAGCACACATAGGAACTCAAAAGGTGAACAGTATTGAACCACTAGCTTTATTTAAACAGTATAGTAATATACTGTGGATGGGGCGGTGATTAATAAAAGAAAATAAGTTTTTTTTTTCTTTTTTTGTTCATTTTCCAAAAACAAGCAACTCAAGCATTATTTTAATAGATTCCTATAGCCTGTTATAAGGGATTTATACCTGCATAAGTATCTAGTGAGAAGCTACCAGCCTGGGAAGATTTTCTGTACAGAAATATTTCAAGTATAAGCATAAGACCTAGGTGTAACTAGCGCCCAGTGTGAAAAAAAAACTGAGGCGAACGGGTGTGTGACGGCACGACTCAAGCGCAGTGTAGTCCAGTGTAGGACAGTCCAGTGTAGGACCAGGGTGCACGTGACGACGTGCCCATAGGAACTGCCCCTTCAGTGGAACTACCTATTTTGATCCACTAGGAGGGTACAAGAAGATACATCGGAACCCAGTGATCCGATTAGCTACTTTAGAAAATCCAGTTTTTGGGGGTACAGGAAAACAAGTTTGTTGTACCCCGGAAAAATTAGGCCGCACCTTGCAAGTTAACTAGACGTGCGCGGCTAGTTGAAAGACTTGGTGATTGAGTAACATTACCTCGCACGGTGGGCTTCACGCTTGATTGCGGAAAAGTGTCATTGTGTGGAGAAGTGAGTGGTTGGGGAGCTCTCAGACAAGTAATAACCCACCGGTATCTACTAAGTGTGAACGTTTATTCCTGTAATTATGGGTAATAACGGGTCACACAGTGATAACGTGCAAGTTAGGGAGGAAGCGGGCCGACCCAAAGGATCGGCGGCTTTTATTATGTGTTGTAAACACGGTGAACGAGCAGTTGTTTACCAAAAGAAATGGAGAAAGATGACACAAGGCAGCAAGTTAAAATTTCCCAGTGTTGGTAGCTTCGATCCAGAAATCTTATCGGCAGTAAAAGATGAAATATGTCTACTCTCCAGTCGTAAGGAGAGGGTGAAGCACATAGATATTCTTAAATTGTGGCAGAAGGAAGGACAGGAACAGTGGGGAATCAGAGGTCTGGCAATACCAGATACAATCAGCCACAATAAAAATGCAACCGCTGCCGCAATAGAATCAGCTCCCCCACCCCCATATGTGCCGAAGGGGTTAATGACTAATAAGCGAGACCTGAGTAGTAATTTACCTGTTGCTAACTTGTACCCTGTCTTATCCCCTTATAAGGAACGAGAGGAAAACGAGCAGCTGTTGGCACTGGCCGTCTCCCATGCAATTAACATGATTGAGGGAAAAGCTGAACCGGCTAAACCTGCTGCTGGGGCTCCAGCACAGGAAGAGGAGACGGCTGATGCCAACAGCATAGTCTTGGACCCAGGTAAGAAAGCACCACACAGCACAGACACAGACGACTCCCAACCAGGTCCCAGTAATGCGGATGTGGTACAAACATACCCTGTTCGCACTCTGGAGGTTCCCTATGGTAAGGCAGACAGAGAGGGTGTGATACCTACCAGGAAGATGACCATGCTAAACCCATGGACACGGTTAGAGCTGCGGTCCATCATTTCAGATTTCCCTGATCCCAGGAAAGATCTGGCATTGTGCCGGAAATTTGTAAGGGATCTGGGAAACTCTGATGAGCCCACCAACAAGGATTGGAGAATCATGTTGAGGGCCTGTCTCCCTACTCACATAGACATCCCGAAATTCATTCAGGATAGTGGATTGAAAGTGGACAAGGAGATAAATGATGAGATCAACCAGGAAAATATACGCCTGATCAACGTACAGTTGGGAGTGTATTTTCCTGCAGCAGTGGAATATAGCAGGATTTTCACTATCAAACAAAAGGATGGTGAAACAGCTAGCGAATATTTCAACCGGGGTTTGCTGGCGGTATCAACATACACTGGTGTCTCCGAGCCTAAGGACGACACCCACCTGAGGGAGATGATTGTCTCTGTGCTGGTGGAAGGGCTTAGAGAAAACCTGAGAGCCAGAGTCCAAACTTCTTTTCCAAATTGGCGTGGGATGACAGTAGATGCCCTACGGGAATCTGCTGTAGACCACGACCGTAACATTAAGAAGCACAGGGAACTGCAAACTGATAAACTGATGATGGTTAGCATCCAAGCTTTTACAAATGCCCCAAATAAAACTGCATACCAACGAAACACCAGGGACACAGGTAGAAAGCCCATTATCTGTTGGCACTGCAATAAGGAAGGACACTACTCAGCACAGTGTAAGTCAGGAAACCCCAGGAGTTACAAAACACATAAGCGAGAATGGGAATCTCACCAGGGTGAGACACGGAGATACCCAGCCCCTAGACAATGGGAGGAGACAGACAGGTCACGCAACATGCCTCCTCCCCATCTGATGGCTGACACTGTGCTAAGGGCAACCCAGGTAAGACAATAGGAAACAGGTCATACCTGTATCCTACAGCCAGTTAGACTAACACAACACCTTGGAGAGGAACCTCAGGTGAAAGTCGATATAGCTGGAGTAAGGCAAACCTTCTTGGTTGATACAGGGGCGGCCAGATCTGTTCTCAACACTCCTCTTCACTTGGGTTTCACTGACCAATCAGTAGCAGCAATTGGGGTAACAGGAAAAATACAACATTACCCACTGACGAAACCAGCGGAGGTTACAATTGGGCCGCTGCATACCAAACATTCTTTCCTGTTGGCTGCAGCGGCCCCGACTAACCTCCTGGGTAGAGATTTACTATGTAAAATGGGATGTGTCATCTATTGCACCCCCGATGGGGTATTCCTGGACACTCCTAAAAATCTTACACAAGAAGTGCAAGATATGCTGGACAGTCCTCAGAGGCTAATGTTGTATTCCACTGTTGTAGAGTCAAATCCATCTAGGGTAGCTGAAATTACAGCACAAATACCGGGTTCCCTTTGGACTAAAGATGGACAGGATGCTGGGCTGATGGCAAATGTAGCTCCAGTAGAGATCCGCTTAAAAGAAGGCAGGATAGCCCCAAAAATACCGCAATACCCTTTAAAACCTGAAGTTGAGCTAGGAGTATTCCCAGTGATCCAACGATTGCTCCAACAGGAAATCCTAGTTAGAACTTCCAGCACGGCCAATAGTCCCATCTTTCCTGTGAAAAAGAGCGGGGGGAGGGGCTACAGACTAGTGCAGGATTTAAGAGGGGTAAACAAAGTAATTGAGAGCCAATTCCCCGTAGTGCCAAACCCAGCTGTCATCTTAATGCAAATCCCACCTCACTGTACTCATTTCACAGTCAATGATTTGTGTTCAGCGTTCTTCTCTGTCCCTTTACACCCAGATAGCCAGTATCTGTTCGCCTTTACCTACAGAGGAGTACAGTATACCTGGACACGACTCCCCCAGGGATTCATAGACAGCCCCAGCATCTTCTCCCAGGCCTTGCATGATTGTTTGCAATCCTTTCAACCCATGAGTGGGTCGATACTAATACAATATGTCGATGACTTATTGTTGTGTTCTGAGTCACTGGAGTCATCAGTGGATGACACTAGACAGCTGCTGATGCATCTCTCAGAGACAGGACATAAAGTATCAAAGGATAAGCTACAGTTATGCCAGACCAGGGTTAAGTATCTGGGCCACTGCCTTACCCAAGGGCTGAGACACCTCACCGACGACCGAATCCAAGCGATTCAAAACATGGTACTGCCACAGACCCAGCACCAGATCCGTACGTTCCTAGGCATGTGCGGATACTGTCACAATTGGATCCCAGGATTCTCTATTCTGGCATTACCACTACAAGAGATGGTTTCCTCAACTAAGCCAGATCGGGTCTCTCATACTGAGGAATCTGAGCTGGCTTTCGAGGAACTAAAGGTGAGCCTAACAAAGGCCCCAGCACTGGGAATGCCAGATTATGGGAAACCCTTTGAACTGTACGGAACGGAATCAGCTGGGTGTGCGGCAGGAGTACTTGTCCAAAAACATGGTGATGCCAACCGACCAGTAGCGTACTACAGTGGCCTGCTGAACACAGTAGCACGCTCACTCCCAACTTGCTTACGAAGCGTGGCCGCAATAGCACAACTAGTAAGCAAGAGTGAGGACGTGGTGTTGGGACACGATTTAACTGTTCATGCTCCCCATGCTGTCTCTGCCCTCCTAAATTCTGCCCAAACACGTCATGTGTCCTCAGCACGGTTCACCAAGTGGGAACTGGCGCTGATGGCCCCAGTAAATATTACCATTAAAAGATGCAACACACTAAACCCAGCCACATTCCTCCCTCATGTGCCCTCCAAGGCACAAAGGGTGGAGGGGGATGGGAATGTTGCTGAAAATGGTAAAGCAGAGTTTAGTGATGGTGAGGATAAGCATGATTGCATGACCTATCTGAATCAGACCTTTACAGCACGTCCTGACATAAGCGACAGCCCATTAAGTGAGGTAGACATAACCTTATTCACTGATGGTAGCTGTCATAGACAGACGGAGACGGGAGAGCTGTGCACAGGCTACGCGGTAGTAGATGGAGAAGGTATTGTGGAAGCTGAACCCTTGGGACCACCTCACTCAGCACAAGTAGCGGAACTGGTGGCACTGACCAGAGCATGTGAACTGGCCAAAGGAAAATCAGTTAACATATATACCGACTCCAGATATGCTTTCGGAGTAGTGCATGATTTTGGAGCCCTATGGCGCCTCCGAAAATTTCATGACGGCGACGGGCACACCAGTGGCGCATGCGACATACATTAGGAGACTTCTGGGAGCTATCCAGCTTCCAGACAGAGTGGCTGTTATCAAGTGCAAAGCTCACACATCAGAGAAGGACCCGGTGTCACTTGGTAACAGCCGCGCTGATGAGGCAGCGAAAAGGGCCGCATGCCCTGTAAATATTGTCACCCATCCTACAAACCTTTGTACACTGAACATGGTATCCACATCCAAACTGATAGACATGCAGAATTTGTGTTCCCCACAGGAAAGAGCAGTATGGAAGTCGAAGGGATGTGGCCAAGAGTCCACCGGACTTTGGAGAGATGGACACGGGAAACCAGTGGCCCCCAGGGCATACCTTCCTAGTCTAGCCGAGGCGGCCCATGGGCTGACACATCTTGGGAAGGAAGGTATGTGCAAGCTGGTAAAGGCCTACTGGTGTGCACCAGGGTTCGCTTCTCAAGCAGGTAGAGTGGCAATGTCATGCCTCACCTGTTTGAGGAAGAACATTGGAAAAGCCATCCCAACAGAGCCATCCCACATCCCTCCTACAGAAGGCCCCTTCCAGGTAATACAAATCGACTTCATACAGTTACCACCCTGTAGAAACCTGAAATATGTATTAGTTTGTGTTGACATGTTTTCCAGCTGGGTGGAGGCTTTCCCCGCTGCCTCCAACACTGCTACCTTTACAGCAAAGAAAATATGTCAGGAGTTTGTCTGTAGATATGGTATCCCAAAGGTCATTGAGAGTGACAGAGGCACTCATTTCACAGGAGAGGTCTTCCAAATTATGTGTAAACTCCTGGGGATTAATAGTAAACTTCATACTCCATATCGTCCCCAGGCGAGCGCCAAAGTTGAGAGAATGAATGGTACTATTAAGAACAAATTGGGTAAAGTTATGGCTGAAACAGGGTTGTTATGGCCAGAGGCATTGCCTATTGTGCTGTATAGCATTAGGACCACTCCCAGGGCTCCGCTCAACTTGTCCCCCTTCGAGATATTGTTTGGTCGGCAGCCACACATCATGATAGACCCATAGGATGATCTCAAATGTAACAATGAGCTAACAGTATATCCTAAAGCTAAACAAACAGCTAAGGAAACAACAAAAGCAGCTGAATTTACTGAACCCTGATATGCCTACCGAGAATTGTCATAATCTTAAACCAGGAGACTTTGTTATGATCCGAAATTTTTTACGCTCAGGTTGTTTGATAGACCGTTGGGAAGGACCGTACCAAGTTTTGTTGACCAGCACTACATCAATTAAAGTCGCAGAGAGAGAGACTTGGATACATTCGTCCCACTGCAAGAAAGCCAGTAACCCAGAGTCCCAGTGTGCAGAGAGCGAAAGAGAAGAAGTCTCGCTAGAAGCATTGTTCCGGGAAGACTGAGAAGCAGCCAAGGTCAAGCAACCTGAGCGCGCAAAGGTCCAAGAGCAGAGCAAATAAAAGTCCCCTGGTAGAGATGATGGAAGGACTCCAAGCAACAGGTTCACAGTTATGCATCTATTTCCTTGTTTTCTTTCTGTTTCCTCTTCTTCATCCAAGGATACTCGGTGGCTGCCACATACTAGAGCGATGGGAGCGGAGTTCTGACAGTGTAATAATGGACCCAGATATGGGTGAGGTAGAATCCCTAAACCAGCTTGACACTTTGCCCATGACAGGAGAAGGTAAAAGGTATGAGGAAAACGTAGTTCAAGGGCTATGTGATGAGTTATTGTCTGGTGAGTACTGTGTCTGTAGATATTGTCAACCTAAAATGGAAGAAGAATGCATCCAGCGATGTCAGTCGACAAGTAAGGCAACTACCGGCCGACATCCCTTGAGTGATTACCACTCACTAGTGGGTAAGGTCTTAAACCAAACAGAATGCTGGGTGTGTTCACAAGTGCTACATAAAAGGAGTAGTGTAGGCCTAGTCCCATACCCGCTTAATATTTCTGAGATTAGTGTACTAAATAAAGGGAGGCCACTGGATAAGAGATACCTGTATACCAGGTCCCCTAGTCTTAGATTACACCCATACCAAAGGGACAAATCCCTGGTATGTATGAACTAGTTCCAGAACGATTGGTACTTGGGAAGTGACATGGCACAACCAGACAATAACTTACTCCCAGCGTCCAGATGGAGAGCCTATTGATAAGGAATTATTGTTAAAAATCCGAACCAGTGGGAGACACTATAAATATGTCTACACGGTGAAGAAAAGTAAAATGATGGCCGGCAGAGTATCAGCCGGCTACTGTAATATGACCCTACAGCCAGAAACTTGTGAGGAACAAGTCAGGGAGCAGGGGACGGGAATGTTCCTATGGATAATGTGTGACAAGATCATGAAATACTCTGTCCCTTATTTTCTCCCTGACGACGTTTATTATATTTGTGGTAGAAGGGCGTACAAATGGCTCTCCATGAACTACGTTGGTATTTGTTATCTAGGCAGAGTATTACCTGAAGTGATGACCCTCACACATGATGAGATGGTGAGCATACACAGAGGTATACCTCCTCCTTACACTCATACCCATTATGATCAAATCCACAAAAGGGATTTAACAATCAAAAAAGAACCCCTAGCTTCTGAAATGATACACGAGTCGTTCGGTATCCAACTCCTCATTGCATTAGATATCACCCATACCGCCAGAGGAGTCATAAATTTTAAATATATACAAGCATTAGCCAGCTTGATAGATAACATCACTGAGATTTATGATGACACTTTTAGATACACTGGGAGGGAGTTGCAAGCGTATAAAAGAGAGCTAGTCCAACATCGGATGGTGTTGAACTATCTGACAGCTATGACAGGAGGATATTGTGTCACCCTCTCTACACAGTTTGGGGTGAAATGTTGTACATATATCACCAACAATACTGAAGACCCAGAAGAAATCATTGATCATCGGATGGATGAGATTCTTCAGCTTAAATGGGAATTTAGAAGGGAACATAATATCAGCCTGGCGGAAATAGGTAACAAAGTTAGTGAATGGACCTCCTGGTTGAATCCAATGCACTGGTTCTCCTTCTCTGTATCGGTGGTGCCATCATAGTCTTTGTGCTATTGTTCAAATGTTTAAAGGTGGTGACCCGGGGAAAGACAAAACGTACCGAAATCATGAGTGTAAGAACGAGAGATACAGAGGAAGACCAGGGTTTGGTATATGACCCTAGAATCGAAACCACCTCCCTTTAAAGAAACCATATTTGTGAAAGTATATATGTTGTAACCACCCCTGTTTTTATTTTTATCCCAAAATTGTACATTATACTTCGTGACCCTGAGTAGATTGTTCGATAAATGCGGCCCATCGTTTATCCATGATCCTGGATCGGCCGAGAGCAGATGGTTTACTCCCCTTATACTGTATGTTTAATTCATGTATCCCAATTTCTCTGTTAGGATTATGAATTTCTGTATTGCTGTGTAAAATGTTTTGTATTGTAACAGTTTTATATTTACTGTTAAAGGGTGGACTGTGGAAGTCGAGTTGCACACACGCCATTTTAGGATAGTATGGCCGCCATTTTGGTTCGCAGAGTTGCGCAAATAAAGTTTCCATACCCGAGTATGTGTGACAAAGTGGACCAGAAGAGTAGCCATACTATCACACATAAATTCATAATGACATACTTACACTAAATAAAATATAGTTAAAGGTTTAGAACGCCACACATAGCTTAGTTAGCATTGCATACATCTATCTGTATAGTGTTTAGTACCGTTCCGTTCCTTATGCGCAGTATTCCGGTCATTGCGAATATTTCGCAATAGACACGGCCCGATATTTATGGACATAATTCCATATTCCCAAGACAGTTTCGGTTGAAAGTATATAACAAAGGAATCTAGATGTAACCGGTTTCTACAGCTATTTACAACTATACCGACAAACAAAGGACTCCTAAAGTTCACTCCCCTGCACCTATTCAAACCAGGTGCCTCATCTAACCCCCAATCACAGTGGACCTGACATACGATCTCTGATCAATGGGAATGGCCTTTGACCTCCCCTTTCTGACCCTATAAGATAGGCGACCCAGAGCATTCACGGTCACTTCGGCACATCTTCCTTTCCCTGACCTTCGACCGGGCTATAGTTCAACCCTGAACGATAGCGAGCTCTGACCGGACTGCGCTGCGCATATTTGATGAGGAGAAGGATGGTTAGAGGGTTGGAGGAGATTTTAAACTAGGCGACGGGGGGGTGGGGGCAGCAAGACATTATGGGACCATCAGGGAGAGAAGCCGGACTGGGATCAGGAATCATATGGGGGAAGGAGATGGGGGGGGGGGGACGGAGACATAGACAAAGCCCTGGGACATAACAAGGGTAAAATCGGGGGTAACTCTCAGGGTGCATCAGGAATGTCATGTAATAAAATGTTATGTTGTAACAGTCACGTTACCCCATTACAGTTCTTAGGTACAGATGATCTTAGTATACGGGAAGGAGGGAATGACAGAGGAAGAATTCCCGGAACTATGGAGAGGGCAGGCAGTGTGCATGGTGGGGAGGCCTGTAGAGAGTCTATTGAAGGGGAGAGGGGAAAGGGGAAGCTAGTAAAGAATTCAAATGGGTCCTGGGGTGAAACTAATCACAATATTAGAGCCATATCTAAAAATAAACATAAATTAAAATGCTTACTGGCTAATGCAAGAAGCTTAGTGAGTAAAATCGGGGAGCTTGAAACGGTGATCAGTAGGGATGACTACGACATCATTGGTATTACAGAAACATGGTGTAATGAGTCGCATGACTGGGCATTAAACATGGAGGGATATACACTCTACAGGAAAGACAGGGAAAATAGAAGGGGCGGGGGGGTGTGCCTATATGTAAATAATAACTTAACATCATGTGAGAAAAATATGAGCACAGACCTGGAAGACGACAACTCAGAGACAGTGTGGGCAGAGATAACCGACAATAATAAGAAACCAAAAAACAAATTTATAATAGGGGTATGCTATAGACCACCAAATATAAATGAAAGGGAAGAGTCTCTTCTTTTAAACCAAATCAAACAAGCATCAAATCAGGGTCAGGTATTAATTATGGGGGATTTTAATTTACCCGACATTGATTGGGAAAACGAAACAGGTAAATCAGCAAGAAGCAATGGGTTCTTAAGCTTACTTAAAGACCAGTTTATTACACAAACGGTAGAAACTCCAACTCGTGATGAGGCGCTCTTGGACTTAGTATTAACAAATAACACAGACTTAGTTTCAAACACAAAAGTAATTGAACAATTAGGGAATAGTGATCACAATATGGTTTCACTGGAAATCAACTTCAGTAAATTACATCAAAAAGGATCTGCAAAAATACTAAACTTCAGAAAAGCGAACTTTTAATTATTCAGGGAAGCCCTTACAGGAATTGGGTGGGAAACGGTTATGGAGGGAAAAAATGCAGAGGAAATGTGGGATACTCTAAAAAAGGTGCTTGATTCACTAACTATTGAATACATTCCTAAAGTAATTAAAGGTAAATTCAACAAAAAAAAGCCACCATGGTTGGACAAAGAAGTAAGGTCAGCTATCAACAATAAAACCAGAGCCTTTAAATTCTATAAAAATAACTTGAATGAGGAGGCGTTCGCAAAATACAAAGAATCAAACAAAACTTGTAAAGGGGTAATCAAAGCAGCTAAAATATTATATGAAGAGTGCATAGCCACTGAAAGCAAAACCAACCCAAAGAAGTTTTTTAAATACATAAATAGTAAACGTTTAATTAAGGAAAACATAGGCCCACTAACTGATACTAGTGGAAAAAGGGCAAGGGAAAAGCAAAACTGTTAAATGAGTTCTTCTCATCAGTATTTACTAAGGGAGAGCAGACTGTGGAATGAACATTTACCACAAACGGGACAAATAAGCCAGATCTCATTGTGGATTTCACGCCGAAGGAAATAATACTGAGGCTAAGCAAACTCAAAACAAATAAGTCACCAGGGCCAGATGGGATTCATCCGAGGGTATTAATGGAATTAAGGGATAAACTAGCTACCCCCCTACATTATATCTTTAGCAAGTCACTATCGTCAGGTATAGTACCAAAAGATTGGAGAATAGCAGAAGTAGTGCCAATATTCAAAAAAGGAAAAAAGGAAGATCCCACTAATTACAGACCCGTTAGTTTAACATCAATTGTGGGTAAACTATTTGAAGGATTTTTAAGGGATGGTATCCAGGAATATTTAGATCATCACCGTCTACTCAGTACTAACCAACATGGGTTCGTGAAAAATCGTTCATGCCAAACTAATCTACTAGGGTTCTATGAAGAGGTTAGCAAAAACCTCGATAATGGAAATGCTGTAGATGTGATTTTCCTAGATTTCGCTAAAGCATTTGATACTGTCCCACACAAGAGATTGATTAATAAAATGGAGAACCTAGGATTGGGTGAAAATATCTGCAGATGGGTAGGGAATTGGCTATGTAATAGAGAACAAAGAGTGGTTGTGAATGGTGCCGTATCAGATATGATACCGGTACTAAGTGGAGTGCCCCAGGGCTCGGTTTTGGGGCCCATTTTGTTTAACATTTTTATTAACGATATTGGGATAGGGTTACTCAGCAATGTATCCATCTTTGCGGACGATACAAAACTTAGCAAAGTCATCAAATCACCAGAAGATGTCACCATGCTTCAAAATGATCTTGCAATTCTAGATGAGTGGGCTAAAAAATGGAAGATGAGGTTCAATGTAGATAAATGTAAGGTTATGCACCTTGGGAGACACAACCAGTGTGCAAGTTACAACCTTAGCGGAGAGGAACTGGGTAATTCCATACTTGAAAAGGATCTAGGAGTCCAAATAGACAGCAATCTAGGATGTAGTGCCCATTGTAATGTAGCTACAAAAAAGGCCAACAAAATTCTGGCATGTATTAAGAGGGGAATGGAAACTAGGGACTCAAGGGTAATTATGCCACTATATAAAGCATTGGTGAGACCTCACCTAGAGTATGGAGTACAGTTCTGGGCCCCACACTATAAAAAGGACATCATAGAATTAGAAAAAGTCCAAAGGCGAGCAACAAAGCTTATTAGGGGAATGGAGAATTTAAGCTACGGGGAGAGATTAAGCAATTTGGGACTATTTACATTAGAAAAGAGACGTTTAAGGGGGGACATGCTCAACATGTACAAGTATATCAAGGGCCAATATAAGGAACTGTCACAAACCCTATTTTCTACTAGAAAGGAATCTAGGACGCGAGGGCATGAGTATAGATTAGAAGAAAAAAGATTTCATTCAGCTAGTAGAAAGAATTTCTTTACGGTCAGAACAGTCAAACTCTGGAACTCTCTTCCCAGAGAGGTGGTAATGGCTGGCTCATTAAATGCGTTCAAGGCAAAGTTGGACAAACATTTACTGGAGAAAAACATCCATGGGTACAAATAAGAAATATAATTTGTCTGTAAAATACCAGAACCTACCAAATCAGCAATGGATATCTATACCAGGTTGAACTAGATGGACGCAAGTCTTTTTTCAGCCTTACCTACTATGTAACTATGTAACTAAACGGTTGCATTCACGGTACTTATACTTATTGTATTGTTGGCTGATTGTATCCTGTATCTGTTTTTCTCCCCCGAGTAGAGCCTGATTCTTATACTTATTGTTAGTCTATTGCATTACCTGTTATACCTGTATTCTTTATTCCTGTAACCCCCTTTTGTCCATTAGGGACTTAAATACATCTTTTTGTGGAGTTCCTATCTCCTTACTTCTATACCGTGGTTGTGTCTGTTATTCGCATTTAGCGATAAAGGTTTATTACGGACTCTGTCCTATAAAGGTATATTCGCAGATTAGAGTCAAAGTACTGCGAAAGGATCTCTTATTAAGGTATTGGTTCTTTGGTGTATAATACACGATAAAGGTACGCTACGCTGCGCTACGTTTTGTTCGCACGTAGCTAGGCATAAAGGGTACGCTGGTTACGGACATAATACGTAGCCTGCGCTTTTCACTTATTGTTTCTTGGGTCATATTTAATCGCCATTAACAATCTGCATCACGTTTCTTTACAGTGGAAGATATACGTCAGCATTGGCTTAGTTCTATGACAACCCACTCAACTAAAGCTCTGCTCTCTGCTCACCACCTGATGCGTTTCACTGCCAACTGCAGCTTTATCAAAGGTAAAGGTTGATAAAGCTGCAGTTGGCAGTGAAACGAATAGAGGAGCCATATAAAATAACCCCTTTTCTATGTCAATTAAGGCAGTTTGGCATTCGAAGAATAGTATGTTGAGTCATTTCAGTCAACGAAGAGGATGTCCTAACTATCCAATGTGTTAGAATACGCTTCTTAGAAAAGACTAGTATTATTGTAAATCAGGCATGTCCAACGTTGGCCCTCCAGATGTTGTGAAACTACACATCCCAGCATGCTTTGTCACAGTTTTGCTATTAGAGAATGTTAAAACTATTGCAAAGCATGCTGAAATGTGTCGTTTCACAACATCTGGAGGGCCAACGTTGGACATGCCTGTTGTAAATAATAGTATAATATGGTGCTTATTAGGCCCTAGTTCCCAATTGTTAAAATGGAACAAGCAAGGCATGGGATCGTAGGACAGTTGGAGGGAGAATAACATGTTAAGGTAAGCAAGCAGTTTTCTCCAAAAAACTTTAATCTGTCCACAGTCCCAGAAGTTATGGTATAAAGAAGCGCTTCGCTTTTACACTTAGGGCAAAGTCCCAAGTCATCTGGGATACAGTGGCTTCTCTGTTGTTGGGTCACATAATCTCTATTTAAAAATTGTAGGTGGGTTTCCTGTAGCGATGAGGATTGTAGGTATTCTACTGTTAAAGAGCATTTTTCCAAGGTAACTATTGGGGGAAGTGCAGGGACATCCTCTTTCCATTTAAGCTCTAATCACTTACGAAAGCTTTCTCTTGGCAAGTTCACCAGCTGTTGGTACAAATTCCTGATTCTAAATACCAGTACATTATGTCACGATAATAATGAGAGGATCGGGTCAGGAGTGACAGATGTGTCAAATGGGTCTCAGTAACATATCGAAACAGCGCTGCTTGGGAAAACGTCTGTACATGAGGCAAGCTAAAACCATTATTAGCATTAGGGAGGGATAGTCTGGCCATGGGCATTCTTACCCACTCAAATAAATGTAGATATCATAGTGTTATAGCGGGCAGCATTTATTTTGGAAAGGGATAGTGGTAACATTTGCAGTAGGTACGATAGTTTAGGAAAGATCACACTTTAAATGACTGTTCTGCGACCCATGAGAGAGAGGAAACGACATCCATCTATCTAAAAGCTTGGCCATCGACTGCAGTACTAGATTTAAATTGGCCATGTATAGAGAGTCCAGATGGAGTGGAATCATTACACCGGAGTATTTTAGCGGAGTTTTGCATATTTGGAATAATTGTAGGACGGGATTAGTAAGAATCAGAGACGGAGGCAAACCCAACGGGAGGATGTAGAGTTTAGTGTAATTAACCGTGAAGCCTGAAAATATACCAAACTGATCAATAACTGACAATATAGCAGGTATGGAGATGTGAGGTTTCGATAAAAATAGCAGCACATAGTCTGCAAAAAGACTTAGCTTGATCTCTATGGGGGAAATTTCCTAAGCAAAATACGGTAGGAATTGGCGTATTCGTATGCAGTTGTATTTGTATTTTTTGAAACTTACTAATGTAGAAGTTAGTTAGTATTTTACCTTTTTACAGCCGATAATACCAGTCGTATTAGTATTCCTGTAGTTATACGAATAAATACGCCATCGATAGAATACGACTTGTAATTTACATTTACTCCCATGTAAATATAAAATTTAATAACAATTATAAATACAGATGTATGCTAGGTGTAAACAAGTACAAGTCATAAAAAAATACGACTGAAAAATACTTCATGATTTCCAGGTGTATTTTACATTTTCACATGTGAAATTACTCAGATATTAGCCCACAGCTACTCCCATGAACAAATGTGTGCCTTTATAAAAGCCCATTAAGCACACAAACACACTTCTCTGCTTGTTACAAACAGATGGGTACTCCTTTATACACTGAGAATGTTGTCATGAAACAGAACATCAGCAGCAGCAGCTTGTGCAGGTTACTCGGAGGCTGCATATCCCTCATTAAATCCTCCCCCACCTGACTGCTCTCACTATCAGACGCAGACACGAGAACGAACCCCACATTGAAATATAACAAACAAATAAATTTCACTCACAAATAAAGACTTAAGACAAAATTAAATTACAACCAGGGCCGGCGCCACCACTAGGCAAATCTAGGCATTTGCCTAGGGCGCCGGCCACTGGAGGGCGGCATTTTGCCCCCCCCCCCCCCCCCCCGTGCCGCCCGGGTACCTGTCCTGCGGCGCTGTGTATTTAAAGCTGGCGGTGGAGGCAGCGGGGGTCCCTGCAGTCCATTAGAAATAACGAGCGCTATCCGCCGGGCTATGCGGAAGCGCTTCTGTTGTGAAAACACTGGCAGCACGGCGCACGCTGATCTCAGCCAATCAGCGTGCTGCCAGTGTTTTCACTACAGAAGCGCTTCCGCATAGCCCGGCGGATAGCGCTCGTTATTTCTAATGGACTGCAGGGACCCCCGCTGCCTCCGCCGCCAGCTTTAAATACACAGCGCCGCAGGACAGGTACCCCCCTGCCCCGGCACCGGACAGCGCCGCAGGACAGGTAACCCCCTCCCCCGGCACCGGACAGCGCCGCAGGACAGGTACCCCCCCCTCCCCCGGCACCGGGGCGCCCCCACCCCGACTCGCCTGGGGCGCTCCGGTGCCTTGCACCGGCCCTGATTACAACACAAATCACGAGACAACTTTCAAAAAAGTAAACCACTCAACAAGAACTAGAACTCAGCAAACTTCAACCTCTCCTGCACTCTCCACACCATTCCTATCTAACCCACAAGGAGCTAGGGAGCGCTTGGGGGTTTTATATGGCTGTGAGAACACTCCCAAGTTTATACTTTTAGCCAACCACAAAGATACTTTCTGTTAAGCAAAATTTACATGCGTATTCTTCAAAATTCGTACGTATAAAACAAACACATACAAGGCATAAAAACAGCAAATATACGTGCGGAAACCAAAATACGAATACAAATATGCAAACAAAGATACGACTCCATAGGTCCAAATACGCCATCGAAAAATATGAATTGTAAAAATATTACAAATTAGTAAATTTGGATAAAAGATACAACTACCAAACACAAATACACTACCGTCGTACTCAGTCGTATCCAAAATATGAATATGCCTGAGATGTAGATGTATTCTTAGTAAATTTTGCCCTAGGTCTCTTACATGTATACCCATGAAAGTGGGCGGAGATCGGAGCTTATTCACAAGAGGCTCCAGGGCAAGAGCAAATAAGAGAGAAGAAAGTTGGCAAATTGGGGGTGTGGTATAACATCCCGACAGTCAGGATTCTGACTCCCCGGACTCGCTGCTCTCGCCACGAAGTGGGCACAGTGGCTCGCTGTGCTTGCCGCCTATTTTACTCTCCCTCTAGGGTGGTCGTGGACCCCCACGAGGGAGAATACCCGCTGCCCATGTGTAGGGCTTTTAGCAGTCGGGATTCTGACGTCGGGGTAATGACTGTCGGAATCTCGACTGCCGTGGAGTCCTCTGGCACCCATGTCTCCAATTATTCCAATGCTTTAACAAATTACAACATTAAACATTTCACAAATGGTAATCTTTCCATGTTGAACAAGTGGATCAGCACTGTGGCAATTTAATAAACTTAAAAAAAAATAAAAAAAAAAATTCAGTGGTTTAGCCTTTAATATTCTTATATCACATGATTACTGAAAAAGCAGCAATTTCAATTAACCACAATTCAACCCGGGACTTTGTAAAGACAGAATCACTGGCGTTACATTAAGGCAATGCATTTTGTCCTTCTTTTCTTGTTTTTGTGCAAGTAAACACATATTTTCAGGAGGGCATACAGGACCCTGGCATTCACCCACTGCAGATCACAAGGGTTCCAAGTCATATGAAAGTTGTTTAGAATACTGAGATAAGATGATTACATGTTTAGTTCTCAAGAATGTTCCTTTTTCAGACCCTCTTATTAATCACTACAAATCCCTGTAGTTTATTGAGATAATAAAGTGGAATAATAACATTCCACGTACACGTATACAGTACTGTACTGTTTTTGTATGTTTTGCTGTAACAAGCCATTGAGCTCATTGTAAACAGGAAGGACTGGTAATGTTTCTCAAGGTAGTCACATGGGTTCTGTGATATTAGCTTTCCCAGAAGTGCCAAACAGCCTTCTGGGAATTAGGAGTAAGGGGGAGGTATTACAAAAGAAAAGAGCAATTATTTTTATTTTATATTTCAATATTTAGAAAAGAAAACACACTGACAGAGGAAGCCAATTCCCCTACATTAGCCTAATATATTTGTAGATGTTTATGGTATTATAATACTTTGTACATTTAAGTTTAATATATCCAATTCAGTTACTGAAAAAAAAACACTTAAGTTTTTAGCAAGCAAAGATTTAAACATATTTCGATTTAAAAATATATATTATTCTACCACTTTTAAGCGCTGTGATGACATAGATCTCTAGATAGCAGCTGAAGCCGGCAGTACTGGGCACAGCATGTATTTCCATTTTTTTGCAGGGAGCACCTGACCAGGTCATGACAACAGAAAAATAGAAATAGATATACACTCCAGCGCTATCTTCAAATATACCAGTTAAATACACCCAGTATATGATTTCTCAGATTATTTAGGGGCCTCAGTCTCTTCTATAGACACCCTTTAGAGACCTTACTGACCTTAAGTCAGATCCCTACATTCACATAAAGGTATCTTTCTCTTCGTATTGCACCTTCAGTTCACGACTCCCCTCTATCCAGATATTCCCAACTCAGACGTCTTAATGTTTACTGACCTTAAAATAAGGCCCTATTTTCACATCAAAGGTATCTTTACTCTGTAATGAACTCTTCCACATTCCCTTGATTCAACCGTCTGCACACCATATATATTCGGCTCAACACTCACCTCTATATGAGGCCCTATGTTCACTGCAAGGTTTCTTTAATGGAGACGTCCGTATATATAATCCTCCATGGGAAAGAATCTCCAAACACGGGATGCCCAGTACAAGAAATTTATTTCATCCAACATGCAAAAAACATAGTAAAAACGATTAAAAAAGTATCCGCACAGGGATGAAATGAGACCACAATTACCCTCTCCCTATATCCGGATAAGGGAAGAGAGTACTACTAGATGTAAAAAAAAGTATAGGGTCTCACCATCTGCTGTGCCTTTCTCCTCTCACCAACGCGTTTCAGGCTATTTGATACAGCCCTTTTTCAAGGTGTGAGTTAGTGTCTGTGTGGGAGGGTATTTATACCCATTCTCCACTACAAATTTAAAAAAAAACAGATCTGGATCGATTAAAATCCATTACAAAAATTATACATATATACTTCTTAAAAATACATAAAAATCCATGCCCTAAGGCTACCTAATACATAGACTCATCCTCTCTATTGCCACAATGCCCAATACATGATAAAATACATATAAAGTGTAACGTGCTTATAGGGTAACAGTTTGTGCAGAAATTCCGTGTTTTCCACGGCGCCCGGTGTAGGCAGCTGATTACCATCTATCTCCCGGTGTGTGAGCGCTACCGGAAGTGCGTATTTGCATTTCCGGTCCGTTATTCTTTAATGTCCTCTCTGCTACGCGGTCTCAGGTAGTTTGGTTCCTCCTAATGGCGTCTAACACCGGAAGTACGTGTATCTTCTTCCATCATATCCTCTCAATGGAACGCAAATCATGCTTTTTTCTCCGCTTGCATTTCCTTGTTGTTAGCGGCCATTTTCTCTGTGATTCGTTCCATTAACCAAATGGAATACATTTTATGTGTATTCTTTCTTGCGGGCGCCATACTGGAGTCTGAATATCGCTCCGAATGTACAGACAAAAACAACACATATAAAAGGGGGTTAATATATGGAATAACAACTACCTATATTAGAAAAACGTATATTATTTATACAAGCCTATGTTATCCCAAAAAGCGTTATAAAAAAACATTTCAATTCGAAACCCACATTCAGGCCCAATGACTCAATAGTTTTATGTGCATAGATTTTTTTCATTTCCATACATGATAGCCTCTTCTCTTTGTCATTTACTCTCCAGTTGTCTTTTATGATATTAATCCTGCAAAAAGACAGAATATGACTGGGATCCTTATTATGTGTATTTTTAAAATGTGTGGAAACATTGTGGGTCTCAAGCCCTTTTCTTATGTTCCTCACATGCTCTGCCATACGTGCTTTAAGCATTCTAATAGTTTTTCCTATATACTGTTTATGGCAGGCACATTCAATTAAATATACACAGAATTTACTACTGCATGTAATAAAATCTTCTATTGTATGCCATTCTCCTAGTTGCACACATTTATATTGGTTCATAACAGCACCCTCGCCCTTACACACCCTACACATAGAGCAGGTTCCGCACCTGTAAAAGCCCTTTGATTTAATGTAACTGAACGGTGTGGGTGTGTTTATTGCACTTGACACAACCAGATTTTTTAAATTATTAGCCTTTCTATAGATGAAGTGCGGATGTTCATCTATATGATGTTTGAGCATAGGGTCACTCTTTAAAAGTCCCCAGTGCCTCTTAATAATTTTTTCTATTTGTTTCGATTGGCTGGTGAACCTAGTAATAAAGTTAACCCCTCTATATTCTTTGACAGGTTTCACTATTTTTGGTGCATCACCACTATATTTCTGTACAGATGTTTGTCCCTTTAATCTGGCTTTTTGGATGATCTTCTGTTCATATCCTTTACTTTTGAACTGGTTTTCAAGTTTATCTGCATGGATCTCGTATACTTCTAAATCCGTGCAGTTCCTGCCTATTCTTTGAAACTGGCTGCTAGGTATACTTCGTAGCCAGTTTATATGATGATTGCTGGTGTAATTAATGAAAGAATTGCAATCAGTTAGTTTTTCATAATTTCTGGTCTTGATGGTACAATCCTCAATATATATATGTATAGATCCAGAAAATTTACATGGGTTTGACTGATTTCAAAAGTAAGGTTAACATTTATGTTATTATTGTTCAGTTCTCTAAAAAAATCATCAAGGGAAGCACTGTCACCTCTCCACACAAATAAAATATCGTCTATGTATCTTTTCCAGGACACTAGGCTGGCACCATGCCGCAAGTTGTTAAATATGCTCTGCTCTTCCCATCGTGCCATAAACAGGTTCGCATAGCTTGGTGCCAGCCTAGTGCCCATTGCAGTCCCGGTAAGTTGTAGGTAAAAATCATCATTAAACCAAAAATAATTATTATTTAAAATCAATGCTATTCCTTCCAGGATGAAGTTTTTCTTGTCTATAGGAGTATTTTCTTTATCCAGAAAGTACGCAACTGCACTGAGCCCTACGGTGTGGTCTATGATCGTATACAAAGACGTCACATCCGAGGTGATCAATGTACAATCTGATTCCCACTGAATGGTCTTAATTAAATCTAAAGTCGCCATGGTGTCTTTCAGATAAGATGTAGTTTTTTGGACTAGAGGCTGTAACAGAGTATCTAAGTAGTGGGAACTACCTGAGACCGCGTAGCACAGAGGACATTAAAGAATAACGGACCGGAAATGCAACTTCCGGTAGCGCTCACACACCGGGAGATAGATGATAATCAGCTGCCTACACCGGGCGCCGTGGAAAACACGGAATTTCTGCACAAACTGTTACCCTATAAGCACGTTACACTTTATATGTATTTTATCATGTATTGGGCATTGTGGCAATAGAGAGGGTGAGTCTATGTATTAGGTAGCCTTAGGGCATGGATTTTATGTATTTTTAAGAAGTATATATGTATAATTTTTGTAATGGATTTTAATCGATCCAGATCTGTTTTTTTTTTAATTTGTAGTGGAGAATGGGTATAAATACCCTACCACACAGACACTAACTTACACCTTGAAAAAGGGCTGTATCAAATAGCCTGAAACGCGTTGGTGAGAGGAGAAAGGCACAGCAGATGGTGAGACCCTATACTTTTTTTACATCTAGTAGTACTCTCTTCCCTTATCCGGATATAGGGAGAGGGTAATTGTGGTCTCATTTCATCCCTGTGCGGATACTTTTTTAATCGTTTTTACTATGTTTTTTGCATGTTGGATGAAATAAATTTCTTGTACTGGGCATCCCGTGTTTGGAGATTCTTTCCCATGGAGGATTATATATACGGACGTCTCCATTAAAGAAACCTTGCAGTGAACATAGGGCCTCATATAGAGGTGAGTGTTGAGCCGAATATATATGGTGTGCAGACGGTTGAATCAAGGGAATGTGGAAGAGTTCATTACAGAGTAAAGATACCTTTGATGTGAAAATAGGGCCTTATTTTAAGGTCAGTAAACATTAGGACGTCTGAGTTGGGAATATCTGGATAGAGGGGAGTCGTGAACTGAAGGTGCAATACGAAGAGAAAGATACCTTTATGTGAATGTAGGGATCTGACTTAAGGTCAGTAAGGTCTCTAAAGGGTGTCTATAGAAGAGACTGAGGCCCCTAAATAATCTGAGAAATCATATACTGGGTGTATTTAACTGGTATATTTGAAGATAGCGCTGGAGTGTATATCTATTTCTATTTTTCTGCATGTTCTTTGGGAAACTGGTGTCCCACAGATATACATATAGCTGCAATCTTTGGCGCAACCACCTACCTGTAACCCTTTTTGTTTACACCCAGGTCATGACAACGGTCAGGGTCTTAAGGCCCCCATACACTATGCGATTTGGGCCTGATTTCACCCGATTCTGGAGGATCGGGCAGAGAAATCAGGTGAAATTGCCCAAATCGCGTACGGTATGACATCCGATCTGATCCGATGTGCGCATCAGATCAGATCTGGATGTCGGACGGTTTGCACATAAGATAAATCTTATGTGCAGCCAGCAGGTCCGGGGGAGCAGCAGAAGGGGTAATGAGCAGCAGGAGAGGTGGCAGGGAGTGGAGTCCTGTCCAGCTGCAGGAGGGGTAGTGGGCTAGCGGCAGGCGGGGAGCGGGGACCGCATAACAGAGTCTGGGTAGCGGCGAGTGGGAGAATAGGAAACATCCTGGGCGGGCAGGGAGGCCGCTGATTGGCTGCACTAAGTGTGACGCATGCTGTTTACCTTTGCCTGGCTGGATGGTGATCTCCCCATTCTTTCCGATCCCCATTCTTTCCGGACTGCTAAAGATCTGGGATACCGGTACCCGGAACCTCCATACAACAACAGTGTCTAGGATTGGATTGGACAAGACCGTCTGCAGCTTTGCGAATGGACATGTGATTATATGCTTTTATATTGTTTATCATTGTGAGTTCCCTGTAGTGAATAATATTGTGTTTACTGCGCAATGATCTTTTTATGTTGATATACCCCGCTTTCTCACATCCCATTAAATTGGGAAAAGGGGATTATCATTTGTGTCATTTTAGGTACCTTACGACCTTGAATGTATATGGACCAGTACCTCAACAAAAGTTATGTAATGTTTCTTTGTTACTAAACTTACAAGGCTAGCACTAAGTGGTTTCACCAATTTTACCTACCACTAAGTCTTTCACCAATTGAGTGTTCATGTTGACAGGACACTTGGTGTTATCACTGGCTGCTTGATCTTGATTAGCTGCGCTCTTTTTTGATAATAACCTTTTCTTGAGCTCTTGTCCAATCAGCAGCTGCCCACTCCTTTGAATAGAATGTTTCATATTCTCCCACTTGCTGCTACCTGGATTCTGTTATGCGGTCCCCACCTGCAGCTACTTCTCCAGTACTGCCACTAGCCCACTACCCCTCCTGCAGTTAGACCGGATCCCGCTCCCCAACACCCCTTCTGCCGCTAGCTCACTACCCCTTCTGCAGCTCCCACGGACCGGACCCTGCTCTCCGGTTCCCGCTCCCCAGACCTGCTCCCAAGGACCAGGACTCTGCCCCCGCCACGGACCATGACGCCACCCCACCTGAAAGCTCCCCCCAGACCCTGCTCTCCTGCAACTCCACCGGATTTACATGTGATAAATCGATCTGAATTATCACATGTAAAAAATGGCACATCAAGTGCAAAATCATATCGGGAGCTCAGTGGAAGTCGGGCCGACATTAAGCCGAATTATCCTTAGGACAAGTCGGCCTAATGTATGGGGGCCTTTAGACACCATTCTTCCTTTGCTGCTGCAACTGAGACAGTCACAGGGTGATTAGTGGGGCAGAGATGCAGAGGCGTCGCTGGAGACTACGGGCAGTGATTGTCTAGACATATTTTTTTTAAGTGCGAATGTATACCATGAAGCTATTATCAGTAGTTAATAATCATTAATTACCTGCCTTGGGTCTCCTGTTGCTGTGATTTATTTTTGATTGTTACCTTGAGTAGAAGTTTCTAGTCCAGCTCACCTCACAGTAGTTGGCTTTTATGACAGTTACGGTATAGATCATCGGTTCTCAAACTGTGGGTCCTGACCTTCTCAGCATGGGGTTGCGACTCCATGTTGCTGACCATCGGGCTGATGACTTTTTTAAACTCAATCAGTGATTCAAGGAGTCTGAAAAGTCTGTTGAATTGTCTGTTATTTTAGACTCCTCCCATCATTTTGTGCCTCCACAATGCTGCCATGTACAGATGGGTCTGTTCCCATCCTTGCAGGGGATGGCGCTGGCGTCGCCAGCCGCCATCCCCCGCCAGCGCCATGGCGATCGTGAGAAGGGGACGCGCGCGCACCCCCTTCCGACGGCGCTTCCAAACGTTTCCCCGGGTCCCCGCCGGCTTGCCGGCGGTAACCCCGGGTCCCCGCCGCCTGCCCGCACCCCCCCTAACCCCGTCCGTCTCCCTGAGGCGGAGACGGACAGGGTTTCCGCCACGCTAGCGACGGAGACTGAGACGCGCGTGCGCGTGAGACGCACGCGCGTCTCAGTCTCCTCGCTGGCGAGGCTGCTGGCGGGTCGCCAGCGCGTACGTTCTGGCGACCCGCCAGCAAGGATGTGCATAGGCACATACTGTATGTGCTGTCTGCTGACTACACATGTGATGTGATAACCTTCTGTAGTAACTTGCTGGGGTCCTGTAATAATTTTTGTTGTCTGATGGGGCCACAGAGCAAAATAGTTTGAGGACCCTGGTATAGATGATAGACAATGTCTAGGTTGACCACTAATGGTCAACAGTGACTAGGTCGATACCGAAAAATGGTGGACATAACCTAGGTCGACACTACCAAAATGTCAACACAAGCTTATGGTCGACATGGGAAAAATCGACATTCAAAAGGTCCACATGAGTTTTTCATTAGGTAGTGTTGGACTGACTGGGACATCAAAAGGCCACTGGAGAAAAGCAATAGTAGTGGCCTGTGAAAAAGAGCCACTGATAGGACATAAGGATGACCACACAGCACAAGCAGCTACCCAACTATTCATAATACTGTACATAAAATTTCCTTAAATGTTAAAACTTTTAATGTAATCTATGGACTATTTTGGAGCTGCAATCTCCAGCTGGCTCCTAGCATGACATGCAGTGCTTCATAGTTCTACAATACCAAAGAGCCAAATACTGTACGCTATTAAAACAAAAGCATCATTGGTACTACTTTGCATTGTATTTAGGTTTCTTTTGCATCTGTAGCTTCTTGTGAATAGTGAAGGAAAGCAGATTTCATCCATGTGTGTATCTTGGGTATGATTTAATAGAATGAGAGATTCATAAAATGAGAGATTTGGTAAGAAATCTCCAGGTTTTTTTTAAAGCGGCAATCATTTACACTACAAAACCAGTTTGATTTTGCAGTGTAAATGATTGCCGCTTTAAAAAAACTGGAGATTTCTTACCAAATCTCTCACTTTCTGAATCTCTCATCCTATTAATTCTCACCCAATATGTTATGTAATCAAAGTGTCATACAGTTTATTAAGGTCTCTTACTGTACTAAAATAAATCATTTCATAGGTGCTTGTATTATCTAGCATTATAAACTGTAGAGTATCTTTATAGCATGTCATGAGAACGTGGCCAGTGAGTGGGAATTTACTATATTATACATTGCCAAATTAGTATGCATAACTGAAAAAACTGTTTTGGGGTTTTCATTAAGTCATTGGTACACTGCACTTTTTTTACATTGTATATAAAAAACAGTTTCATCAAACCACATCTCAATACATTGACCATATTTGTTTTTTTGTAGAAAATGTAAAAAACAATGCTTGAAAGGATATTTAGTGTTTCAATGGTTGAGTATCCGGTATCCGGATATCCCTTATCCGAATTATTCCAAAAAACGTGGTTTTTGGAATCATTCGAATTTTTTTTTTTTTTTTAACCCCCTAACCCTCTTTTCATACTTACCAAGTCCCCGGGCGTCCACAGCAGGCCTCCGGCATCTTCTCCAGGGTCTCTAGTGGTCCCAGGAATGCATTGCGCGAGTGTGTGCGTGCGCCGGTGACGTCACCGGTACGCGCGCAATGCATTCCTGGGACCGCTGGAGACCCAGAGAAGATGCCGGAGGCCTGCTGTGGACGCCGAGGGACCACCGGACACCATCAGGGGACAGGTAAGTATGCTTTAAAAAATATATTCCAAAAACCGAAAAATTCCCCTATCCGGAATGCTCGTGGTCCCGAGCATTTCGGATAGGGGATACTCAACCTGTACAATTACATATGTGTAAATATATTGTTAAGATGCAGCTACTAGCCCAACATCTGCAAGCTCCATTCCACCGAATTCAGTAATTATGGGAAATTTACGAAGATGGGAGTTCTATTTCATATAGGATGTTGCTATGGCCAACCAATCATATTTTGTCTATTCACTTCTAGAGGGCGCTAAATAAATAAGTAGTAGATTTTGATTGGTTGCAGATAGCAACATCCCATGTGAAACAGAACTACCATCTTAATACATTTCCTCTATCATCTCTTGTAAATGTCACTGTTGCACGGAAAATTATCAGCAGTTGAAACAAAGTCGCTTGAATATATGTAAAATATGTATTAACTTTCCTCTTTTTTTTCTGTCAAAGTTGAGCTATCAATAACTTGGTCGATATTAATATATGGCTCAGCACATACCGGTCATCCGGGGAGAGAGCACCAAAATAAAATATGGAATAGTGGGAGTTTAGGTAGGGGAAGTACTCGGTAACCCAGGACTTCAGATAGGAGGGTAAAACTGCACCCTCCTTCAGATAGGAGGGTGAAAATCACCACAATTGTGCCAGCACTTATTTAAATGTGAAACGGCCAGGTAAAATGAAGCCTAGCAGGGGTGAGATAAAGACAATGTTGCAATTTGTAAAAATGCTCAACATGGGATATACATTTAGATACATGAAAACACCCCCTGCCAGTCTTCATCAGAAATCAAGCGAGAGAGATCAGATTCCCATTTTGCCAAAACACTCAATTTCTGGGGAGAATAGAGGTCTACGAAATGATACCACTTACTAGTACCCCCGTTACTGTCAACTATATTTAATAAAACCCATAGGAAATTAGGGATTGCAAAAATTGTATGTGGGGGTTGTGTAACACTGACTAGCAAATGGCAGATTTGTAAATATGTATAGGAATTCCTATGTGGCAGGGAGAAATGGGATTGGAGTTAAACGGTAGCAGATGACCATCGACTGTTGCTTTGCCAAGTGATACAAGACCACAATATACCCAACAGTCCAATTTCAAATTGGGGATCAGGGAAGTCAAACCTGCTAATGACAGATTATCTACTACTAGTTTGAGCCACGCCTTTCACGCCGAAAGGACCACTGCTGAACGAGCTACCAGACGTTGACCCTCAGGTTGAAGGAGCCAGAGGACATCAGCTCATTGGAGAGGGGCAACCAAGCAAATTTCCAACTAAACTCATGGTTTGGGATTACCAGCTACAATCCAAGCATTGAGGGGGGAGAGAATACATGCTAAAAGGCATAAGTCTGGGAACGTTAGACCTCTTTTAGATTCAGGAAGCGACATTGTAGAATGAGCCAGCCTAGTTTTTTTTTCCTTTCCAGACATATTTTATGAAGGTGGAGTAAAATTTAAAAATTAAAGCTTTAGGGAGTAGAATAGGGATATTCCGGAATAAGTACATCAGTTTGGGGAGGACAATCATTTTCAAGGAGGCAATACGACTTACCCACAAAATGTGATGCTTCATCCAGTATGACAGTAACAGGGGCATTTTTGTAGGAGGGGGAGGTAATTGGTGGATATTATGTCCGAGACTTTCGGAGTAAGATGGATCCCAAGATTTTATAGGCTTCTATCCTGCCAAGCATAGTCATACTGGGTTTTCAAAGATTGAAGGTGGTCAGTGGAGAAATTTATCGGGAGTGCCTTGGTCTTAGAATTGTTTAATTTATAATACGACACGGCAAATGTAAATGACGTAGCCAGATATCTGTGTTGACTAGTTTAAGCAAGACATTGTCTGAAAACAAACTGATTTTACATTCACTGACAAAGATAGTGGGGCCTTGAATTGTTTCGTTGGATCAGATAGCTTCTGACAGAGGCTCTAGCGCTAAAGCAAAAACAAAAGGGGATAGTGGGCAACCGTGACAGGTTCCATTTGTAATTTGAAATGGGGAGGAAAGGATACCATTCACAAAAATTCACAACACCAACTAGAAAAAGGACAGGAAGGGCCTGTAAAATAATAAAGTAACTTACTGGCATAATAAACAAGTTATAAAAAAAATGCATGAAAACACATGCTTTTAAAAAAGTAAACAGTGAAGATAAAGGTGAGAAATCGCCTCAAGTGGCAGACTGGGTATAGTGGTCCACATTACAAGGACCGACATAGAAAGGACCCAGGAGGAAAAACACATATGGTTTAAAAGGATAGCACTACTCAAGTCAAGGCAGTCACAGTTGTCCAGTCCTTGGTTAATGCAGATGGCAATCTGTCAGGGATCGCATTCAAATTCCAGGAGGACAGCAGTTTGGAGCCTTCATCAGGGGTAGAGACAACTGTGGAGCGACCATCACATTTGACAATCGGACGAGTAGAGAATCCCCATTTATATTGTATATTCGCCTTCTGAAGGATACTGGTGACCAGAATGAAAGATCGCATGAGGGCCAGAGTAGCTGCAGACAGGTCTCCAAATATCTGGAGGTCGTGAATATAGACTTTGTATTGTCCGCTGTTCTAGCCGCTTGAAGGATACATTCCTTAATGTGTTAAAATATTCCGTCGGGAGCTGTCTTCCAGATCTTATACCTTAATGCGAAGAGCTGTAACTTCCACTTGGAGGTCGTCATGGAGAGAGTTGAGCTCATTGTTAGATTTGACCACCTCTTCCAGCTAGGTCTCCAGATAGTCAGTACGTTGGCCTAAAGCAGCGGATCTCAAAACTGTGTTCCTGACCTTCTCAGCATGGGGTCACGACTCCATGTTGCTGACCCTCAGGCTGATTACTTTTCTAATCTCAGTCAGTGATTCAAGGAGTCTGAAACATTTGTTGAATTATCTTATTTTAGACTCCTACCATCATTATGTGCCTCCACAATTTTGCCATACATGTGCTATCTGCTGACTACACATGTGATGTGATGTGATGACTTTCTGCAGTAACTTACTGGGGTCCTTATTATTGTTATTGTCTGATGGGGTCCCAGAGCATAATAAGTTTGAGGACTCCTGACCTAAAGCATCAATAGAGAGTTGGCAGGTTTGCTAGGCCAATTTAAATTATTGTGTGATGTCCGGTTTGAAGGAGGTGAAAAGCTGTTTTGTAGAGCCAACCATTAATGGGTCGCCATCTGCCATCTTGGACATCAGAGAGGGAAGTTCAGATGGGTTAGCAGGGGGTTTCATACTTTATTAGAAGAGGATTTCTCCATAGTACTTTGATACGGAGATGATTGTTTGAAGTACTGTAGAGGAGCCTCTATTGTGTTTGGGAGGCATCACACCCTTCATAAAGGAGAGGAGAACCAGTATGCAAAACACAACAAAGTAAAGACAGAAGGTATAGCCTGTGGCCACAAGATGGTGCTGCTGTATTGAGAATTGTTGCAGGCCATGTAGTGAGTAGAGCAAGGAGGTCTATGGAGCTCCAGAGCTGGGAGAGATATTTCAGATCTAGGATTGCTCTGCAGCATAGGCCAAACCACAGCTGTGGGTGAGTAGGCAAACCCCTCTGTCCCAGGTGACACAGTAACCAAGCCAAGAGGGCCCCATGGGGAAGACGTGGGGGAGAGAAGTAACTGGTGGCCACGAAGCTGCATACTTACAGGCACCAAGGGTGTAGTGGGTCGCACCGAGGTCATCTAAGCCCACTGATACAGGGCCTCCAGGCAGAGATGGGCGACCCACCGTCCAGCGGCCGAGTCACAGGTCATGCGGAGTCAGGGACATCGTAGCCACATCAGACTATGAAGGAACGGGAAATCTATACCATGGCTTCACAGTCCATGGCAGGACCAGAGCGGTGGTGGATGACACTTCCCAGACTTCTTCTCTGGCTTCCAGAAGAAGCCAGAGTTTTGCGGCGCTGGTGGTAATATGGGGGTGTGGAAAAGACACAACATGAAGTTCTGCACCCAAAGGTCTATGGTGGTGCTCTGCCACACAGCCAAGAACCTCAACAGTCAACCTCCCACTCCGGGGTCCTTCAGGTGGAAGTCCATCTCATCATGCAGCGGGTTTGTCGGCGGGCTTAACCTCTGGTCTTCTAGTAGCCTTCACCTTTGATAAAGCCAGTTGAACTGGCGAAAATTCTGGCTTAGTTTTACCAGCACTGCCACTAACCAGCCTCTCTTGGATAAAACTCTGAACTGGATACATTTACAGTCAACTTCCAGCCCCGAACCAGACCGACACAATTGATTCAGGACTCCTAGAGCCCCAATCTAGGGCCAAAAAAAGTTTCCCTTGAGCTGCAACGCCTTTCCACTCCAGGATACCCCTTGCCTAATATGAATGCTCAGCGAGTGAGGATCTACATATAGTGAGTGCAAGAAATCAGCTTTGGGACATATCCCTTATACAATTGGAGGTCACTATAGGAACGGGACTTGGACATTATCCAGAATCATCTATTCCCCGAGGGACTGTTAATCCAAAGACGGTATATTTTCTAAAATAAGAAAGTGCCATTTACATGCTGCGAGTCAATTATTTTTTATCATTATCTGTTTTAAGTTTCTTTATCACTACAAGAGTAACTTGTTTTCTCAATGAATATCTATGAATCAATGTTTATATGTTTTTATGCCATGGTGGTAAATAGTTTTGATCTCTCCCGAAAGTAGCGCAGTGTTACTGTATCGCCTTTTTCTTCTTTTTAGAAACCACACAGCAGCTGGGAATTAACCCCTATCAGCGCCTGTTAGTCCCTAGTGGACAACTTGTTTTTTTCTCTTTTAGTAGCCTAGGGCTGTTAGTCTTAGGCTCTCAGAGCCTCTGGCAAACGAGGCAGAGCTCTTGAGAAACTCTGTCCTCTGCGCCTACCCTGAATCCAAAAGGATTGAAAGGTAGTAGACCTGGGGCGAGTGGCCGGAGCTGAAGGAAAAAAGGCAGTTTTGGAAGCTGCCACTGTGGCCACAATTTTGTCCAGTTCGGACCCAAATAGAACTGACCCCTCATAAGGCAAGGCACCTAAAGCCCTTTTGGATTCACAACTGAAGAGGCAGAAACTTGGGAGACTAAGGTGGCCGCGTCAAGCACCGCCTACCCTAAATACAAGGCAGCCTGTTGTATACGTGAAACGAAGGGAAGCAATTCCACCCTTTCCATACCCGTGGAGTAACCCGCAGATTAGGCATCTGACCATTCCAGCAATGCCTTGTCAATTATAATCAACTTTAAGAAATTCTCAATCTTCCTATCAGTCGGATCCTTAAGGGATGCTGTATTTGGGATAGGAAATGTAGCAATAATATATATATATATATATATATATATATATATATATGTGTGTGTTTGTGTATACGCACACACACGCAGATGTGTCCAGCTAGCCTCCTTTCTTGTTAAACAGCCCTTCTAGTCGCACCTACTAAATATAGTTTTATTTATTTTTTTGCAAAAAATAATGATTAGGACACGCAAGCACCTTCTGCTGATTAAAATGGTATGCGGTATATCTATATGCAATGCATAATTGCGGCTGTATCGGCATATGAAATGCAACATTATACTGTTTTCAAGGAAAACATTGTAAAGTTCCATTTCGTATGCAGAAACAGCGGCAGTCACACACAGAATATAGATATGCTGCATACCATTTTAATCAGCAGAATCTGCTTGTGCATCTTATTCCCTCTATTTTGCAAATAAGTAAACAAAAGGTAAACAAAAAAATACATTTGGGTTGAAGTAATTGGTTACTGTCTTTTATACAAATAAAGTTCATGTGTTTTTTTTTTTTCTTTAAATGAACTACTTAAATGCCCTTGGACCAAAAGAAAAAACAAACAAACAAGACATCATTCAACCAAAACCTTTAATGCTTTGAAAGTAACTTGGTACCATGGAAAAAAAGCTTTTGAGAGAACCTGTTCAACCGAATATTGCTCGCTTGCTCTCAACACATATATGAATTACTAACCACAATACAATAAGAGCAAAGAGAAACAAAAAGTAAAACAGTAAAATCAAACGATAAAAACAGCAGCGGTCTGAACAAATATCAAATACTTTGAGATGCCCATAGCCCGCACAGGATTTATTCTTTTTTTTTTTATTACTTTTTTGTCTGTACATCTTTTTTCATTTATAAAAATAGAAACGGAAACATTTCTGGTTTTTCTTTGATATGTATACAACATTGAGTGTATTTTTACAAGACATTAATATTAAATAAGCCCATTAGAGATAAAGTGCATGTAGATGCAGAAGTAAGGAAACACAAGACTATTTATCATGCTAAGCTGAAGCCCTCATAATGGTCTATGGCTTGGTTGAGTCTTGTCCTGAGGATTTCTTTGTTGCTGTACTTGGGCAGGTCCAGAAGGTTGTAGCACGTATGTGCCACAGGCAGGTGGTCTTCCCCTGTGGCTATTGGCTGAATGATGATGCGTAAGCTGGACATTCCATAGATGGGAATACGGTCACTGCCTGTGAGGAACACTGCAAGGAAAGCAAAGTTTAGTGTTTTGACAGGAAACCCTCTTCGCAAGTAACCAGATTACATCACTGTTACATTACAGAAAGTGAGGGATACAGATATCCATTCAATTTTTCTCCTACTCATTAGGATTAAAACGAATACTCATACTTGATTACTTTTTACCCCGGAAACATGGGAGAGGCTAGGAGGAGATGTGCAGGTGGTGAGGAGCCATGAACACAGGTCATCGCAGAACCACCACCCACTGCCTTTTGTAACAGTGCATGTTGCCACAACAATACAGTTTACTAAGAGTTGGAGCTGCTATTCGCTCTCTGGAGTCCAGGAGAGCTCCTGGAAGTTAGTCAGGCTCCGATCATAAATACATATTTGGTATAATTACATTTTAGGGTAGGGAAGAATTAATTTACTGTGCATGAAAAATAAACTTGCTGGCCAGCCTTATCTATATATTGTTCATCACCCACTGAGGAAATGGAGATTTTTTAGTATTTGTAACAGTGCTGGGTGCAAATATCTCTGTGGCTTCCTGTATGGCAACAAAGAAAAGAAAGGATACGAATATCCACAAAAAAGGCGCTATGTATGAGTGGATTGGCTAAGTGCAGCAGCAGTCTAAAAAAGGGGGAAGTCGACCCCAATACAATGGAAGACAGAAAAGGGGGTGGTTGACTGCGCTAGATTATAGTGAGATGAATAATTTACAAAGGGTAGATCAGAAAATGCATAGACATAAACATATAGGTCAGGTGTGTGGTAAAAAAGGTTAGACAATTTATTATAACTTTTCACATAAGAATAAAAAATATGGCAAAATAAAACAACAGTAAAAATTGATAAAAAATGACACTGATCATAATAGTCACCCTTAGACGATAAAGGAAAGTTCAGTCCGATTGGATGGTCTTAGATTTTCAGAATTGTTGTTGGATTGGATGAGTGAGTCACACCTGGAGATGTCAATTTTTTCCTATGGGATTTGTAGCAAAGTGAGGGGCCAGTTCACTTTGTGATGCAGATTTTGTAAACCGTGGTGGATGGTACCAAAGATGGTATTGTGGTACTTGTGGGAACACTGGACCTCTATGGACCCAACCGGGCTTGTTAAGGGGGTGGCGTACCTCCAGATGAACCGAAGCCACGGGTGGGGATATGGGTATCCCAAGTGTTCCACTCACTGAGATGTTTGAAAATGGTGGAGAAAGGATTCTCTGGGAGTAGAATTCTCCTGATGGAAGGTGTGGAATCCAATGAATAAAAGACCGTTAGTATCAAGTTTTGAGGGGTGATCAGGTCATCCAGGGGCGCACCTACGCGT
Organism: Crinia signifera; assembly: GCF_055691185.1. Classification (NCBI taxonomy): domain Eukaryota; kingdom Metazoa; phylum Chordata; class Amphibia; order Anura; family Myobatrachidae; genus Crinia; species Crinia signifera. The sequence continues at coordinate 198,331,132 of NC_139217.1, forward strand.
TTCGCCGCTCTCAGCAGCTTTTTCAAGGTGACTTACAGGGTCTATTGTCTGGGTTTATATACCCTGTATAATAAGCATAATCACACACACCTGACTGTAATCATTAGGAATTAAAAAATCGTTTGCGTTTGATATAACATATGACACTTGAATGTGGGAGACAGACCTATTAGCGGCAATTATATAGATGCAAGGAATAGCTAAAATTACCTTTAGAAGTAGTGAAAAGGAAGAAAATCTCCAGCGCGGGGATCGTAGGGGACGGAAGTATGCAGTTACCCGTACTTCCGGTCTATGACACGCAAGCTGCCGGTATTGGCCAATACCAGTTTTTAGAGCGTTACTAACTAATGTTTATTTATGGGACATGTGTGCACCTGTTTGAGTAAAGTAAAACCAATGCAGGGATCATTACTAATAAAAACAACGAATATGCGTTCCATATAAAACCAATACTTCCGCATTACATTGCGGTCCACATACAACCCACTTCCGCCTCAGGACATTGTCCTGCACGGAACTAGCAAGCACTATCAGTGTTGCATCCCCGTCACGACTAAACAAGCGCCGAAGTATTTCCGGCAGCTTGCGTGTCATGGAAGTATGCAGTTACCCGTACTTCCGGTCTGTCCCCTACGATCCCCGCGCTGGAGATATTTTCTTCCTTTTCACTACTTCTAAAGGTAATTTTAGCTATTCCTTGCATCTATATAATTGCCGCTAATAGGTCTGTCTCCCACATTCAAGTGTCATATGTTATATCAAACGCAAACGATTTTTTAATTCCTAATGATTACAGTCAGGTGTGTGTGATTATGCTCATTATACAGGGTATATAAACCCAGACAATAGACCCTGTAAGTCACCTTGAAAAAGCTGCTGAGAGCGGCGAAACGCGTAGGTGCGCCCCTGGATGACCTGATCACCCCTCAAAACTTGATACTAACGGTCTTTTATTCATTGGATTCCACACCTTCCATCAGGAGAATTCTACTCCCAGAGAATCCTTCTCCACCATTTTCAAACATCTCAGTGAGTGGAACACTTGGGATACCCATATCCCCACCCGTGGCTTCGGTTCATGTGTGCCAACTGGCAAGAGAGCTGCTGATGGTTACAAAGACCAAACACGGCCTAAACAGTCAATTAATGGCCTCAAAATACATTCAATAACTAAAAGCATTATCTTTAAAACAGCATGACCGATACATTATGTGGTCATGCAGACTACCAGTAAGGAGGTATATGGAAAACTCAAAATGCATTATATGCAAAAGGAAAGATAAACTTCCTTCTTAATTGCGGGGCTAAATGCCACCATTTCTTCACCATTGTCTTTTATTTACAGTACATTCGTAGCTGAAGACATCTACATTCAAAATTAGATTTCAGACTCATCAATACAAATTCCTACATTCCTCTTACATAATGTAGCAGAGAAATTCAAAATCAACTGAACGTTTTGTCATCATTTTTATGCCATCCGCACAAAGGAATGCTAGAACGTGATGTCTTCCATCAAGTAGATAGAGATCGCTTAGAAAATGCTCCTACATTGCTCCGTGTGTAGGGGCCATAGCGATAGGGGCTCGCGGGCCTGCGGGCCTGCGCCGCTATCGGACACCGATTAATATCCTGCATGCAGGATAAATCTAGTAAGATCATCGGTCAGGGCCAGAGTTCTCAAAGGAGAAACACCTGGACAGATCGCTCAGCACACACAGCGCTGACACATCATTGTGCAGCGCTGAGTACTGAGCAATCTACATTGCTCAAATCACTCAGCAGTGTCGCCCCATGTGTAGGCCCCATCACCTTAACCCCTTACCGACGCAGCCTGTTTTTGCCTTCCTGACAGAGGCCTTTTTTTCAAATCTGACATGTATCACTTAAGTGGGGATAACTTTTTTTTGCTTTTACTTATCCCAGTGATTTTGAGATTGTTTTCTCGTGACACATTGTACTTCAAGTTAGTGGTAAATTTTGGTCGATACAGTCTTTTTTTTTTTTGTGAAAAATACCAAAATGTCTTAAAAAAATTGAACATTTTGCAATTTGCAAAATGTTAAATTCTCTGCTTGTGAGACAAATAATCATACCACTCAAAATAATTCATAACTAACAAAGATCATATGTCTACTTTATGTTTTAATCATTATTTCAAACTCCTTTTATTTTTTTGGGACACTAGGGGGCAGCAGAGTCAAAATTATACACCTAACACAGTAAACGCTGCTTTTGGCTGTTCACGTTTGAACAGCCAATCGCATCGATCGCTGAGGGGGGGGGGGGCATCAGTGCCCCCCCTGGGCAATGAGGGAAGATGTCTGCTGTCAGGGACAGCAGACATCGTCCCTCTGTCACCGCGTCTATAGACGCGGTGACAGTTACAAGTCATGACGTACATTTATGCCATGTGTCGGGAAGTACATCCCGACCATGACGTAAATGTACGTCAAATGTCGGGAAGGGGTTAATAAATACACATTCTGCTTACATAACAAGATATGCAAGACACACAGAAAACACAGCCACTTACACAGAAACTTCTTTTTCTTCTCCAGTGGGAATTCATGGAACGTTTCCCAAAACATCCGCACAGTAGGGTGCACAGTTGAGTATTCACCTTTGTAGACAGCATTCTGTATCAGAGACAAATAACACCATACTGTATTGTATAGTAAGAACTGCAAGTTAGGTATAATAGCCCCCTCAAAAAACCCCGTTGACCTAAAGCCATGTCAACCTTTTAAATGTGTCGCCCTAAAGACTGTCGACATTCAGTGTCGACCTAGTGACCGTATACAGTGTAAAATTGCAATAGTTTCATAAGTGTCAAAGGCTTTTATTGACAAGTACATTGTTTATGCAACAAGTAAATATTTGCAGGGTTGTCCCTTTACTTTTCAAGACCTCTGCAATTCGCCATGGCAGCTGTCAATCAACTTCTGAGCCACATACTGACTGATGGCCTCCTATTCTTGTCTAATCAATGCTTGGAGTTTGTCAGAATTTGTGGGTTTGTGTTTGTCCACGCTCCTCTTTAGAATTGACTACTAGTTCTCAATAGGATTTGAAGGGAGAAAGAAGGAAGACTAGCACAAACTTTAATCTCATATTCTAAAATCTAGTAACCAATATAACCAGCTATTATGGACCTGCCACGTCCTTACAATTTCTATAGTTGGCTGTGCTCCCAAGAGTCATAAATTTTCTATAGTTGGCGGTGCTCCCAAGAGTCATAAATTGATGATGACGTCCTCTTAGGATAATAGGCGTCTATACGTCATCACAGCAGTACGTACAGGGCATTAGCCAGATAGACGGTTGCCGTGGATAAGGATGCGGTTACATACTATGTGATGCGGAAAGGGTGTTCCTATGGAAGGACGCCGTCAGTCACTATGGAGATGGCATCCTTGAGATGACGTCCTCTTAGGACATCCCTCAGCCCCTGTCTAGCCCTTTATCACTCCCCCTGGCAGCCGCACTCCAAAAGGCATTTGGAATATAAAATTACCAACATATTGTGGATACACAAAATTGGAAAATTGCCTGGTGTGTACATGGCAGACTCTGGAGGCAACCTTATTCCAACTGGAACTTCTGTGCTGCTTTGCATAAAAAAATCAAAAGGGATACCAAGTTTACAAGAGATTTGTTGAACTCTGATCATCATTGGTGAGAATTGGTTCCAATAGTGATATTTAGCTTTAAGGCAATTTGAAACATTGTCTCCAAAGTTTTTAAAATGAATGTGCCCAACAGATGTCAGTGCTGAATTAATTGTTATATTTAATATAGATCTATCTATGTGTTATTAATACATTTTTATACTGTGACAACTGCGCTCTCTGTTTTTCAATTATCTGTGGTTTCTTCATTCTGAGTGAGTCAGAATCACTCCTGGAGAGCAGCACTTGCCACACCCTGTTTATAATTAATTTGCAGTTTATTATATCTCTTAATTGCATGCGCCCGATATCCCTGGTTTCTGGTGTCGCGCCGTGTGTCTAAATATATCAAACCTCAGCGATAGCAGACTCAGAGTGTTCTTTCTGTATATTCAACAGCAGATCCTTCCACGGCTCTCAAACTTGATCCCAACAAAATTCACCCCCTCATTCGGTCCGTTCACTGTCCGAGAGACACACGGCCGGAAAGCAGGAATGATTTGGGAATCAAAAGAGTAGCTCTTTTTGACTATATACCTCTCTGTCCCCACTTGTGGAATAAATTACTAAGCTCCATTTGTATTTACACAGCACCAGAAAATTGCATGAATGTGTGCCAAAAAAATACCATAGGAATGTATCCTGTGGTAACCCATCCGTGACCTCAATACTTACTGCTATATTTTGCCATTTAAATCTATTTGCACTATCACTTATTAGTCATGATATATATATATATATATATATATATATATATATATATATATATATTTTTTTTTTATTTATTGTTTTCATTTTTCACATTTATTTGTCACTTGAAATTAATATCAGCCAGGCTATCATAATGCCTCATGGGAGAATATCCCCACATTGAGACCATTTTTGACTGAGGCTGATACACATACAATATTTTTCTAATATTTATAATTAATTCACACTTGTTACAATTATCACTTATGATCTTTCGCTAATCATATCCTTCACCTAAAATTCCCCAGATTAAGCTAATTCCGTTTCTTCTCTCTAATTTTTGTGCTGAGTTACAGCTGACGCTAGGATATATTCGTGAGTTCTTAATTTTAATGCATATCATTAACAATATATTTTATTAAGTTGTGCACCAACAAAGAGAGTCATCTTTTTTTTCTTTTTCGTGTTAGTTCTCAATAGGATTAAGGTCTGGGGAGTTTTCTGGCCATGGACCCAAAATTTTGATGTTTTGTTCCCCGTTATCACTTTACCTTATGTCAAGGTGCTCAATCTAGCTGGAAAAGGCATTGCTGGTAATCTAAATGCTCTTGAATGGTTGGGTAAAGTTGCTCTTGGAGGAAGTTTTAGTTGGTACCATCCTCTATTCATGGCTGTGTTCCTAGAAGTAATCCCACACACGAGAAGCAACCTGCACATGATTGGTCTCAGGGAGCTTTACTGTTAAGCATGACACAGGTTTTCCCTGGAGAGAAGTGGCTTCTTTGCTGCCTTCTTGACACAAGGCCTGCCTCAAAAAGTCTTCAACTTACTGTGTTTGCAGATGCACTCACACCTGACTGCTGCCATACTCTGCAATGATGGTGCCACGGTCCTGCAGGTGAATCAACTTTAGGAGATGTTCCTGACACTGGCTAGACCGTCTTGGGTGCCCAGAAGCATTCCTCACAAGACATTTCTCATTGTAGTTCTTGATGATTTGATAAATTGATGTTTGAGGTGCAATATTACCAACAGCAATATCCTTGCCTGCTAAACACTTTTTGCGCTAAAGCAATGATGACTGCACGTGTTTTCTGTGCAGGTAATCATGGCGAACACAGGAAGAATTAAAAAAAAAAAAAAAACAACCATAGCTATGTACACAGACTTCGATTTGCTTGAAGGTGCCCAAACACTAGTAAGATTTATCTGCAGATCTGGCTGGTTGGAACAAAAACATGGTTATGGCTGAGTGAGTTTGTCAGTTTTCCAGCATTTCCAAGGTCAACTGTCATTTGCTCTCATCCATAACCATGTTTTTGTTCCAACCAGACAGATCTGAAGATAAATCTGCGTGTGTATGGCCACCTTGAGATTCGATGTTAGATTTGATTTTCTATTAGATCTGGCATTAGATCTTCCCATTCAATTTGGCATTAGATATCAATTTCAATATCGAATTAGATTTACATTCACGGTACATTGTACACATTCGATTTACTGGATCGAATTTGATATTTCCTTGGCTGCACAGTCTATTTTTCTTTTTGAGAAAACGGGACTGTGCATCGCATTGAATGCAGATCGTAAGTGTCTTAAAAACCATTCAATGTGGATTTGAAAACAGGGAAAAATCGACGCGTGTGTACACAGCTTAACACCCTGCATAATAAGTGGTATATAAAATTGGTTACTGGATAATAAATAAATAAATCTAATCATTAATCCATGGAGACCTGAGACCAGCAAATGCATACAGCAACACATCGGACAAGAAAAGGAAGCTAAAGCAGAGAATCATTGCCCTTCACACAGGTTAAAAATAAAAGAACATACAAGAAAAAACTCAGCAACAGCTTTTCAAATTTCATAAAACATTTTCTAGAAATCAGCTCTTAAGGACCATACACACTGGGCTACTTTGCCACATTCTTCTATTGAAAGTCATCCACCCCAGGGAAAATTGCCCAGCGATTTTCCCCATCATCGTTATCCAAACCTGCTGGCCAAAAAATGTCCAGTGTGTTTGGACCTTTAGTGACTGAATCTTTATGCATTTTGTTTGTTTTTTCATGGCTCTCACCTCTTCCAGCTCTTGCCAGTTATAGTTGCTGCTGCCAACCACCATGGCCTTCAGTTCAGAGGGCTGAAACAGTTCAAGTACTTTCCCACCGCAGACTTTGAGGAATCCTGTAGAGAATGCCTCATACCATTCCTGGACTGACTTATTGAACACATAGTTTACATAAGAATCGACAAATTCTTGTCTACAAAGAATGAGAAAGATTATTAACTGTAAAGTTGGGGACACATCCTTCATTCCTAAATTATAAACACATATACCACTATCATTTCTACATTTGTATCTGGAGAAGTATCGGAAGCTCCTGAACATTTCTCTGTTTAGCCAGGTTTCTGTGGCTCAATCACCATGCTAGCTCTTTGGAGTTCACCCTTACAAGGAACGCTTCTGTCTTTATAAGCATTTAAAAATTTCTCATTATTCCCGAGTTAGTAGTAGACGCTCACCCCACAAAATCCAATGCTGGTGTCCAATACTTAACCTGATGTAGCCCATACACTTGTACGATTGCATTTGAGCCGATATTGGGCCCGATTTCCCTTTAAGCTCACCTTGCGATAAATCTCATCAAAAATGCTTTTTATTGTTGCTTTTTGTTGTGCATACAATCATGCTATTTATCGCATGCCCCTTGCAATCAGAAATCAGGTGAAATCGCATGATCGAACGTTTGATCGTATCGCATGCTGACAAAAGCACACCAGATTTATCAGACAAATCTTGAAATGGGAAAAGACCCTCAGATCGAAACATTGACTATGCCTTCTCTTTTTTAACAAAGCTGACTATACTTCCATGGTTAGTGGCCCCTGCTAAAATCTATGTTCCATTATAAGCCGCGTGGTGACTTTTCTTCGGTTTGCATTGCGACTAAGAGTATGGACATCCCCATAAATTTAAATTGTAAAACATACCGGTTTTCTTTATTCACAGTTATCTTCTCTCCTCCAGGCACCAATGGTTTTATTTCAGTGAGCCCATAACTTTCCCTACAGATCTAACATAAAAAGACATAAAAAGCATAAAATATTTCAGTTTACTGTAATATTTTCCTATTATGTTTTATATATACATTTACAAGATACAGACGTGTTCTGCTGCATTTAGCAGTATTATGTAGAGGGACCGCTATTCTTATGAGACGCAGCATCGCTAGTCTGCTCCCATTAGAACAAATCTCCCATATAACATATAAGTAAATGCATAACAGGAGTATAAGCATAGTGTTCCCCAGAAAGACGAGGAAACATCTCTATTTAAAACAGAAGTTATAAATCAGTGTGTTTGGCACAAGACTATTAACCTGCAGCTTTACTATCTGAAATACCAGTATGTGAAAGGGCAAACTGTGCATCATTCACTTCTATACAAATTTAGAATAAAAATTACAGGCTCCCTTTAGATAAGACATACTGTTTTAGGAACCCAGTAATCATAACCAATTGTCCAAGATAATCCTCTTCTGGACTTAGGGGTTTCTGCCAGTACAGCCCCTGCCCGATGTTTGAGGAACTGCGCATGGGCATTTATGCCTATGTGCAGGTCCCCTTTGCGAACAGCTTTGGGGACTTGCATAGTTGCGGAGGCGTTCGCAAATATCGGGGCGGGCCGGGGGCAGACAGCGGTTGCCCATGGTAATGGCCATCGTTTTATGGATATCCCCATGAAAACGCTGGTCATTCTCATGGATACGCGGCTGGGCCAGGAGCGGGCATCTGATACTACGGGACATTAGCCACCTGCCCTGTCTTCGTCTCGGTGCTTGGAAATAAAAAGTCAGTTCCCACTGACTTTTATTTGCAAAAGCAGAAATCATTCGATGGTAGGCGACCTTCAAATGATTTCTCCTGCAGCGGAGGCATGCGAGGGGATGTGTCCTAATCACACATCCTCTCGCATGGTAGCGATGGTATTTCATGGAGGGCAGGTATTCGGCGGGGCGGGCTCTCTGGCGCTCAGTAAGCTGCGATCTTTGCACCTTACCGAGCAAATCAGAATCAGGCACTTTATCCGACTTTAATTTTTCAAAAAGTTGTCAGCTGACAACTAAAGGCGTCAGGATACAGCTAATTTCTTTTATTCTTTGGACATTTTATTTTTATTGGATGGACAGCCTGCTTGGATTCATCTCCCCAGATCCTTACACAATGGCCCTTATTCAGATCTGATCGCAGTACAAATTTGTTTTCAAAATGGGCAAAACCATGTGCACTGCAGGTGGGACAGATGTAACATGTGCAGAGAGAGTTGGATTTGGGTGGGGTGTGTTGAAACAAATCTAAATTGCAGTGTAAAAATAATGCAGCCAGTATTTACCCTGCACAGAAATAAAACAACTCACACAAATCCAACTCTCTCTATACATGTTACATCTGCCCCACCTGCAGTATATATACATTAACTTTTTCCATACATGCCTGCAGACAAGGGGACCTTTTACCCCAAAATATATTTAGCTACGCCAACATTGCCCCCTTGATTTGAAAGGTAGGAAATCATATATTAATTACTATCATAGCAAAATAAATATAGTATGATATCTCACTCTCTCTGTCTATAAGATATGGCTTCCAATGTTGCCGATATAGTGAAGATCGCATGCTTTTGTAGTGCTTGCAAGCCCGATGCGCTGCCGATGCGTGCTCCCGTGTGAGCGCAAATCAGCAGTCAAAGAGAGAGGGCAGGCAAGACCATATAGTGCAGATCTGCACTATATAGTCTAAATTGTGCCCCTTCATGCATGCCATGCGAGTCCCGATGCGATCTGATCGCATCGCGCGGCATATCACCCCCGTGTGTAAACACCATAACTCTCTCTATCTACACATTTTATTGTTCATACTTTTAATATAGCCGAGGAGGGCTCAGGACTGCAGGCGGAGTGGGAAGTGGAGGCAGAGTGGGTGCCGGAGCACTGATTATAAAATGGCACAAAAGACATGCGCCAGGTCGCTGCTTATGCGGACGTGCCCTGGTGGCATTGTGCATGTCGAAGCCGGGAGCTTCCTGGGGATAATGGACAGTCACGCTGCCGAGACACAGTGGGGCATGCATATAGATTCATATGCATGCCCCACTGTGTCTCGGCAGCGCCATCGTCCATTACCCCCAGGAATTTCATTTTACCCCATTTGGGGGTCATTTACTCCAGTTCCCTGACCACTGCCCCAGACATTTTGCTCGAATATAAACCCAACAGGTTTTGTACTTTGCAAGCCAATATCTCCTTACTGTAAAATTAAGGCAAAAATTGTCTTCAACATCTTCTCCAGTATAGTCTAAGAGCTGTTGCAGGCTCCTAGAGGAACAATAGCAAAGACAAAAATTGAGACACAAAACAATATGAATCGGTTTTTTTAAAGCTCATACACACGGGGTGATTTGTGCTAACCAGTGTTCTCTGTTAAGGAAACTGGCGATCTGTCTAGATCTTGACTACATGTAATCAAGATCTAGTTGGGCGATATTGACGCACGGGAGCGTGCATTGCCTTCACTCAGTGGCATACACACAGAGCGATCCGTGCTTGATTTCTAAGTGATCCAGTCAGATTATTATCGCCCCATGTGTATGCTCCTGTAAAGTTATCAAAATATATTTTCTATATCAGTTTCGTTTTAATTCAATAAATTCCTAATATTCACAGGACAAATATGCTGTGGTGCGGTATTCTGGCTAAATGGAGGTTTGCAGTGTGTAGCTTTAAGAGCAGATTTTACCATTAGCGATTAGCTACCCAACACATGATTGCTCCCCCACCTTCAATACCTAGCAATAGATGCTATGGAACCACATCATTTGGACACAAATGGCGAGGTGATTTTAAATAAGGAACCAATATTTCAGGGTTACAATTAGAACATGTTGGAAACACAAGAGAAGGTCCGTTTCATTTAAGTTCCAGTAAGTTAGCAAAGTCAGGAGAACAACAGTCACAAGGTACGAAAAGACGGTGCGTATCACCAATACAACTGTATGGAAATTATTAAGAGGTTGCTAATCCATTATGTTGGCTAAATAAAATGGCCTTGCTTCTACACAATATTATTTATGTAACTTTTGACATTATTTCATGTACTAACAGGATAGAATAAACATTTGAGCTTTTTGCGCAATATTGCCATTAATAATCAAATACTAGAAACCAATTGCAAGAGAGGGCCCTAAGGTTAGGTATACTGTATTTCTGCCTCCATGATATTTTGAGAGGAGAACAATGAAACCCGCATCACCACAACCTGGACCAGCAACTACATGCTTGACTGTTGCATAAAAAACTATTTGAAAATAATCAGGCTCAGTTTGTTGGCTTTTTGCAACAATGTTTAGTGTGGATTATATGAGACAGAAAAGATAGCAAGTACGGGATATGGTCGTATTGTCGACACGGCTTAGGTCAACAGGCAACTAGGTCGACATGGATAAAGGTCGACATGGATGAAGGTCAACAAATGCATTAAGTCGCGAGGTCGACATGGGTTTTTACACTGTTTTTTGAGCCGACATGTGCTGACAGGTGGTATTTCATAACCTACCATCCACTAGGGCGTGGTAGGAGAATAATATAGTGTGCCGAGCGCAGTGAGGCACTGTGCCCGAAGCATAGCGATGCGGTTGACTGCCAACTGTGTCCATGTCGACATTTGGTCGAAAAAAAATGTAAAAAACACCATGTCGACCTCGCAACCTAGACACATGTCGACCTAGTTGCCTGTCGACCCAACAGTGTCGACTTAAGTCTGGTCGACAATACGATCCACACCCAGCAAGTACATGTTTCACACGGTTAGGCAGTTGGATGTACAGTACCTTCCTTCTGTTGGTGACAGCTCCTTCATATCATCTAAAGTGGCTGGGACATTCAGTAACTTCTTATATAGCACCAATGGAAAGTGGAGATCAACCACTGTGAAGTTATAAATGGCTAAACCGCACATGATGCCAATAAGATGGAACCAGTTGTGTTCCACAAAACACTACATTAAGGGCAAAAAAAAAAACAATACGTTTACAAATGTGTAATGTAAGAGTAAAAACTAAACGTGTACTTTAAATCAAGAAGCATCATAGAGGAAATCAATAATATGAAGTAAATGATTTACCTGCGTCGTACAAGGCTTTTCAGTAACATTGATGTTGTAATGCATTTAAACGTGATATATATCAAAATATGGAGGGTCATTGCCGCAAAGCTAGGCTTTTGAAAAGTAAGCCCATTGTAATCTACTCTTGGTGATGGTCTACTCTACATAAACACGTTAACATTACGGGAATTGACGACTCACTCCAGCCAGGCATCTCATGCTGCATGGCGTACTGAGGCTAGATTTATCAGGACGCAGCTGCAGGTGCATTTTATTGCTTTGGTCCTGGACTGCACATTCCTTATTACTATCAATAGACCCTCACTGAACATTGCCTACTGTATGTGAGAAAAGCCCAGTTACACTTGTTTGGTTGTAAGTGAAGATTGAATTGATCAAGTCGTTTTTAGAGAATGCACAACGCAAGTTAAAGAAAATTTGAGTCAGTCTAGTGCGTGTCTTACCTCTGGTGTTTGACTGTAATGACAGAAAGAAGCCCCACACTTCTAGCCTGTCCCTAATACAGTATATGATTGGTAGCAGAAGATGAACGCTACCTCATTTGCTTGTCGTCGTCCATTGATCAGCGCAGTGCACTGCACTTTCAATACTCAATGCTCTGCTTGTTTGCGAGGTCAGTAAGGCAGGTCTATGACATCAGCCGCCCACCCCCGGCAGGCATCCGCCAGCCCGCATACCCATGGGAATGCCCAGCGTTTTCATGGGGACGCCCATAAAATGCTGGGAGTTCCCATGGGTGAGTCCTGTTTCCACTTCCATCCCCCCCTCCCCGCAACAAATGGGCCAGCGAGTGTGTAACTCCCCGAAGCAGTTTGTTGCCGTGGTCTGCACATGCACAAATACGCGATTGTGCACACCGCCCCACCATCAGAACAGGGCAGAGTGCACCAGAATTCCCCCCCCCCTTTTTTTTTTTTTTCACACAGTACCCACATACTGTATTATACCTTGGGCCAAATGTAATAGGGCTAGAGTTTCAGAAAGTGAGAGATTTTCGGAGAGTTTTCCCCTTTTTTTTAAAGCAGCAATCAATTACACTGCAAAACCAGGTTGATTTTGCCATGTAATTGATTGCTGCTTTAAAAAACATGGGAAAACTCTCCCAAAATCTCTCACTTTCTGAAACTCTCACCCTATTACATTTGGCCCCTTGTCTTTTTCAGAACTCTTTTACCGCTGGCAATGGCGTTACTGGGGGATATCCAATTAGCCCTGAAAAGCTGCCGCCAGATGTGAGGCGAAACAATAACCCCAAAAGCAGACTCGTTTCCGTGAGAAACTGTGTCTTTGTGTGAACATATTTAGGGGCAACATTGCTCCCCCCAAAAATATCACTGAAAAATAAAAAATTTTAAAACTTCAGGGGTTTTGCCAACTAAATGGATAACCCTCATTATATTTTCAAATGATACCAATAGCCTTTTTGCTCATTTTAAGGAGATGCAAAAAAGTTTACCAAAATGGGCAAATGTATTTTTAAAACAATTTTAAACATAGTGAGCGTGAAGAGAGCGTTTTATTTCTTTGCAAATCTTCGCTGTCTTGATTGAAATGCTTTCAAATGTGAACCTACAAAATTATTTGATGTAAGATGGGGGATTAACGTCGTTTTTTTTGTGTTCTACGTAAGTTAGAGTCTGGTAATCTAATCATTAATAAAGGGGCAATGTAATTTCCCTGGGGTCCACAAACAAAATTATTTGTTGGTTAACCTAATAAGCTAATCTAAGGAGGAAAAAACAGTGCTTGCAGCTTCCAATCATAAAATGTGTGGACAAATAAAAGTGATTCCTTTTACGCCCCACATAACTGATCCAAAGGAAGACATAAAATGTAGTAAATTTGTGATTTTATATTTGTTTTTGACGTTTCTCAGTAAAAAAAAAAAAACTTTGGCCAAGGGGTGCCGTGAGAAAAATTATAATACAGTTTGTTTGGTATTTTTTATCTTCGAAAAAGTTTGTGATACACTGGACTACTCTTTCAAATAAGGATGCCCCTATGTGACATAGGGGGTGTGGTATGATTCACCGACAGTCGGGATCCCGACTGGCCGGTCTCAGACAGCGTGGCCAGCGCAATAAAGCCCCTTGCAGGCTCGCTGCGCTCGCCACGCTGCGGGCACGGTGGGGGGTCGTGGACCCCCACGAGGGAAAATAGCCGACGGCTGTCGGGAACCCGGCCGTCAGTGTTTTAACAGTCGGGATCCCGACTGTCGGGACCCCGCCCGGCAGCCGACATAGGTCAGTATGTGGGAGAAAGGGCCCGATGTGTCCTTCTACCCATTCTTCTACCATTTTTCCACCAAATTCCCAGGTCTGATCTATGATTTGGACCACCATTCCAAGCAGAGTTGGTCCCTGGCCTTACCCCTTTCCCACTGCGGCAAAGACCAGGGATATTCCCTGTTTGGCACCATTTACGCTGCATATTAGGTGCAGTTTATTTTGGCCAGCGCTCCAAATGGCAAGAAATCCTGCAAATAGAACTACCAGGAATGTGGCCATAGTCCCGTTAGGCCATGTCACATCAATGGGGTTGCCTTATGTCACGATGAGGACCAGCATTACGAAAGCTGCTGCATTGAACCCAGGCGCCGGTGCACACCACCACCAAGCATCTCTGTGGACTGCAGTCCCACCATGTCCCCTAACCTACAGGTGATCATCAGACAATAGAGAAAGGGGCCACATAATTTTCAATTTTAAAACGTTTTCAAATGTGTGGTTGTTCCCACATGTGCATGTGTCATTTTGGGAGTAATAGCAGACTTCTAGCCCATACATGCAAAATGTATGCTTTTCATAACACATGGTAATAGAGTCTGTGGCGTTCTTTTATAACTGTGGGTGCACCTGAATTTATGTAAACCAAGTAGGAGGGAAGATCTGGATTATCTTTCTGCAGTATAGTATGGGTGCTACCTTTTGGGGGTACCTAGTTTGAAAGCACTTACTCCCATTTTTTTCAAATGAAGAACCCACCACCTTTAACCGACGGTTATGGCAATATAGGGATTAGAGTAGCCAGGCCTTTCATTAATGTAGACAAGCCGGACTTGTTGGCCACTTTTTTATTTGCAGACAATGAATCCCCCTCATCAACAGTAGGGAATAGATTAAACGGAGTCCAATGTTCCCTCTAATTTTACGAAGGCTGTGTGCGGCTAAAGATTTTGGCTGTGCAACTTTGGAATGAAATTTACATTTTTGTGCGTCACTTAATATATAACTGGAAAATGACGTTTGGCATTTGTGTTAACTTTACTTCAAAATTATATTAAACATTTAAACATTCAAAATAAAACACACAATGTAGTTAATGGGTGAAACACACATTAATTGAGTCCACAACTGCAAAAAGGGACCACTGCTGCTTTGTGCGCTCAGTTGTAATGTCTGTGCGCACGCTCGTCAAGGTGTGTGCGCGCGCACAGCTTAGAGGGAACACTGACGGAGTCCCAAGAATAAATCACAAGAGACCTGTATTCTTCATAATATTGACAATAACAAACTGCAACTTTAAGTGGCCATACAGAATTTTAACTCCTACCTAAACACAAGTTGCAGATTGTGTAGTTACAGTTACTTTTGACTTACTATGTCAGTAAACCAAAGCAGATTGGAGTCTGGAAAGACAGTGAACATTCCATATATAGGGTTTAACAGTTCCTTGAGAAGCAACAGAAAGAATTCTTTAGTAACGCCTCCATCATCCACAGCCTCTTCACCATCAAATATCACCTGTAAGTCAAGATATATGCATAAGACACTAACACAGGGTTCACTTGAATGCATATTTATGTGTTCGATGACAATCCATGACTTCTGTGGACAAAAATGTATGCATGTGTTTGCACAGGAGCTAATACAGGTTGAGTATCCCTTATCCAAAATGTTTAGGGCCAAAAATTTTTATAAAGGATTTTTACGGATTTTGGAATACCTGTATAAATACTTTTATCCACACTTACCTGGTCCCCTGTCGGTGCCCAATGGTCCCCCGACGTCCACGGCAGACTTCAGCATCCTTCTCAGCAGCATCTCTGGTCCCAGGGGTGCATTGCGCGAATGCGCGGGCGTCACCGGCTCGCCCGCGCATTCCCGCAATGCACCCCTGGGACCAGAGATGCAGCTGAGGAGGATGCCGAAGGCTGCCGTTGATGTTGGGGGATGAGGTAAGTATGGAAAAAGAGGCTGTGGGAAAAAATCAAACCAAAAAAACGAAATATTCTGAGATACCACGGTTTTCGGAATATTTCGGTTTTTGGAATATACGGATAAGGGAGTCTGGACCTGTATATTAAACATACATGGCTCAGAAAAGTAAAAAAGAATGACCATTTTTCAACAGCAATAGCAACAAAACTTTTACAGCCCCAACAATATAAAGCCTTGGTACTTGTGTAGTTTCACGGCGCTAGCGCACGCCTGCTCTAGCTTTGAATCCTCGCAGCTTGCCAAATTGCCTTACGCGAGCGTGGCGCCCGCTTTTTCTAGCTTTGATTTCTGGCAGCTCACCAGCTGCCTTACTTGTGTAGTTTCTCACTTGCATTTGTACTTCCATAGAGAAATAGACTCTCTGCAAAACGCTAAGAAGGGTCTATCTAAATTTAGTTGGGTATATGGGCACATAGGGGTGCAGTGTGCAAAACACTATTAAACCTGTTCACAATGACACTAGTCGACGTAACAGCTGTCGAATAAACCTTGTTTATTCCCCCATCCACGCCATCCCGAAGCGTGGCGACGCGGATTACTTCACATGTATTCCAGCATCCGCTCACCACGCATCGGGCTCGGTGGCTGGCTGCCTGCCCTCGCCACACTTTATAAAATTTAACTCTACGCCGACGTGGATAGTGGGGGTATGAAAAGGTCGGGAGGACGTGTATCGCGTCCGCTCGCCATGCTTCGGAATGACGTGGATGAAGGGGGTGTTTCAGGAACACATTCACACCTGCAAAATCATACACCCGAGACAGTAATGACGACATGTGTTAACTGTTTTTTAGTGAATGATAAAGAAGATGAATGAGGAAAAAATTTTAAGAACAATAAAAGACATAAAAAAGAAGAAAATCTAGAAAGAAGTAATTAAGGAACTGCAGTGTCATCATCAGCACTTGAACTGGAAGCAGCTGCTGAAGTGGACGCTGTGGACTCTGGCTCTGCGGCGTCGACAGTCTACTTGGGGGAGCAGGGTCAGTGCATGCAGGATGCACTTGAAGGGGTCCTCTGCACCTACGCTCTTCCTCCAGATGAACTGCTGGAGATACGAGTCCAGGTGATGATGCACGGTCCCCCTTTGGCGCTTATTGCGCCATTTGCACGATCCTCACAGTCTTTCGATATTTTGGGTGTGAACCCCGGTGTCCGGATCCACGAAGTGGTACCGGGGGTTCACCCTGGCGTGCTAGTACCCAGTCTGCTCCAACTGCTGTGTGTTATGCGCCCTCCAGCAGTCGCTGTAGATAGTGGTACCCGGTTCCACGTGGGTCTCATTGGCAGCCATTAGCGTGCTGGCATCACGCCTCTCCACTGCCATGATAAAGCACTGGCCTATCTCCCCCGAGATGCCCCGAAGACCCACTGCTGAGGCAGCATGTGGCCAACTTGGCTATGTCCCTGGACGTAGAGGCTCTCGTCCACCTCCACGATGGTGCCTAGGCTGCGATAGCAGATCATCAGTACAGGCCTCCCAAATTGAATTATTGTACATGACTGTCGTCTTCTGCGATATGCCCAGGTGATGCTCGCAGAACCGGATGCTGGTCAGCTCTTCAGCCCAGCAGTACACAAAGCGGATCAGGGTGACAAATGTCAGATGACACCCATTGAACCACTGTGCTGACGCTGACCTTTTTCCAGCAGCTGCGGATATGGCAGTGCCACACCCGCTCCCTCACACTCAGCCTCATGGGGTGACAATTGGGGCAGGTCTGGCTGTGTGACAGGAATTGGTGGCCCTGCAGGAATGCCACCGCCTCCTCCTCCGTCTGGGGCGAAAAGAAGATAATCAGGTTCGCCATCATGTAAGTCAGTCTCTCACACAATCCTACAGCTGACTGACTACGCTAACTGCGTACCGCTCTGACTGACTACGTTACATCACACAATCCTACAGCTGACTGACTATGTTAAGTGCGTACCGCTCTGAATGATAACGTTGCGCTCACTGCCTCCGACAGGGACGCTACGCTGACTAAGGTCGCGGGGACACGATAACTGCAGCTAAAAACACTATCTATGCTGACTAAAGAGGTCGCGCTCAGCTAAAAACAGTAGCTAAGAGAAGTAAGGCAGTTTGGCAAGCTGGCAGGATTCAAAGCTAGAGCGGGCGTGCTCTGGCGCCGTGAAACTACACAAGTACCTAAAGCCTCTCCTACCTTCAGAGGCTTCTTCAAGTCTATGTCAGAGTAAATACTGAGTTCCCTCAAAGCATCGGCCACCAGGCTTGTCCTCCTGACGTGCAGCACCAGGAAAGGGTTCTTGGCCAGCATCGGCTCCAGAGAGAGGAGCATAAAGACATTTTGCAGATTGGCACCATTTATCGCCACCTATAAAGAGAACATTATGTCCTAGCATTAATTTGAGACTGTACATTATGAAGAAGCATGATACTGGGCACTGGTATCATCTAAGCACTGGGTAATTCTAACTGCATGGGGTCTTTCAAGCACCATACAAGCTGAATATAGGTCCCCCTCCTACACCATCTTACAATCTGGACAAGGGCACCACTTGTACATCCTTAGTTCCAGCCCTGCAACGCATAGCTTGTAGTCAGTATACTAGTATAGGAATATATAATGTAAAGCGCTGTCCCGATTAGGTACCTTTAGCCATATACTTTCATTTTACAATAAACATATCGCCCATCACATACCTGCATCTGCAGCTCGGCATCGCTCTGTAACATTTTGGTCTTGGCTTGAGCATCAAAGACAAATGGATAAGAGCAAAGTGTCACAGAGTCCTGGAGAGAGAACGAGAAAACATACTAACATTGAATTTAAGTGAAAAATATGAATAAGTTAAAAAGTGAATAAATAAAATTAATTTGAAAAATGGATATTTAAAACTATAACAAATTCATTATAAATAAATTGCTGCAAAAAAGTCTGATGGATCAAAAATGATACAGAGAAATAACCTCCTAGGCTCTTTCACTACTGCAAACCATATAGGAGGTGGTCCTCTCTTGATGATAAGTCGGGGCAGACTATACAGTAGGTAGTGTCAGGGATGCTATGACTGATGCCATAAAATGTATTATTAGGTTACACATTAATTATACTATACTCCTCTAAATCCCATTAAAATGGGTCTGTGTGACAGCTCTTCCTGCCCAGTATGTGGTTCTTGGTATATGTTCTAGGCCTACACTGGGGAGCACAGCTTCTGGTTGGATTATGTGAATGCCTAGTAGACTATTCCTATGGTACATCCTTTGGATACTAAGGGGGTATTCAATCTGGGATTCCAACTGTTAGATGTTCCGACAAATGGAATCCCAGGCCATTTTCGGTAATCTCAACCGAAACTTGACAGTCGGAATTCAATGTTCCGACTGTCAAGTGCCAGAAAGACCAAGGATTGGAGAAAACAGATGCAGACTGTTGAAAAATGGCCGTGAAATTAACAATTCGCACCCATTTCCCACAAAACAGATCTGGTTTGTTTTAAAGTTGGATCTATTTGGTCAGAAACTGCCTTCAATGCTGTCAGAAATGGCAGTATTGAATAGACAGGGTGTGCCATTTCCACTGGCAG
Organism: Crinia signifera; assembly: GCF_055691185.1. Taxonomy (NCBI): domain Eukaryota; kingdom Metazoa; phylum Chordata; class Amphibia; order Anura; family Myobatrachidae; genus Crinia; species Crinia signifera. The sequence goes on from NC_139217.1 coordinate 198,350,459, forward strand.
AAATAGCAGCTGGGATTAAACACCCCCCTAAGGGGTTTATCTAAGAAGGGAGTTCTATTTCTATTTTAGATGTTGCTATATGCAACCAATCAGATGCTATCTATTATCTTCTAGAAGGTGCTAAATAAATAAGAAGATTCTGATTGGTTGCCCATAGTAACATCCCATCTGCACCAGAAAATCCCTCTCTCGAATAAAATTCTATGCTGAATGGTATGTTCCTGTGTGGATGCAGAGCACTTCACCTGATCAGAGTACAGTACACCCACAATGGCTGTGGAACCCTGCTATACCACAACTGCTTAGGTGCTCAAGCACCCAACATGCCATACACAAATTGTACACAGCTTGGCCTGTTGGTACATTCTGCACTACAACACTCCAATACTGCCGTGAGTGTAAAGAAGGCCATACACTTCTGCAATGTCTCGCAGCATTGTATGTCCATCTGAGCCACCTGGGACCTTCTAAAACATTGAATGTGGCTTTTCCACATGCAACCCCATCAGCTGCCGCACACACGATCTCTGGATCACATCTAATGCACATGGTCCGATCCGTTGGAATCGGTCACCATCCCAATAGGCTGTGCGCCAATATACAGCTTCCTCTTGGGAGCCTTCTACGGTTTTCATATCCTGCTGTTACTTACAATGTTGGGGACTAATGGTGCCTATCTTTTGTATAATTTACTTGTGTTCAATGCGCATGAATTATGAATTAGCAGCCTGCTATATTCCCAGAGGAGGGATACCGTCCTCCTTAGACTGAATACTTAGAAAGAAAAATTTGGGATAGCTTGGCGCACATTCATAAATAAAATGTGAGTTGTTCAAATTTAAAAACAACAATTTATTGAATGTTAAAATACATACACAATACACCAGGACACTTTAAAACACTGGGAATAAATACAGATATTTGACCTCACCCTAAATGATGTTTGCGGTGGGCTTTCTCTTAAAGCAATAAGACCTGCGGAACCACCGCAGAAGGCTTGAGGGTAAGGGTCCCAGGAGAAAGTGCAGAGTGCGTCCTTTCTAAAAGTGTCCAAGTGGCAAAAGAAGTGCAAGTGCACTGGCAGATGAAACAGCAACGCGTTTCGGAGAATGCCTCTCCTTCCTCAGGCTGTGTAAGACGCCTGTGCTGTGGGAGGTAATTTATACCCCTTTACTCCTAACAAACCACCAATGAACGTTTGCGGGCGATTTCCGCAATTTTTGCCGCTACCGGAAGTGGCTTGCGTTCCAGCAGTCACTTCCGGTTGCGTTCCACCTTGCTTCTGCTTCCGGTAATACGTTTTGCAGGCGCCGCTCATTACAGGCAGTTGTCTTTCTTTCTTTTAGGTTTCTCCGATTCCATACATATTCTCTCTCGCCCGGAGATCCCAGTAGTTGATCCTTGTATGTTGTGTTTTCATTTTTCCCCCTTTTATTCACGCTGGATGTTACGGCCGCCATCTTTGTTATGGGCAAGGTGAAGGGCAAATTTTCTTCTGGCTTTTAAATACACAGATTCTTTTCATATTGCTCTCCTCACCTACTATGCCGTACTTTGTATTCCCGCATGGTCCATCCCTTTTACCGGGAGAGCAATGTTTCCATGCAGTATTTTTGATTCCAAGCATATAAAAAGGGAAAAATAGAAAAACATGTAAGATAAAGTGCATTATTGAAATAAAGTGCATAATAGTGAATTTGGACATCAGAAAATACATTTAAAAGAGATAAAAAGAGAGATAAAAAATGTCATTCCTCTAAAAACCATTTTAATTCAAAATCAACGTTGTGACCATTTGGTAAAAGCGTGTCTAAAAGGAAGATCCATTTCATTTTTAGCAAGATTTGTTTCTATGTCACGATTTTTCCAATGTGAGTTTACTTGCTGAATACCAATGAATCTGTTTATGGACCCTTCACACTTTTTATGGTGCTTAAGAAAGTGTTCAGACAAAGGGTGGGTGGTCGCACCTTTGCGGATATTATATATGTGCTCCGCTGACCTCAATTTAAGATTCCTTTTTGTTTTACCAATATATATCTTATTACAGTCACACTCCAACAAGTATATGACATTTCTACTGTGGCACGTAATAAATTGATTTATTTTATATTTAGTGCCATTCACTTCAAAACTGGTGGCCTTTTTTTCATATGGTTTATGTGTTGTTGTTTTGCACATAATGCAGGAACCACATCTATGGAAGCCCTTATTACGTTCGCTCCCATTTTGTTTTTCTTTTTTTTCCCAAAATATTTTTATTGAACCCTGTAAAGCAAGTTATGATACAATACATCCATACATAGATGATGACATTGAAATGACATTTGTGAGGGTCAAAAACTTTTTTTTTTTTTTTACTTTTGGAACAAATCACTATATAAATAGAAAGTGGAGTGGTCTCTCGAGACATCTAAATGAAAATGGCTGTAAATAGCCCAGTCGATAGTTTCTCGGCTGATATTTAAGGATGGATTCTCCATTTATCACCTGTACTATGTCATTGAATCAGTATAGTGATCAAAGAAACTTAGTACCTAAAACATAATTGAAAATAGTGATAAAACAGAATAGAGAAAAAATAAAAATAAAATAAAAACATAATGCACATATAGGCATATAAACATTTAGATCACCCGGTCCTACCTCAACATGGCAGGTGACCAGGCGTCTCATCAGAGCACCTGCCCAGCAACTGCCCCGGACCGTCGACCCATCCATGGAGAGATCCAATCAGTGTGTAAATAGCAAGGAAAAGATAGATTAAAGTCATGGAGTATATGAAGAAGCATGGAGGCGGAGGGAGAGGTGGTATGTGTCGAGGTCTGTATATGTGAGTTTAGTTGAAAATAACTGGAGGAGTATTCTGTAGGAGTTGGACGGAGTACCAGGATGTATTTTGGAAGCAGCCCTGGATAGCCTGTTTAGTACGGGCGGGGAGAGTTTGAATTAATTTGCTCCAACAGGCAAACAATTTAGGGGTCAGGAGTTCCTTATGGAGTGAGGTCTCCAGCCAGTCCATAGTGAATAGGAAAAGAAGGCGCGAGGTCGCCATGTCTAGTGAGGGGGATGAGGGTTGTATCCATTGTTGTAGAATTGCTTTTTTACCTACTGCTGAGAGAAGTACAATCAGTTTTTTGTCGTGTTTAGGTATGGCAGATTGGTCGGCAATATGTCCGAATAATGCCCAGGAATCTGTGCATTGGAATGATAGTTTAAGTGTGGTTGTGGCATAGTTATGTAACGCATGCCAGAAGGTCTGTACCTGGGGGCATTGCCAGAGACAATGATGTATATCGGCTTCTGATGTATGGCATTTTGGGCAATCAGATCTTTCTGCTGTACCCATCAGGTAGCAGCGCTTGGGCGAGTAATAGGCTCTATGGAAAATTTTATATAACATCTCCTGATAGGAGCTGGCTGGAATAAGTTTAAGGTTAATTAGAAAGGTGTCTAATATGGTCTCCGAGTCAAGGGAGGTTGACTGCGAAGCCCATTTGTTAAGTGACGGCAGATCAGTGTCCGGGTCTAGCTCTGGGCGTATGCGTCCATAGATAGTGGAGATGGAGTGTGTTTGAGTGCGGATTACTGAGTCTAATGGATTTGTGATATCTTGGGGTTTGAGTTTGGCCAGGACAGATCTAAGGTAATGAATAGCTTGAGTGTATGGGAATGCGTGGTTAGGTGAGAGGTTGAATCGTTGTGTTGCCTCCTCAAATGTAAGTGGGGTGTTAGAAGTGTTAAGTAGGTGTCGCAGACATGAGATTCCCTGAGAGCGCCAAGCCACAAAAGGGGATCCAGTGTCGCCCCCCTGAAATTCCAGGTTGCCCACCAATGGGAGGGACAGGGAATAAAAATGTTGTAAACCCAGAGACTCTCTCGCACATCTCCAGGCGTAGAAAGTGGAGGACAGCAGCGGATTATCAAATTGAGGACCTTTTAATTGTGATGGGCGTGCATGTAGCAGAAAATTGAGCGAGAGGGGAGAACATAACTGCGAGTCTAAGGCCGCATCGGTGAAAATGGCGGTATTATTCACCCAGTCTACCGCAAAGCGGAGTATACATGCCAGGTTATAATATTTTATGTTAGGCAGATTGAGACCACCCCTCTGAGATGTCTGCATCAATTTATAGAGGCTTATCCGGGGTCTTTTGGAGTTCTCATTTTGTTTTTCTGATAGGGCACTGCGCACTAGCAGATTTTTTATCGATGGTGCCCTTCTATAGATGAAATTTGTTTTTTTGGGGATATTAGTCCCCAAGACCGGATCATCTAATAAAATTCTCCAATTATTTTTAATAATGGATTCAACTTTTTTGTGGTGTGACCCGTATTTTATGAAGAATGCCCACTATTAAAAATAATTGGAGAACTTTATTAGATGATCCGGTCTTGGGGACTAATATCCCCGAAAAACCAAATTTTATCTATAGAAGGGCACCATCGATAAAAAAATCTGCTAGTGCGCAGTGCCCTATCAGAAAAACAAAATGGGAGCGAACGTAATAAGGGCTTCCATAGATGTGGTTCCTGCATAATGTGCAAAACAACAACACATAAACCATATGAAAAAAAGGCCACCAGTTTTGAAGTGAATGGCACTAAATATAAAATAAATCAATTTATTACGTGCCACAGTAGAAATGTCATATACTTGTTGGAGTGTGACTGTAATAAGATATATATTGGTAAAACAAAAAGGAATCTTAAATTAAGGTCAGCGGAGCACATATATAATATCCGCAAAGGTGCGACCACCCACCCTTTGTCCGAACACTTTCTTAAGCACCATAAAAAGTGTGAAGGGTCCATAAAAAGATTCATTGGTATTCAGCAAGTAAACTCACATTGGAAAAATCGTGACATAGAAACAAATCTTGCTAAAAATGAAATGAAATGGATCTTCCTTTTAGACACGCTTTTACCAAAAGGTCACAACGTTGATTTTGAATTAAAATGGTTTTTAGAGGAATGACATTTTTTATCTCTCTTTTTATCTCTTTTAAATGTATTTTCTGATGTCCAAATTCACTATTATGCACTTTATTTCAATAATGCACTTTATCTTACATGTTTTTCTATTTTTCCCTTTTTATATGCTTGGAATCAAAAATACTGCATGGAAACATTGCTCTCCCGGTAAAAGGGATGGACCATGCGGGAATACAAAGTACGGCATAGTAGGTGAGGAGAGCAATGTGAAAAGAATCTGTGTATTTAAAAGCCAGAAGAAAATTTGCCCTTCACCTTGCCCATAACAAAGATGGCGGCCGTAACATCCAGCGTGAATAAAAATGAAAACACAACATACAAGCATCAACTACTGGGATCTCCGGGCAAGAGAGAATATGTATGGAATCGGAGAAACCTAAAAGAAAGAAAGACAACTGCCTGTAATGAGCGGCGCCTGCAAAACGTATTACCGGAAGCGGAAGCAAGGTGGAACGCAACCGGAAGTGACTGCTGGAACGCACGCCACTTCCGGTAGCGGCAAAAATTGCGGGAATCACCCGCAAACGTTAATTGGTGGTTTGTTAGGAGTAAAGGGGTATAAATTACCTCCCACAGCACAGGCACCTTACACAGCCTGAGGAAGGAGAGGCATTCTCCGAAACGCGTTGCTGTTTCATCTGCCAGTGCACTTGCACTTCTTTTGCCACTTGGACACTTTTAGAAAGGACGCACTCTGCACTTTCTCCTGGGACCCTTACCCTCAAGCCTTCTGCGGTGGTGCCGCAGGTCTTATTGCTTTAAGAGAAAGCCCACTGCAAACATCATTTAGGGTGAGGTCAAATATCTGTATTTATTCCCAGTGTTTTAAAGTGTCCTGGTGTATTGTGTATGTATTTTAACATTCAATAAATTGTTGTTTTTAAATTTGAACAACTCACATTTTATTTATGAATGTGCGCCAAGCTATCCCCAATTTTTCTTTCTGACTAATGGTGCCTACACACAATGCAATGTAGAGGTATTCTCTATGCAATCTCACTCATCGCTCAGAAAATGACATCACTCCGTGTGTTGCTATCGCCCCAGCGATTAATATCCAGCATGCTGGATAAATCTAGTTAATCTCCGGGATCAGGGCCAGTGTTCTCAGTGGAGAACACTGGCCCTGAAAGATCGCTCAGCACACAGCATGCAGTCAACATCTAGTCAGACAATAGTGCCATGCAAGACTGCACATCGTCGTCACCGGGAGGGGCATAAACACGGAGTGATCCGTGCTTAATTTCTAAGCAATCTAGTCAGATCGCTTAAAAATAGCCCTCATATCACCCCCTGTGTATGTCCCTTTACAGTAACTGTATGGCACATATTTTTATAAACAGCTGTATTATTTTGGGCACAGCAAAATGTCATAGATCTCGCCTAAAGTCCAAGGCCTTAGGCCAAGGGTGGCCAAAGCAGTCCTCGAGATCTACCAACAGTCCACGATTAAAAATCACCTAGCTGCTGCACAGCTGTAGTCATTACTAACTGTCACATTTTCAAACATGCTGCATTCATCCACAGTTTGCCTGAAATACATGAACTGTTGCTAGATCTTGAGAACAGTTTTACCCATGAACTGGCCTCATAATGAGGTAGGTTTACAATTAATGTGAACACCATGAGCACTGCATGTTTGGTTTTACTCCTAAGAATCAGTTTGTTTAAGCTCACAAAGCACATACAGTATAAGCTAAAGTAAGGATGCAGGATGGCAGTTTTCTAGAGGCTTTACTGAATATTTAGAAAAGTAAAGTAAAATACATGTATATTATTCCTATTATCTGTAAGTAAAAAGAAAATACATTACAGTACCTGCAAAATCGAAGGGCGAACTTTCTGTAAAAAAATTAAAATAAAATAAATAAATAATTAATGAGTCAAGGTGCCCATACACGGTGAGATTTTTCCCATGCGTTTTGAACTCAATCGCATCGGATCGCACGTGCAATGCGATTAGAAGACAATACAAAAAGTACTGTGCGATGAGATGCATGCGGGAGTGCGCATCGCATGGTTCAATCGCACCCTGTATGGGCACCTAAAGAAAACCATAGGGTTATAATTGTGGTAAAGTATCATACATACTGTATGTCAACGCTTACACCAGTTCCCAGCAGTACATGACTAAGCTCCATGTAATTAAAATATTGGGAAACTAGGTATATCCAGCTTTCTAAATAGAAAACAGATACATCTGCACTCCAGTCTAAATACATTCAGTCAGAAACCCATTCCTCAATTAAACAAAACTGAATATGCATTTAAAACAAAATAGTTTAACACAAGTGTATGCTATTTAGGGCCGGATGTATCAAGCTTCAAAAAGTGATAAGATGGAGAGTGATAAACAGCCAGCCAATCAACTCCTAACTGCCATGTTAGAAGCTGTGTTTGAAAAAATTACAGGCAGGAGATGATTGGCTGATGTTTATCACTCTCCACTTTAAAACTTTTCAAAGTTTGATACATCTGGCCCTTAATGTGCAAATGTACTGGCCTTTTCTCTAACCTGACAATTTATGAAATGCTTATGGAAAATGGGAGGGAAAGTATACACATATCTATATTCATTAAAAAAGTTTTATTTTTAGGTTGCCTTGTGTGGCTCAAGTGTGTGTAATGTCTTCTTTAAAGCCAATTAATTTACAGTTTTAAGAGTTTAATTAGCAGGAATGCTGTAGGGTTTGTGGTGCAGTCCTGAATAGAATATGGGAATAAGGAAAAGAGAAATGCTGCAGGTAATGCCATACATTGAGAACACCATGACATGAAGTACAAGGATGTGTGAATGCAGACTCTGGCACATACCAGTCCTGCCTGGTTAAGGAACCACGTGAGGTAATCTTCTTGAATGTCCACCAAACTGGATATCTCAGGGATGTAGAATTTATCGTGTTCTACATGTCTCACCTTCACATTTACCTAGGTTATAAATCATTACATTAACATGTAGGAGAAGTAACAATTAATAAAACAATTATGAATGACTGCCAAGTCCATTAAAAGAAAGGACTGAGCAAAATGTGGATTTAAATATTATTTCAGTGCCAGAAAAATGAATGTACCGATTCAGACCAGAACTTAAAATTAACAGGAAGCCTAATGTGCACAGAAGAACTACAGTACCCCCCCCGCAGTTAGACAAACTCTTCTATACAATGCTGAGGGGGAATATGAATAGCTCGCCACAATTTTCTAAATCACAGAACTATGTGGTTGTCTAAACCCAGATTCCTGTAAATAAAGCTATTTATAATCACCTTATGCAGCTTTTCAAGGAGCCTGAGTGCGGCGGTGATGTAGTTGGTAAACAGTACAGGGATCAGCAGGGTTTTGTGTCCAGTCAGCAGATAGACCACTGCTCCCTTATACAGGTCAATTAGCCTGAAGAAGTAGTTTGGGCAAACCTGAGACCACCAGTTATCTGTAAGGACAAATATTTTAATAACATAACAGTTGATTTTAAGAAGAACTAGTGACTGTAGAAGACATTATAGTATGTTAGACACACCAGGAAAACATAGGAGGTTGGCTCCTTTCCTGTGGTGGAGAGAGAACTTGGGATCAATCATACTTGCCTCAGCTTCCCCGAGATTATATTGAATGATAAAATGGGCCACTTATGTCATTTAGGGGGAAATTTACTAAAGGAAATTTGTAAAAAATAGGTGTATTTGTATCCAGAAATACACTTATTTTTTACATTTACTATGCCGAAAATACTGCAATTCATATTCGTATTGATAGCACATCAATACGAACACGAATTGCCGTATTTTTGGGATAGTAAATGTCAAAAATAAGTATATTTCTGGATACACATACACCTATTTTTTACAAATTTCCTTTAGTAAATTTCCCCCTTAATGTCTTTAAGGGACAGATAAACTTGCTATAACTTCAAATAGCATTTCCAGTATATGCAAGTGGAAGATTCTATTCATGAGATCATAATTAAAGTAGTTAAAAGTCTTCCACTAAAAATGCATTGCAATCTGAAATTCCAATTTCACTCCACATCTAAAAACATATTGTTAACTCAATGTTGCATTTTAAGTATGTGTGACACAGTGTTGGTGTTCGAAACTACACTGTATTCAATTGTATCTAGATCACTATTGCTTATAAATTGTATCATTTGTAATTGATGGGATGGATGAACATCTACTTAAAAATATACAGAAAAAATCTTTACTTTCTATAGTCTATTTGGTACTTGTTTCCTAGCATGGCGCCCACGATTTTGATTGTATTGATCGGGTCGGAAAAATCGTGTCGATCGCATGCCAACCAAATCGCATGCGATGCGTCCGACCCGATTTTTACATTGGAATTAATGTAAAATGGTCCCTGAGACTTGATTTTACATTGACTTCAATGTAAAAAGCCCCAAACCCCCCCATTCTAAAAGCAAACCCCCCCTGATGGTTAAAATGGCCCCCCATTGTTAACACCACCCCACTATTGACGCCAACCCAGAGCGCGGCGAGCGCAGCGAGCCCGCGAGGGGCGGCGGTACGCGTCCTCCGACCTTTTCATACCCCCACTATCCACGTCGGCGTGGAGTTGATGTTATATAGTGTGGCGAGCGCAGCGAGCCACCGAGCCCGAAGCGTAGCGAGGGGACGCGCATAACTTCACAGGTATACGCTGCGCTCGCCACGCTTCAGGCTTGGTGGCTCTCCACACTATATAAAATCAACTCCACTTGCATTTATTTAATTAATCTTCCCCCAAAAAACAGTAACTTATAATTAGGTAATAATTTGTTGCCAAAAGTGGTGGCGGTACTTGTTTAGTTTCATGGCGGCAGATAAATCGCATGCGATTTTGTACCTGTTCATAACCCCACTATCCACTATGCATGGAGTTGATTTTATTTTAGTATGGCGAGCCGCGCGGATTACTTTACATGTATTCTGCATCCCCTTGCAGGGCTTGCTGCGCTCGGCACGGAACACATGTAAAGTAATCCGCGTCCGCTCGCCACGCTTCAGACTCGGTGGCTCGCTGCACTCACCACACTATATAAAATTAACTCCATGCGTAGTGGATAGTGGGGTTATGAACAGGTACAAAATCGCATCAAATCGCATGCGATATAGCTTCCGGCGTGAAACTAAACAAGTACCGTGGTCGCACTACATTATTTTTGGAAGAATGATAATTTCCCCATGCTGCCCCAGCTGACAAACACACACACACACACACACACACAACTGCAATAATTCCAAGTTACCCCATGCAGCTTTCACTCTTTACTCTGCAATATAATGAACCCATCCTGCGGTCATAGTTTACTGTATTGTACCATCTCATGACCTATTACTACTACTATTTGAACCTAAAATATATCACGTACTGCACAGACTTTATTGCCCTGCGGTAAAAACTGAGGTCTAGATATAATCCTGCCATTTTGAAGAGCATTTATTTTAGCGTGTTACCAGCGATATCTGTATTAAATCTCAGAACTCTTAGAGAAGTTTGGCACTACCCCTATAAATACTGCTGATATGAAAAGTAACTTGAATAAATTGTTAAGCTCAGACCTAAAATACATAGCTATCACATTTCTCATGTCAGGATCATCCATAAAGTTAGGCTTACCCAGCACTTTGCTTGGGTTGGTATCCAGTCTTAAGATAGCCATGGCTAATGGAAGAGTCAATGTTATGTAATGCTTGGAGTCCTGGAGCAGAGGGAATTCTGGGAGGATGAGGTAAATCCGCATTGCTTCTACATCTGGTGGAGAGCTTGACAGCTGTGGTATCAAAAAACTTTCAAAGCCCTTAAGGATCTAATGAAAATAAAGCATACTTGAGTCAAACTCTAATTTGTACAACATAACCAACAATTAGTTTTTTTAAGTTAGGAGAGGAAAGCACAAACTGTATACAGAATAACCTACAGAATATGGTCAAATTGTCAAGTGTGGATATTTTGGAGGGTAAACATACAAAGATAGGCTTCAGTCACAGTTGTCTGGTGTTTGATTCAGTAGCATGGAGAAAATGAAACTCATAGATAGGTGAAGAAAAATCATGGTCAGATGAGTCTGCATGGGACATGGAAGTAGTGGGAGCTAAGGAAAAGGGAGATTGGATGGATGATTCCTGATATCAATCCTGGGACCTAAACACCAAACTAGATTGTTTGGGATTGAGATAGGAGATAAGCTAGTTCCCAGGAGTGGGGTTCTATTGTGGATCTCAGACCGTACAATTTTTCCCTTTAGCATTGTTGTTAACAATGTAAGCGTAATGCATTTTGGAAATTAACTATATACATGCAATATTTATTGTCAAGAAAGAACATTATGTTGTTTCCAAGCACATGCCTTTGGTACGTGGCTGCACAAGATTTGTAGGATCAAGTACAACCTTTATTATTATATTGTCACATATACATTCTACAACACACAGATTGTCAAACAAATGTGGACACCAGGAATGGCACATTACCTGCTCCAGTAACCTGGAATGATGGGCACTCATTAGCATCTCAAACAAAACTTTGATGGAAAGCATATCAATTCCTGGGATCTTGGGACTTGTCTTAAAATGCTCATCATTTCTGTAAGTATTGAACAGCACACGTTGCTCCACAAAGCAGAGATGAAGACATTTCTTAAGTATAGATATTTTTTAATGGCATACACAGACAAAACAAATAGATGTAGATTATTACTATAGGCAGAGTAAACAAATTGCATATTATATGCTAGAACGTGAGCTTTAAGACCAATGGGGTTGCTTCATATATACATATTACAAAAATTGAGGACATCAGGTGCTCCATTCCTTATGTGCAGGAATCTACATTATATATTTGAAGGAACAAAACTTTAATTGTTCTTGCTAATGTTAGGAAATATTCACAGATGAAGCAAGGGTTAAAAGGAGCAGATGCTACCACTGACCATGTCCCTGTATCACATGAATAGTATTTGTTTGATATGGTGTAAGACCGAAGATGTATTATTACTATAACAAATGTCTGTGCTACAGAAATGATTGCAACATTGATGTTATAAAAGGTGACAAGTGATTTTAATACTTACTTCTTCTCCAGGAAACTCCCATTCCAGCATGCTGATGAGGAGAGTGTTTGTACAATGCCACTATTACATAAGAGACAGAGGAGAGAGAATACATAAAGTCACAACTTGAGTATGTCACCTTCTTAAATGTGCACGCATGATGCATGTTCACTGACCAGATTCTCTAATAGTCCTTACTTTAGGGTGCGATCCTCCGCTGAGACTGTTGGAGGTATGCCCAGCAATACTGGTATGTTTAGGGTAGCACAGTTTTATCTGAGCGTACATGTCCTGGGACAGTGCTGCCCCAAATGCTTATGAGGGATAATTCAATGTTTTAGGAATGGGTTGCACTGTGTCCAAATTGCCCTAATTCCCATACTTCAAATATCATAGGGGTAAATTTACTAAGATGGTAGTAAATTTGAAAATGGGATGTTGCCGATAGCAACCAATCAGATTCTACTTCTTATTTGTAGCACCTTGTAGAAGATAGTAGATAGAGCACTAAGCTTCAAAAGTTGTAAAATGGAGTATTAAACAGCTAGCCAATCAGCTCCTACCTTTCAAGACTGTTTGACATGTCAGACAGGACCTGATTGGCTGGCTGTTTATCACTCTCCATTTTATCACTTTTGAAGCTTAGTGCATCTGGCCCAGAATCTGATTGGTTTTTAGTAAATGTACCCCATAGAATGTAATATAATGCACATATCGAAGAAGGTTACAATTCTATAGTACAAAAAGCATCCTCCCCATTAGTCATATAGGCAGCAAACTTGATTTAAACTGTGGCTATAGTTCTGTATATGAACTGTGCCTGCTTTCTTAATACGCAAGAGATTTATCAAAGCTACTGTAGGAGTGAGATAAAGCGGACATATAAAGCCAATTACCACCTAACAGCCATGTGCAGGCTGTGCTTGAAAAATAACAGCTAGGAGCTGATTGGTTGGTACTTTATCTGCACCCAAGCTATGATAAATCTCCCCCATTATTGAAAAAAAAAAAAGAAAATTATGTTGCTTGGATACCTACTTGACTGTATTGGAATTAGTATTGTCCAACAGCTTCTGCCTCCACATATCAATGGTCTCACTGTTTATCGCGCTGGTGTAACTGTTTTTGCAGGAGCGGAAGTCATCAGTGGGTTTGGGGTTCTAAAATAGGACAAGAACATTAATGGAAGTGGAAAGAATAAAAACTACAGATAAATCTAAATTTGTGCAGCCTATACTGTAGAGCCGTGAATGGTGGTGCTATGGCTCACTTTCAAGAATTACACTTCCTTAAATAGTATAAAAGAAAGTCCATGAAGTCGTATGAACGCACTTATCTCGATAAACGCTGGACTGATTTTTGTGCAGTTTTCACTATTATGTAATGCAGTTCTCGAGAAAGGGTTATGTATATTAACCATCAGCCAATCACTTATAGAAGCCAAGCAACAGCGATTTTAGTGTAAAATCACTGTGGCAGGGGCATGTAGTGTGTGTGTGAGAAGACTCAGCGAGGGGCGGGGTGGCCGGGTGACGTCATCACACCTGGGAACAGCCACGGACAGGACTCTGTCTGGTCGCTGCCAGCGCTCAATCTCCAGGAAGGGAAGGGGCGCTGCTGCTGGATGTGGCTGACTGGCCGGCGGATGTCACGTGGCGTGGTGGTGGGGTGTCTGGCTGCGGCTGGCTGGGTGCTTGGTTTCGGCAGCAGTAGTAATAGTCAGGATGGAAAGTAGCCAGGAGCCGGTAAGGGGCCTGGGCAGAGGGGCATTGCGACAAGCGGAGTGGATGGGCTGACTGCACAGTCTGTGTCAACGGGGAGTGAGAGGCCGGAGAGTGACTCCCCTTCCCAGGCAGCATGGGTAAAGTACCACAAGCCCTGAAATTGGGAGGGGGACAGTGGCTGTTGTGGTGACACATACCCTAGGAGGGGGTGCCTTATTCTGTCACTAATACCCAAGGGGGTAACCAATTTAGTTTATACGGTCACTTACATCATACCATTTATATACTGAACTAGCGACCTGCCCCTGATTTGCACGGGTAATTTCTTCTAATAATGGTGATGTACCCATGCAAAGCAGGGGAGGGTTGCTTGTATAAATAGAATAAATATTTTAGCAAGTTACCACAGATAAACGTATGTTAAATTATGTAATTGTGGGGAAGAAGATATTCCAATTTTTGACTATTTCAGACTTTAATGCATAGGTGCAGCATAATTTGGTCAATAAATATAGGCCAGTTATCAGGTGAATTTCTCCTTTAAAAAGCGGATTAGTGGGCTATATGATGTGGGACAGACACGTGGAGGTGGTGTAGTGACGGGATGGGTGTTCTGAACTTGTAAAAACAACTGGCATTGCTAACTGGATCTTGCATTTCTTGGGTGCAAAAGAAGAGATATGCCAGCGCTGGCTGTAGACAATAAATTTTAGATGGTTCTCTTAAATAAAAATATTTATTACCTCAAATAATATATAATGTAAAAAGCAATATAATATAACTAAGACAATGCTCACACAAAATATAAAAATAAAAAACTATCAAGTAGTCGCCTAAGCAATATCAGAGGAGGTATATTCAATAAAAAAGATTTTTGTATGATTGAAAAAAAAGTCACTCATTAACCCCTTCCTGACACAGCATGTTTTTGCCTTCCTGACAGAGCCCTTTTTTTCAAATCTGACATGTATCACTTAAGTGGGGATAACTTTTTTTTGCTTTTACTTATCCCAGTGATTTTGAGATTGTTTTCTCGTGACACATTGTACTTCAAATTAGTGGTAAATTTGGGTCGATACAGTCTGTGTTTTTTTGTGAAAAATACCAAAATGTCGTAAAAAAATGGAAAATTTAGCAATTTGCAAAATGTTAAATTTTCTGCTTGTGAGACAAATAATCATACCACTCAAAATAGTTAATAACTAACATAGACCATATGTCTACTTTATGTTTCCATCATTATTTCAACTTCCTTTTAATTTTTTTGGACACTAGGAGGCTTACAATATGAATAGCAAATTTTCAAATTTTCAAGAAAATTTCAAACACTGATTTTTTTTAGGGACCAGTTCAGTTCTGATGTGACTTTGAGGGACTTGTATGTGAGACACCCCCATAAATGATGCCATTTCAAAAACTGCACCCCTCACAGTATTCAAAACAGCATTTTGGAAGTTTGTTAACCCTTTAGGTGTTTCACAGGAATTAAAACAAAGTGTAGGTGAAATTTCAAAATTTCATTTTTTTTGCAGATTTGCAATTTTAATACATTTTTCTAAGGAACACAGTAGATTTTACTAGAGAAATGTGACTAAAAATTGATTCCCCCAATTCTTTTGTTTTCATAAATATCCTATATGTGGCCCTAGTGTGCATGTTGACCAAACCACAGGCTTCATAATAAAAGGAGCACCTACTTGATTTTGGAGCCTCCTTTTTATGAGATTATTTTTTAGGCACCATGTAGGTTTCTAGGCACCATAAGATGCTAAAAGTTAGGAACCCCCCCACAAGTGACCCCATTTTGCAAACTACACCCCTCAGGGAATTCATCTAGGGGTATAGTGTACATTTCAAACCCCCAGGGGTTTCACCAATTGTGGTACAACTGGGCAGTGAAAATGAAAAATTAATTTTTTTACACAAAAATGCAGTTCTGGCTCCAAATTTTTCATTTTCACAAGGAATGAAGGAGACAAAGCACCCCAAAATCTGTGCCCCAATTTCTCCCGAGTACGGCAATGCCTCACATGTGACCAAAAAATACCATTTGGGTGCATGGCAGGACTCAGAAGGGAAGGAGTGATTTTTGGATTTTGCAGCTCAGATTCTGGTGGAATGTTGGTGGGTGCTATGTTGCATTAGCAAGACCCCCGAAGCACCAATACAGTGGAACCCCCCCACAAGTGACCCCATTTTGCAAACTACACCCCTCAGGGAATTCATCTAGGGGTATAGTGTACATTTCAAACCCCCAGGGGTTTCACCAATTTTGATACAACTGGGCTGTGCAAATGAAAAATTACATTTTTTACACAAAAATGCAGTTCTGGCTCAAAATTTTTAATTTTCACAAGGAATGAAGGAGACAAAGCACCCCAAAATCTGTGCCCCAATTTCTCCCGAGTACGGCAATGCCTCATATGTGACCAAAAAATACCAGTTGGGTGCATGGCAGGACTCAGAAGAGAAGGATTGATTTTTGGATTTTGCAGCTCAGATTCTGGTGGAATTTTGGTGGGTGCTATGTCGCATTAGCAAGACCCCCGAAGCACCAATACAGTGGAACCCCCCCACAAGTGACCCCATTTTGCAAACTACACCCCTCAGGGAATTCAACTAGGGGTATAGTGTACATTTCAAACCCCCAGGGGTTTCACCAATTGTGGTACAACTGGGCAGTGAAAATGAAAAATTACATTTTTTTACACAAAAATGCAGTTCTGGCTCAAAATTTTTCATTTTCATAAGGTATGAAGGAGACAAAGCACCCCAAAATCTGTGCCCCAATTTCTCCCGAGTATGGCAATGCCTCACATGTGACCAAAAAATACCAGTTGGGTGCATGGCAGGACTCAGAAGGGAAGGAGTGATATTTGGATTTTGCAGCACAGATTCTGGTGGAATTTTGGTGGGTGCTATGTCGCATTAGCAAGACCCCCAAAGCACCAATACAGTGGAACCCCCCCACAAGTGACCCCATTTTGCAAACTACACCCCTCAGGGAATTCATCTAGGGGTATAGTGTACATTTCAAACCCCCAGGGGTTTCACCAATTTTGATACAACTGGGCAGTGAAAATGAAAAATTACATTTTTTTACACAAAAATGCAGTTCTGGCTCAAAATTTTTCATTTTCATAAGGTATGAAGGAGACAAAGCACCCCAAAATCTGTGCCCCAATTTCTCCCGAGTATGGCAATGCTTCATGTGTGACCAAAAAATGGCAGGACTCAGAAGGGAAGGAGTGATATTTGGATTTTGCAGCACAGATTCTGGTGGAATGTTGGTGGGTGCTATGTCGCATTAGCAAGACCCCCAAAGCACCGATACAGTGGAACCCCCCCACAAGTGACCCCATTTTGCAAACTACACCCCTCAGGGAATTCATCTAGGGGTATAGTGTACATTTCAAACCCCCAGGGGTTTCACCAATTTTGATACAACTGGGCAGTGAAAATGAAAAATTACATTTTTTTTACATAAAAATGCAGTTCTGGCTCAAAATTTTTCATTTTCAGAAGGTATGAAGGAGAAAAAGCACCCCAAAATCTGTGCCCCAATTTCTCCCGAGTACGGCAATGCCTCACATGTGACCAAAAAATACCAGTTGGGTGCATGGCAGGACTCAGAAGGGAAGGAGTGATTTTTGGATTTGGCGGCTCAGATTCTGGTGGAATGAATGGTGGGTGCTATGTGGCATTAGCAAGACCCCCGAAGCACGGTGAAATTATGAACCTAATAATCCATAGATGTGTGGTATATTTTAAAACACTCCTTTATACATAGGCCGGGTTTGTCGGGGCAAGTGTCACACTGGAAAATAGTTTGCTTTCTTATTGCCTTTTTATAGCAAACTTTGCACCTTTTTTGTGTCCTGCCCTTTTTTCCAGTGGAGGGGATTTCATCAGGAAAATGCTGCCCTGGTACAATACGGGGGCCAGTACTAGAAGTACTGGGGCCCTCTGCCTGCTGGTTCCCAAATATTAGGCCCTTTATGACTTCCTCTTGAAAGTGCATAAATGTCCCCCTCTGGCTGGTAGAACGGAATAGCACGTAAGCGTTATACAGTGCCATCTGGATGATATACACGGCCAGCTTCTTGTACCAGATTTTTGTTTTCCGCAGGGCACTGTACGGCTTCAGTACCTGATCTGAAAGATCTACTCCGCCCATGTACCTATTGTAATCCAGGATACAATTAGGTTTTGAGGTGTGGGTACTGGTACCTCGTACAGGGACGGAGGTGGTACTGTCTCCGTGAATTGTTGTCAGTATAAGGACATCCCTCTTGTCCTTATATTTGACCAACAACATATTTTCGGTGCATATTCCCCTGCTTTCACCCCTTCTCATTACTTGGGCAATGTGCGTTTTTGGGAGGCCTCTTTGGTTCTTACGCACAGTACCGCAAGCTGCTGTACCTCTTGAACCAAGGGCCTTAAACAGGGGGATGCTGGTGTAAAAGTTATCCACATAGAGGTGATAACCTTTATCCAGGAAGGGGTGCACTAAATCCCAGACAATTTTTCCACTAACACCTACGAGGGAGGGGGGGCATTCTGGCGGTTCAATTCTTGAATCCTTCCCTTCATATACCCTAAACCTGTGGGTGTACCCTGAGGTGCTTTCACACAGCTTATACATTTTTATGCCATACCTTGCCCTCTTACTGGGAAGGTACTGGCGGAATTTAACCCTTCCTTTAAAATGTATAAGGGACTCGTCTATGCAAATGAATTTATCTGGGATGTACATCTCTTCAAATTTGGCACTGAAGTGATCAATGACCGGCCTGACTTTGAATAGCCGGTCAAAGGTGGGATCATCTCTGGGTGGGCACTGTGCATTATCGTTGTAATGCAAAAATTTAAGGATTAACTCAAAACGAGTCCGGGTCATGGCCATACGGTAAAGTGGGGTGCTGTACAGAACATCTGTACTCCAATATTGCCTAATTTCTGGCTTTTTTACTATGCCCATATGAAACACCAGACCCCAAAACGTCATCATCTCTACTGCATCTACAGGGGTCCACCTAGCAAATGATGACGTGGGGTTTTGAGCAATAAACTGCTGGGCATATAAATTAGTTTGGTCCACCATTAAATTTATAAAATCATCAGAGAAAAATAATTTGAAAAAGTCAATTTCTCTGAGACCTGTGGAATCAAATTGGATTCCTGGGATGGCCAAAAACTCAGGAACCTGGGGCTCAAAATTGTCTGGTGGTGGGGTCCATACGAGATCAATTATTGGGGGGGGGTCTCAGCTGCTCTACGGGGGCGTCTTTGAGGGGGTCCCTCATCACTAGAGGAGGAAGAGGAGCTTAAGATGAATCCTTCAAATTCCCCGCTTGCCTCACTGGCTGTGTCAGAGTCAGAGGCAAGCATGGCATATGCCTCCTCCGCTGAATACATTCTTCTGGATGACTGGGATAACATTTGGGATGACATTTGGGATGCCATTTTTATTTTTGTGTTTCTGGTAGTGAAATGTTTCAACATGTGTATAGTGTTGGGGGGGTACAAACTTTATTTCAATGTAGTATGTAGTGTGTAGTGTGTATGTAGTGCAGAAAAAAAAAAAAAAAAAGGTCCTGCGCCAAAAATTGAGCACAGATGTTGGTCAGTAACGTCCGTCACTGAACAGCGCTCAAAGGCAACAGGAATTTGATCAAAAAAATTTGATCAAAAAAAATTAAAAAAAGACCCCACAGCACCCTCAAAAAAAAAAAAAAAAAAGGTGATCAGTGATGCGACACTGATTACCAGTGAGGGGCAGCAGGTGCACAACCTTTGGTGCAACTGACAGTGCAACTGGCAGGTATATATAAAAAAAAAACCTCTGCACCCCCAAAAAGTTGCTGATCACCTCAGATATAGTGATCAGCACAAAAGGGGGGGGCAGCAGACTCTCTAGCACTCTCTATCACTCTCTGTCACTATCTCTCTCTATCTCTCACTATCTCTCACTATCTCTCACTATCTATCACTATCTATCACTATCTATCACTCTATGACACTGCAGCAGCAGCACTGACAGTTATATATATAAAAAATAACCCCTGCACCCCCAAAAAGTTGCTGGGGGTGCACAAAAGGGGGGCAGCCGACACAAAATATAGCACTCTCTATCACTATCTCTCTCTATCTATCACTCTATGACACTGCAGCAGCAGCACTGACAGTTATATATATAAAAAATAACCCCTGCACCCCCAAAAAGTTGCTGGGGGTGCACAAAAGGGGGGCAGCAGACACAAAATATAGCACTTTCTATCACTATCTCTCTCTATCTCTCTATCTATCACTATCTATCACTCTATGACACTGCAGCAGCAGCACTGACAGGTATATATATAAAAAAAAAAACCTGCGCCCCCAAAAAGTTGCTGATCAGTTAATTTATACTGATCAGCACAAAAGGGGGGGGGGGCAGCAGTCAGTTGCACACGCAGTACAGCTGTATATATATAAAAAATATATAGCACAATCTGTCACTATCTCTCTATCTCTCTCTATCTCTCTATCTATAACTCTATCACACTGCAGCAGCACAAAATATAGCACTCTCTGTCACTAGCCCTCTCTATCTCTCTCTCTCTATCTCTCTCTATCTCTAACTCGAACACACTGCAGCAGCACAGCAGCACAACACAGCACAGCACAACACAGGAAGTCACAAGAAGTAACAAGATCCAGGAACGCTACAAGCAGTGATCAGGTAAGTGTTTGCAAGGATCAGGTCAGTATATCGCGGCAGATAGGCACGGTGACCGCACTGCACGCAATTCCAGACCGGAATGGCGTCTGCAGTGCAGTCACCGTTAGTTTAAATCACCCTCCATGGCTGTGATTGGTTCGTCGGTCCGACGAACCAATCACGGCCTTTGGGGGCAGGTTGGGTGAGGTGGGGTGACACCAGTGTCACCCTTACACCCCGTGGGGATTGGTGCTGTACTTTACAGCACCAATCACCACCGATCCCTGTGTCACCGGCGAACGTTATTCGCCGGTGACACAGAAAACGCTGTAATTGGCTGTTCACACTGAACAGCTAATCACAGCGATCGCCGACGGGGGGGCGGCATCGCAGCCCCCCTGGGCATGCAGGGACATGTCTGCTGTCAGGGACAGCAGACATGTTTAAACTGTCACCGCGTCTATAGACGCGGTGACAGTTTAAAGCCATGACGTACATTTACGCCATGTGTCGGGAAGTACATCCCGGCCATGACGTAAATGTACGTCAAATGTCGGGAAGGGGTTAATAAAATACTGGGTAGAGATTATTGCATATTACCTTTGATAGAGTATATCCGTATATTTTAGGGAGCTTTGAGAAAGGCAATACAGATTCCTTTGATTGCTGTGTGAAGATGATTCATCTCAGAGTCTCTCTGTTTAGCGGTGCCCTGATCTTTTTTATTGAATATACCTCCTCTGACATTGCTTAGGAGACTAATTGATAGGTTTTTTTTATTTTTATATTTTGTGTTATCATGGTCTTTGTTATATTATATTGATTTTTACATTATATATTATTTGAGGTAATAAATATGTTTAAGAGAACTGTCTAAAATTCATTGTCTACAGCCAGCGCTGGCATTTATCTTCTTTTCTACTAGTTTCCGTGGACTGACCACCCCCTGCCAGCAGCTGTTAATTGCGCACCACACAATTTTCTATTTTCCATTTCTTGGGTGCAGACTTGGATGTTTTTAGAAAGTATATTTGCTTCCAACTGAATTAAACCCATACTGTACTATACAATAAACTAATATTTGGCATGCCAGAAGAGCAGTGGCAAAATAAACAAGGACACAAGACCTAGAACAGGGGTTTTCAAACTCGGTTGTCAGGACCCCACACAGTTGACATTTTCAAGGTCATCTGGCAGGTGCACAGGTGCATTCATTACTCATTGACACATTTCAAACGATCCACAGGTGGAGCAAATTATTAATGTAATTCTGAGGCGGAGACCTGCAAAACATGCACTGCGTGGGGTCCTGAGGGTCAAGTTTGAAGACCTGTGACCTAGAGAGGAGGGGGATTTTGTATTGGTAATGGGAAGATCGCACAACTTGCAAGCAATGACAAGATTCCAGACATGACTCACACTAGGTAAGCGGAGCACAAACAGATTAGTGTCGCATTCAATCACTTAATCGTTACACAGTTCCTGCAATCAGAGCCTTATTTAGAGTTGCACAATATAAGGAAATACAGACTAATCATAGCAAGTGTTTGTTCTACACTCTTCAGTACATAGAGACAGGTAGTGAACCAAGCCCACTATTTCTACTTTTAAAAAGTAAATACATTTAAAGTCAACAAAATTAAAGTAGTAATTCCCATTGATACTGTGAGCCTGTACCTCCTTAAATATCTGAAATAACCAAACTCTGTGGCAACCACAGGATTTTTTGAGGGGGGGTTTCCAAATGTAATCCAAAATCTCCCACTCTACAGAGTAATTATGCGAGTCTGGGGGAGCGTTGACAGCCCTGAAAATTGGTCTTTTTATACACTGGATGATGTTTGGAATAGAGTACTGACTGTTAACAGTACAGCAGGCATGTCCAAACTATTGCACTCCAGCTGTTGTGAAACTACACATCCCAGCATGCCTTGCCATAGTTTTAGCATTCCATAATAGGAAAACTGTGGCAATGCATGATGGGAATTGTAGTTTCACAGCAGCTGGAGGGCCATAGTTTTGACATTCCTGGTCTCTAGTATAGGCTCTTTCAAACATTTAAATAAGACACATGGTCAGGAAAAGGTTAAACATATAATAAATAAATACACAAACATAACAGAAACAGTACTGCACTTTCTAAAATGCACAATCTTCCACTTGATGGTAAGGCTCCAGTCTATTCCTCCTGGCAGCTACTCTCTGGTCCATTGCAATGTATGAGGGCTCAGATTCACACATACAGTAAATGTGGTAGAATATGCTGTTACACTAGGCATGTGCAGCAGCTCTGCCCCTTACACTGCATGATGTGGTGGCAGCTCTATTGATCATATTATATACCAGTGCTATTGTCACAATTTAAGGCACTTGCCAAGAAGAGGGGGGATTTCCGGGCAACCAGAAACCCCCCTGCATTTGCCTATGATACTGTTACCTTGTATAAAGAAAAATCCTGGTTGCTAATGCCAGTTTCCCGCTCTGTACCAGTGCACCTAGATCAGGGCTGGGCAACACCGGCCCTCCAGATGTTAATGAACTACACATCCCAGGATGCTTTGCATTAGTTTTGCTATGTGGCCATGCTGAAACTGATGCAAGGCATGCTGGGATGTGTAGTTCATCAACATCTGGAGGGCCGGCGTTGCCCAGCCCTGACCTAGATGGTATTCCCCGCTCTGTACCAGTACACCTAGATGGTATTCCCCGCTCTGTACCAGTGCACCTAGATGGTATTCCTCGCTCTGTACCAGTGCACTTAGATGGTATTCCCCGCTCTGTACCAGTGCACCTAGAGGGTATTCCCCTGGCAATTTAAGAAGGATGTCTACGCTCTGCTTATGGGGAGACGTCTCTGCAAGTCTAGACATACTGTATATGCCTGTCCCACTGCCTACTTGTGTAAGACCAAGCTTTTTATTAATGAAACATTTAAAATGTTCTCTTAAAATACTGCTCAGGTCAGTCTCATTTATAGCTTAGATTCATTTATGTATTTAAAGTTTTGATTAATAATGGGTAATCTGCCCACAGAGAATAAAATGTCATAGCTGACCTGGAACGTGCAAGATACAGTATGCCCCTTTTAGTATGGGAAAAGTCAGATCTTCACTTGCTGAGAGTAGCAGCAAAAATGAATAAATAAATATACCCTCAACCCAAGTGGCATACCTAAACAGAGGGTAAAAAGAACTATGTATAGAGTGCGTATATAGAAAAGTAATTTATTAAACCCCTTAATTTTATTGATTTATTTTAAAGTCTTGCAGCACATTATTTGCATAAGATTTAGAATGTAGACAGAGGGGGAGATTCGCTAAACTAAAAATGCGGTAAAAACCCTGTTATCTGGGTTTTTACCGCATTTTGGGATGCTGTATGACCGCATACCCATTTCCATTACATTCCTAATGAGTAAGTTATGTCACAACTGGATTCCTTGCTGGGATGCAGACCTATGCATAATGCATATCTAAGAGATCTCAGTTAAGGTCCATATACATGTGAGGGGACGCGGTACACTTATATGGTATCCATGTCGACATTAGACAGTAGACATCAAAAACACAGGAAAAACGTGTGTTGACAATGCCCATGTCAACCTTAAGGGTGTGTCAACCTTCTGTCAATTTTTTAAGTTTTTAGGTGTTAACCACTAGTGACTGTTGACCTAGACATGGTCAACCCCCTATACCAGTGGTTCCCAACGTTTTTTGAATCATGGCACCCCGGAGTATCAGAATTATTTTCCAGGCACCCCTAGGGCAAATGTTTCTCATTGATAAAATCAGAAGATAAATATCAAATTAAGTAAATTGTGTTTATATTGCATTCTTAGGGGGATATTCAATCGCCGTCCCCGAGCATCTCCCGTGGGGGAGATGCTCGACGGGCCCTATTCAATGCTGTCTTCCCCGACAGCATTGAACAGGGTTTCCTGGCAGAACGAGCCCGACATCTCTAGCTGTCGGGCTCGTTCTGCCGAGAACAGCCGGGAAGTGACGAGCTGCCGGCTGCATCTCGTCACTTCCCGGCCGCAACTCGCGGCCACGCCCCCTTCTCGTCCCGCTGCAGGCGGGACATTGAATCCCGCCTGCATGTTCTCGGTCGAGCTGACCGAGCACGGGACTGGGTCACGGCAGGCGAGCAAGCTCGTCTGCCGTGACCAGAAGATTGAATACCCCCCTTAATGTCAGTTATGTGGTAATGGACAGGATTCACTTCTGTTTGTTCACAATTTGCTTATTACATTGGTCATAAATAATTTGAATTGGCATGGACCACCAATCCAGGGCACCCCTGCAAATCCCCAAAGGCACCCCAGGGTGCCACAGCACACAGTTTGGGAACCACTGCCCTATTCCATAACCATTTATGATCACATGACAACAACAAAAAGTGTACAGTTATCTAGATACAAGTTACCCACTGGTTCATCTTGCCCCACTATCCCAAAAATGTAGGCTACATGGTTATATAAGGGTTACACATAAAAGTAGTCCCAGAATACACTGCAGTTCTCATGGAAAGGTCTCAATCTGAAAACAGAAACTGGATTAGAAAAACCATCAAATCTTGGGCTCTCACCTCTTTCTCTGAGCACAGCACAAATGTTTTATCCCATCCAGAGAAGATGTGTTTGATAATATTGTATGATGCTGTATCTGTGCAGTGGGGGGAGAAGCACCACATATAGAAAATAAGTTAGACAATTGCAAGATGAAATAAATGAATACAATCAATTACTGTATTAAAACTATAAAAAGAGCAACATGGTTTTATACAGACAGTGGTCTTCTCATACGTAACGAGTACGGGTCATTTCCACCAAATGAAGGTCAACATACATTAGGTCGACCACTGAATTTCAACAGGCCTTAGGTTGACAGGGTCATAAGGTCAACACAAGCATTAGGTCGACATTGGGAAGGTCAACAGTAAAAAGGTTGACATGGGTTTTTCACGCTGACTTTGTCCCGATTGTCGACAGACACCATATCGGTGCACGTGCGATCGCCATGCTCGGCACACTATTCTGTTCTCCCTCCACATCCAAATAAATACAGACAGACAGATATACAGACATTGCAGTACTATAGTGCTAGTGGAAGGATAAGCGCTGACACTTTAGGGTTAGAAATATGAATTATTTCCAATTATTTAACAGATGTATAAGAAAAAATGGTTATTAGGAGCAACGCAAAAGGAATTATTTTATCTTGCAATGCATGCTGACAATGGGAGTAATTCAGAACTGATCAAAGGGCTGCAAATTGCCACAGCGGCCAATTCTCAATACACTGTGCATGCATACAGTTCACAGCTACCATATGTGACGCCTGCTGCAATGAAATCCTGCTTTTTCTATTTGCACTCCATTCCCAAAGTGATAGGCGATTGACAGGAAGTAGGTGTCTGGGGGTGAAAAAACGGCCGTTAAGTGAAAGTGCTAAGACGTGCCTAGGAAAATGCTGGGAGTGCCTAGGCATAGGTCAGCATTTTAGGGGAGGGTGTGGGATGTGGGCTCCAGGCTGGATATGCCCTTTCCCACTGCACCACTGAATAAGTATCTGGCTACTTTGAGCCTACGATGACTTGTGCCCAGTGTAAAAATCAGTAGATGGTGAGCCTGTTACAATGAGTTTTGGACATATTCGCACTGCTTCAAATAGATGTGCAACCTTACACATCCATTGGAACAGCGATCACATTGATTTGCAAGGCGGGATTTCACTATTGGGAAGAACCTTAACTGAATTCTGGCCAATGCGGTTAGGTCTGAATTACCCCCTATGTCTGTACACTTGACTGTATTGAATCTGGTTCAAATATAATACAATCTGCTCGAGCAAGAACCATAGATCCTTTGCGAGTCACCAATTTCGTATGGTATGTAAGATTCTTCATACCTTACACAACCCATGCCACCAGTGTTCTGCTCCCTTGTCTCCCCTACACAGTGACTTGGACACTGTTTGGCCTGCCCATGTATGATGTACAGGACCAATGAGAAACTAATTCCTTCCCACCAGCGGCTCACAATAGCATACTGCACTCCTAACTTGGTACTCTTTACCTAGAACGGCGCCCGTCGCGGGCATCGCGGGTACATTTATGTGCGTCCGCGACGCGACCGACGCGATGCCCGCGATTTCCCATTGAAACCCATGTTAAACATGGAAATCGTGTCGGTCGCGTCGCGGACGCACATAAATGTACCCGCGATGCCCGCGACGCGATGCTCCCGATTTCCCATAGGAATCAATGTTAAAAGGCGCGATGGACCCGATTTTACTGTTAAATGGCTCAATCCACCCGATTTGGCCATAGGAATCAATGTTAAATGGGCCACAGAGCCCATTAACCCTTAAATGCCCCCCCAAATTTTTAACGCCACCCCACGATCCACGCCAACCCGAAGCGTGGCGAGCGCAGCGAGCCCGCGAGGGGCGGCGGTACGCGTCCTCCGACCTTTTCATGCCCTACTATCCACTAGGGCGTGGTGTGAGAATATAATAGTGTGGCGAGCGCAGCGAGCCACCAAGCCCGAAGCGTGGCGAGCGCAGCGAGCCCCGCGAGGGGACGCGGATACCTTCACAGTTATGCGCGTCCCCTCGCGGGCTTCACAGGTGTCCGTGGCGACGCGGACACCTGTGAAGCCCGCGAGGGGACGCGTCTACCTGTGAAGGTATCCGCTGCGCTCGCCACGCTTCGGGCTCGGTGGCTCGCTGCGCTCGCCACACTATTATATTCTCACACCACGCCCTAGTGGATAGTAGGGCATGAAAAGGTCGGAGGACGCGTACCGCCGCCCCTCGCGGGCTCGCTGCGCTCGCCACGCTTCGGGTTGGCGTGGATCGTGGGGTGGCGTTAAAAATTTGGGGGGCCATTTAAGGGTTAATTTGGCCCCAAATCGGGTACATTGAGGCATTTAATAGTAAAATCGCGGTCAATCTGCCGTTTTAACATTGTTCCCTATGGGAAAATCGCGGTGATCGCGGTCATCCCGATTTACCCGCGATGCCCGCGATCACCGCGATTTTTACCCCCGACGCCCGCGATTTCAATCGCGGGCGCCGTTCTAGGTAAAGAGTGCCCCTAACTTTAATGAGTTACCCCGCTCTTGCCCCAAGTATCTGTCCTACCTAGTATGTGGTATGTAGATTGGTTACTATATTGCCAGTGTTATTTTCAGTTTTACAGAAAATAAAATGCAAAATGTTGATTCAGGCACATAAACATACTACCAGAGATTCTGAGGTGAGATATGTGTGACTCCAATAGGGTATTATTTTGCTAATATGAATTTAAACTGTTAGTACAGTATGTTAGATGTGATAATACCATTGATTAACAATGCTTCATATACAACACTTTGTACAATTCTCATCACTTATGTGGGGTACACACAGGACGATATGGCCCAAAACGAGCCAATTTAGATACAATCTCGACTGATTGTAAATCGGCCATGTTTTGGGCCATTTCGCTGCCCCTTTGATGCGATCCCGATCCGATGCGCGGCCCCGCGGGTCGTTAGGTCATTTCTGAGATCCTACCTGCTGCAGGTACGATCTCAGAAATGACCATTGTAGTGGGTGCAGGTCGCGATCGGATTGTGATCACATCAGGGGCTTTTTCTGTACTGGTCAGCGGCTCCGTCAGCTCATGAGCGGGTTGTACGTTCCTGTGACGACCCGCTCACGAGCAGGATCGTCCTGGTGTGTACCCAGCATTACATTCAGGAGCAAATTCCATTATAAATCCAGTTAAGGCGAAAGGGAGTAAACTTGCATAAAACACATGGCTGATTTGCATGCAACACATACGGTAGATGCTGGACAGAGTTATATTTACATTGTGATTTAGAGTTCAGATAGCTCATACATCCTCCCAACTTTAAAACCCTCCACACCTTTTACATGTGCCCTATGGACCACAACAAGGTAAAAATGGCAACTCTATTTTTACCGCTAACTAACTGATGTTAAATATACATTGTGAGACAGATGTACTAAACTTGAAAAGTGATAAAATGGAGAGTGTAAACCACCAGCCAATCAGCTCCTACCTGCCATGTCACAGGCTGTGTTTGAAAAAGGACAGGTAGGAGCTGATTGGCTGGTTGTTTATCACTCTCTATTTTATCACTTTTTTAAGGCTTAGTACATCTCGCCCTGTATCTGTTTAACAGAATGTGTGCATGGTTCCTGCAGTCTTCATTACTTAATGTTCACATATCAGCGGCAATATGAGGTCGCCTATGTGCAATGCGAAGACTTCACACGCAGATGGCCGATAATTGTGCGGTTTCTCAAATTAGTGATCCAAATTGAATTAGGCCTGAGTGTTGTCCTGGATGGTAGCATGACACTCAAACATTGAATATCAGCCACAGCCAAGTCCGGATTCTTTCATCTGAGGGACATAGCCAGAATTGAGCACTCAACTCCCTCTGAAAACCTGCCAAAAGTCATACAAGCATTTGTATTGTCTCAATAAGACTATGACCTCTACCTTGGTCAATCAGCTAAAAAATCGCACCACTTACAGCTGGTACAAAATGCAGCTGCCAGGTTGTTAAATAACCAGCCCCCAAACACCCTCTCTCTACTCCCTTCACTGGCTGCCTGAAAGATTGCGAATCATCTTGAAGATTGGCTTAATGACTTTCAAAGCACTACATGAACAGGGCACAAGGTACCAGAAACAGCTTCCGATTCCATATTGCCCTGGATTACTGCAATCAATAGATGAAGGACTTTCAGTAGTACCTAGAATCTCCTGTAACTCATCTAGGGGTAGAGTGTTTAGCATTGTGGCTCAGGCTCTATGGAACTAGCTTCCATGCACAACTTGAAAGGCCCTCACACTAGAATCCTTCAAAAGCAACACTCAATACTCCCGTTTACTCAAGTATTTCCTGAATTGTCCCTTTGTATTTTATTATTTATTTATTAACAGTTTCTTATATAGCGCACACATATTCCGCAGCGCTTTACAGAGAATATTTGAACATTCATATCAGTCCCTGCCCTATTGAAGCTTACAATCTATATTCCCTACCACATGTACACGCACACACAGTCATTCTAGGGTTAATGTTAGGAGCCAAATACCCTACCTGTATATTTTTGGAATGTGGGAGGAAACCCACGCAAGCACGGGGAGAATATACAAACTCTGCACAGTTAGAGCCATGGTGGGGATCGAACCCATGACCTCAGCGCTGTGAGGCAGTAATGCTAACCATTACACCATCCGTACTGCCCCTTAGCTTATGTATTTTATGAAAAGTGTTTTTTCTGTACTGTATGATGTGCATACTGAGTCCTATTGGAATAAGAGTGCTATATAAATAAAATTATTATTAGATGGGCAACATAACAGATGCACCAAATCATACCTTCCCAGCCGTCCTGATTTCAGTATGACAATAACAATTTAAGGAGTAGGTCTCTCATTCCTGAAGTCAGCACATTTCCCTTGACTTGCAGAAAGATTAGGAGGTAGCTACTTACAGGTATGTCCTACACCATCAACAATTCAAAGTTGTGGGCGCAACCAGTGCCCCTTTGATCATGCCCAAATTTGGAGATATCCAATGTTGAGTGGTGTGCCAAGGTGTAATGTTTGTTCAACCTATGCTCAAAGGGTCAGTAGACATAAAATGCATGCTAAACATTCCATTAAAGAACTAATAGTTCAGAACATACACAGGCAAAACATCAGGATAATATATACTAACCACTTGTAGGTGGAATCTGTAGGTGGTGTGTGGCCCACTTCCCTGCCACTACCGTAGGGCAGATCACATTATCTGTGTGTCCAGTACCAAGCTGGCCTTGTGCACCACATCCGAATGCATAGAGGACACTGGAAGCAGGCACAAGTGCGATGGTGTGCTGCCTGGAGTAGTGAGATAGGAATGTTAATGTGCTGATCACAGGAAGATTACTACTTACTTCTCATATAACTGAGCCAAGCAAATATGTATCTTTGATCTCAATGAAATAAAACAATGGTACTTATTCTATACTTAGCTATATTTAGTGTAATTGTATTACTGTTCTGTGATCGCAGAAGAGAGGATTACCAATGGAATGCCTAACAATTAGGAGACCACAAAACATATCCTAGTACAAAATCATTGTTTTGCTAAGCGGACATTATGTCGACTGGCAGAAGGTTGACACATGGACAAAGGTTGATGTGGGAAAAGGTCTACATGAGGTTTTCATGACTACTTTAATCCGACGTGTTCATACTTTACCATCCTAGTGAGAGAATATAATGGTGCATAAGGCACAGTGCCTGAAGCATGGTGAGCATGCGCAATACACTAATACAGTGTCCTTGTTTACCTACTGTATGTCAACACAAACCACCCCCAAAAAATGCATGTTGACATTTTTCTTTTGTTGACCTTTTGAACATATTGACCTTTTTTGTGCATCGACCTTTTGCCTATCAACCTAGACAATATTGGCCTACTGATCCATACACCTGGATTTTAAAAACACTTTATGTACATGAAGTGAAACAGAATTTGTAACATAGTTATCTACATTGCCATTCTTTGGCTGCAGCTGTCAGAGGTCAGAGACAGCCTAGAAAGGAGGCATACGATAAACACTCACTCATGTGTGATTTTACCTGCAGTGCAATTTTGATGGCTCAACTAACTTCAAATGGAGGATAAATGAAAAGAATAAAAATCAAACCCATCTACCTACGTAAGTATAAGTGAATGTATGTATGTATGTATGTATGTATGTATGTTCCACGATAACTCTTGAATGCTTTAACTAATCAGATTATAAATTTTCACACTACCTTATTATCTTAAGGGACAAGCTAAAGTTTAAAGATGGCTTTAAATTGGGCGACCCCTTAAGGGTGCGGTCATTAGGCTCCATGCTATTTCTGTTGTCATGCATTGCGATATGTCATCGGAAAGCTTATGAGTTTATTTATTTATTACCAGTTTCTTATATAGCGCATACATATTCCGCAGCGCTTTACAGAGAATATTACGGGGAGAATATACAAGCTCCACACAGTGAGGGCCATGGTGGGAATAGAACCCATGACCTCAGTGATGTGAGGCAGTAATGCTAACCATTACACCATCCGTACTGTCTCCATGACTTTATGAATACAACCAGGGCTGCTGAAAATGCCGCCAGGCCCTGGAAAAAGGGGTCGTGGTCATTGGGAGGGGGCTCTCTCCCACTGCTCAGCACACGGCACTGAGCAGGGGAGAGAGGATGTGCTGCTGCGGCAGCCTCTGCTCTCTCCTTCCACTGCCTGGTCTCTACTGCAGGGGAGGGAGGAGCAGGACCCGGGCCCCTCCAACAGACTTGGGCAAAAAAGTAACTGCTTCCCCCATCTCAACGGCATTAAATACAATAAACAAACTCCCATAAGTGGACCCTTAACCCCTTGAGTGGTGGGGTTTCTTGGGGCAGGAAAAACCTACCAGGACAGATTTGTCCCACCCTAGAAATGATCACAGTAGGGGCAGCCGCTGCCTCCTGCAGCAGCCCTTTCTACCCTGGGGCTGCTGCTGGCTTTGGGCGATTGCGGCCCCTTGAAGAATTTCAGGGCCGTGGGTGGGGGGGGCTTGAGAGCACTCGGTGATTGTGCGCTTAGCCATTGGTCTGTTTAGTGCAACAAAGCAAGAAGGGATGGAAATCAAAATGGAGGGGAAAAGGGTGGCCAACAAGAAACAGAGTGTGAGGCCCAATAGGAGGGCCCTGCCAATGGAGTCAATAGGGCACGTAGCATCCCTGCACATGAAGATATTAGGCATACATGATCCAGCAGATAAGTTTATCTACCTTGCAGCTAGCTTTATCAATAGGTCAATTCTTCCATAGAGATAATAAGCAGAGCAACACAAAGTCCTTGTTTGTACAGATCTTACTTCGCAACCAGATGTCAAACAATGAGTGGACCTTGTACCCAGCTTACAAAACCGACACACCTCGAAGTAAATGGGATGCGGTCATTTGGTCTACAGCATTATGATCGACAGTCATTAGGTTGGCACCATTAGGTTGACATGGGTCAATGTCGACGTGGGGAAAGGTTGAAAGGACATTAGTTAGACAGGGCGTTAGCTCGACAGGTCATTAGTTCGACATTGTCTAGGTCGACAGTCAAAAGGTCGACATGGGGTTTTCCAATGTTTTTTGAGCCATCATGTGCCGACAGGCGGTACTTCATGCCCTACCATCCACTAGGGCGTGGTGGGAGAATAAAATAGTGTGCCGAGCGCAGCGAGGCACCGTGCCCGACGCATAGCGAGTGCAGTGAGCGTTGCGAGGGGATGCGGTGCACTTTAGAGGGGATGCGGTGTCCATGTCGACTGTGTTGACATTCAGTTAAAAAAAACGTTGAAAAACACCACGTCGACCTTTTGACTGTCGACCTACACAATGTCGAACTAATGACCTGTCGAGCTAACGAACTGTTGAACTAATGATCTTTCCACCTTTTCCCATGTCGACCTAATGACTGCCAACCAGAATGCTGTAGACCAAATGATCCCAACCCAAGTAAATGCATCTTTTATTCACACTTTTTAGTAGCAATTTTCACGGTGAAAACAAACAGTTTACTTAAGCTGGGAACACATGGAGACAACATTCTTTTCCAGCCAAATCTGTATGCCCGATATGCTGAGATAAGATGGGATGTTGCTTATTACAACCAGATTCTATTATTTTCTAGGTGTTAAATAAATAAGTAGAATCTACTTTCATCACATTTTCTGTTTCTTTTTTTTTTTTTAAACAAAGCTCTATTCCACGGGTGTCAAACACAAGGCCCAGGGGCCAAATCCGGCCCGCCAGACCTCGTCATGTGGCCCGCGCGAGGAGATAGCACGCAGGGGCAGTGTGTCTAAAACAGGAGTGCTGCGGGCCGCGTCCACGTCCGCGGCCGCCTTACCTGTCCCTCCACTGTCGGCGGCCATGTTCCTGTAGGCACATATGTATGCGGCTACAGAAACATGGCCGCCGGCCTCCACGGCTACGTGGAGGAGGGCCCGGCCGCCTGTTCCCTCTGATGCCCGGCAGTGACAGACACTGGGTGGGGACGTCATGACGATGACGCCGCCCACCCATGCGTCTGTAGAGAAGTAGGAGCAGGCAGGGAAGCTGGACCGGGAGTCGGGGACAGTGTGGCCGCAGCAAGCAGTGAAGTAAAGCTGGAAGCCGCAGCAGCTGCAGGACAGACGGAGAAACAGTAAGTGAGGATGAGGATCACACTCACAATAAAAAAAATATATATATCTGCTGTTTCCTGAGGTGTCCCCGTGTATAATAATAATAATAATAATAATAATACCATGACACCACAGGCTGCTCCTCCTGTATAATCATTTATGTGTCATGGCATTACTTTTATTATATTATACAGGGGGAGCAGTCTGTGGTGTCATGGCATTATTATTATACAGGGGGAGCAGCCTGTGGTGTCATGGCATTCATTTTATATTATACAGGGGGAGCAGCCTGTGGTGTCATGGCATTATAATTATACAGGGGGACCTACAGATACAACCGTCCCTTTGAGGGTGACCAAACTGCTGATGCGGCCCCCGATGAATTTGAGTTTAACACCCCTGCTCTATTCTAATTAACTTTATAACTAAAAATTGAGATAAACATCATCATTGGCTACAAATAATGGGACAAATCCAATCTCTATATAGAGAAAACACAGTGGACTGCGAGCAGACAGTAGCCGACCAGACAGAGAGACAGACTAAAAGCCCCTTGCAATATTGTGAATGCATCGCTGATCGCTGTGCATTTGCAGATCGAATCGCAATTCCCCAAACATTAAAGAGTACTTTCCATCTGAGAAAATGGAAGTCTAAGGCTTACACTAAACTCACGGGCTGGAAGTGGTCAGCGGGAATTTATCAGACCCACCTTAAAAACGCCTAGACACACGAGTATTTTTTTCAAAACACATCCAGAACACACCATGGGGGAAATTTACTAAGATGTGTATTCTACTTCACATGTGATGTTGCTATTCGCAACCAATAAGATCCTGTCTACTATGTTCTAGAGCAGGGGTCCTCAAACTTTTTAAATCGGGGGCCAGTTCACTAGACTGTTGGAGGGCCGGAATTTAATATAAATGGGCCCATAGAGAACTGTCTGTGCCTCTCTACTCCTCCTACAATCATGTCACTGACCCATCACATGCACCCCTGTATTAAATAATACATCACTCAAATCCCGATATATCTGTGCTGCTGGGAAACCAGTACACATGGAGGCTGCAGGAAATGATCAGAGATCAGACCAATAATGATCCTTTGCCAGGAGCCCTGCTCTCCACAGAGCTGCCATTACAGGTTCTGCACCCCAAATTCAAATTACGCCATAAAGCAGTGCAACCCGATTTACATCTAACCGCACATAGTCCCCATATTCACATTCCATCATGCATGTGTCCTTTATTGTTAAGCCACACAGTAGTGCCAGGAGGAGTGGGCAGCTGGTGGCTGGTCAATGAGGGAGAAGGGTGAGCGGGCAGCGCTGCCGCTGGTGGCTGGTCAATGTGGGAGAAGGGGGAGAGGGCAGCGCTGCAGCTGGTGGCTGGTCAATGAGGGAGAAGGGGGAGAGGGAGCGCTGCTGCTGGTCTATGAGGACGGAGGGGGAGCGGGCAGCGCTGCCGCTGGTGGCTGGTCAATGAGGGAGAAGGGTGAGCGGGCAGCGCTGCAGCTGGTGGCTGGTCAATGTGGGAGAAGGGGGAGAGGGAAGCGCTGCT
The DNA here is from genome assembly GCF_055691185.1 of Crinia signifera. NCBI lineage: Eukaryota > Metazoa > Chordata > Amphibia > Anura > Myobatrachidae > Crinia > Crinia signifera. The sequence continues at coordinate 198,385,728 of NC_139217.1, forward strand.
GCTGGTCTGTGAGGACTGAGGGGGAGCGGGCAGCGCTGCTGCTGGACAGTCAGGAGGGGGACAAGGAGGGTCAAGCACCCCCAACATACCCCCAACCAGTCACGGCCTCCTCTCACCCGAAAGATTATATGCGCTGCTCCCTCCCTGCTGGCTTCTCATCCGGCTCCTCTCCTCTCAGCCACAGCGTGTGACATCACACGCATAGGAGAAGCTTAAGCAGGGAGATGGGTCGGACCAGCAGACACTGCTGCTTCCACCTGATGTCCCAGGCCACGCCCCCGCCCATTCGCCAGCCAGCCTGCCTGCCCATCCATCCATCCTCCCGGCAAGTGAGACTCTCACTTGCCGGGAGGTGAGAGTGATTGCCGCGCCAGCGCTTGGGCAGTGGCGGGCCGCATAAAAGTCCTCAGCGGGCCGCATCTGGCCCGCGGGCCGTCGTTTGAGGACCCCTGTTCTAGAGGGTGATAAATAAATAAGAAGTAGATTCTGATTGGTTGCCCATCGCAACATCACATGTGAAGTAGAATACACATCTTAGTAAATTCCCCCCCCACCATGTTTCCTGTCACACTGCAACTACATTGCGATTGCTAAGCATTCCCTTTTTGAGTTGCAGTTTGCGGTCTCACATGCTTAATGTGAATGCTGCGCATGCGCAGCTCACAGATAATCGCTCAATTTGCGCTCTCTCAAAATAGCGATCCATGCTAAATTAGCCCCATTGTCAGGTTTTAACAATTTCTACATGTGATGTTTTGGTGATGAAACTATTAAATTTTATAATGAAATCTAACTGGCATGCACCATCAATATTGGGACCCACCTTGTTTAATATATTCATTAATGATATAAAAAGGGGCATACTGTAGTGAGTAAAATTGCAATATTTGCGGCCGACACAAAATTGAGTAAGGAAATAAACTCAGACGAGGATATGGACACACTACAAAGTGACTTAATTAAACTGGAAAGGTGGAAAATGTAGTTCAACGTTGATAAATATAAAGCAATTCTTTAAGGGGACAAAAATGAACAAGCTACTTACAGTATAGGCTAAATGGAGGTATTATAAGGAATTCTGCTGTAGAGAAGGGCTTAGGGGTCATCATAGATGAAAAATTGGGTAATAGTGCACACTGCTCAAATGCAGCAGCAAAAGCAAACCTGACACTGGCCTGCATTAAAAGGGGAATGCCAATGTGATAGTGCCTCTTTACAAGGCATTGGTGAGACCACACTTGGAATACTGTGTTCAGTTCTGGGCACTGCACCTTAAAAAGGATTTAGTATAAATGAATTGGAACAGGTACAGAGAAGAAGGACTAAGCTAGTAAAAGGTCTTGAATCACTAGCATACAAAGATAGGTTATCCAGGCTGCATTATGTTTTCACTGGAGAAACGGAGGTTGACAGGTGATGTGATTAGTATGTTTAAATACAGAATTGGGAATCATATAGAACTGGGAGATGATTTGTTCACTAACAGGCCTATACTTAGGACACATGGGCATGACTGAGGCTCAAGGAAAATAAATTCTGTACTGAATTAAGAAGAGGATTCTTCACCATTAGAGCAGTAAAATTCTGGAACTCATTGCCGGTGGGGGTGATTACAGCAACTACTGCTAATTAACTTAAATCAAAACTGGATACAGTTTTAGCCACTAAGGGAATCCCACAGATATAACTTACTCAAATCATATCCCTTTTCCACTAGAAGAAATAACCTGGTAATCTTTGCAGGGACGCGCTTCTACCTGGGTTTTTCTGCTAGTGGAAATGCTCCCTTTCAAATAACCCGGTTTGGATTCCCTGGCAATCCTACCCAGGTAATGACCAGGGTAGCATCCGGATTCAAGGGTAGTGGAAACGCTCCCTAACCGGGTTATTTGACTGACCATGTTAAAATCTTCACTGATTGGTGCTGCTGGGGTGCTGGTGAGTGATGTCATCACTCAGAGCCCCACAGACTGCGCACATAGTATGGAGGACAGCGTTCTGTGCACATGTGCTACATGTCTGTCCTGCTGACTTTCCCCTGCTGTATCAGAGGCTGCTCCAGCAGCCACCTTCCACTCTGCCGCCAGCACCACAGGCTGCCCAAGTGGACACTGCTATTCATCCCGCAGCACAACATCATTATGGCTGCCAGCAATTGGTCTGATGCTGAAGTGAAGGAGCTGCTGCTCATTAGGGCAGAGGAGGAAATCAAGGCAGTAAAAAAAAAAAAAAAAAAATTATTTTAAAAGAAAGGAGTGTGGTCTCTTCTAACATGGTAATCTTTTTAATGGTGGCCCTTTTGGTGTAATGGTGGCCCTATTTTGTGACCTCCCCTGATAAAGCCCTTTAAAAAGGCTTTTTCTTATATAACCTATAGGAAAAAAACAGGCCTTACCCGGGTTAAGTGTAAAAGGGGCTGATCAGGCAATTTACCGGGTAGCACTGTAGTGGAAATGTGTCCAACCCGGGTTCGAACAGGGTACAATTTACTGGGTCTGACCCAGGTTGCTAGTGGAAAAGGGGTATTAGTAGTTACAAGTCAAATAGGATGGACTAATGTCTTTTTTCAGCCTTAATTACTATATTACCATGAAAATACAGCAATACCTACAAGTTCTCAATACAGAGCCCAAAGAATACATAACCTGCTGCCTCCCATTACAGTAGTGGTTGCTCCGATCTTAAGGCCCATACATACTGTGCGATTTTGAGCAGTCAGTTTTGTTGTTTGAGCTGAATGATGCCCAGTGTGTAGGGGCCAGCGATGAACACCAATGCGTGCTCTCGCATAATCCCTGGCCGCCAGCACTCATCTGCTGGACAGCTGCTATGGAAAGCCATTCACCCCTGTGAAAAATTGCTTACATGGACGAAAAATCACTCATTGTGTATGCACTGAGCAATTTTCAGGCCAGCAATTTTCACATCATCACTGTCCATATACGGTGGCCAAAGTCACTTTCTGCCACAATGCCATGCCTAGCTATGATAAACCTAAACTGGGTCATAGATAAAGTACCAATGGGCTGCATATGTGCCCTATGCATCTACTTGTACTAGTTAGCTCCATACATTCCACTCCTTCTTAAATATAAACATTCCAAAGCATGGATCGTTCTGGTCGCTGATACCAGGTTGTGTGGCAAAAGTAAAGTCCAATATTGACCCAATTAGGAACCAAGTAGCGCACTGAAATTATGACCACACACATACACAGACAAAGCTCACCGTTTGGGTCAATTCCAAATCATGCCCACTAAATTTGGGAACTGAATTTCTTGCATGTATTAGAAATTTAAGGGCATATTCAACTAACCACAGGGTTTACCCCACAACTAATTGTCGTAGCTGCTCGATTCAATTAGTAGCAGGAACCCCGCACTCTAATAATCAGGGACATCATTTTTTTTCTGCATTTAATGTGCAAGCAGACCCATAGGTTCCATAGTTAATGTGGAGTGAGTAGGTTAGCGCAGGTAAAGGCAGTTTAGGTGAATACCTTTTCCCTGCGTGATCAGCTGCAGAGTAAAATGCCTCCATGTAAAAAAAAAAAAACATTTTATCAATGAGTGAAACATTGACCATTCTTGCTATTTACATGTTATGGGGGTATTCAATCCCAGGTCCCGATGGTTGGTACGTCCCGAAAGTCGGACCCTGGCCCGTTTTCGGCCAGCTTACCAGCAGGCGGGATTCAATATCCCATCTGCCGATCAGCGGAACGGGGGGTGATTGCAAAAACGCCCTTGGATTATCGAGATCCGGCCGTGACTGGGCCCAACTGCTTTGAAAGCCGAGTCCATTCTGTCAATCTATCTTCTATGCTGGTGGGAACGACAGCATTGAATAGGCGCCTGTCGCTATTTCCCGTCTGAAATAGCAGCGGGAACTGAGTACCCCCTTAATGTTTACAACTAAGGGGGCTATCCTATTAGCAGCCTGTTTTTTGGGGCAAAATGGGGCTAATAGGATAACCACCAGAAGAATTTTTTAAAAAGGGGGGAAAGAATAGCTTGTTATATAAAGGCATCATCACGATTCCGGCAAGTCTAAACATTTTTTTTAAGTGGCAACAGGATATGCAGGATACTTTACTAGGCTAGGTATGATACAGTGATATTACCCCTTTAGAAAGCATTAACAGGTCCCCACCTGGAATTTAGTGTTCAGTTTGGGGAACCGCGCCTTAAAAAATATATTATGGAACTGGAGAGGGGTCAGAGAAGGACAGTCACATTGATGAAGGGTTCAGAGGCATTGGGCTATGAGGAACTGTTAGCCAGGCTAGGAATGTTAACATTGTAAAAAAACACGCTTAGGAGGGGACATAATAATGATCTAAAAATACTTCAAGGGCCAATACAGAGAACTATCAGGTTTACCATGAGGTCTATGCACAGGAGTCGCAAGCACAACTTAAGGTTGGAGGAAAGGAGATTTCACACACAGTGAATGCAAGGATTCTTCACAGTTAGGGCAGTAAAGATCTGAAAATCTCTGCCAGAAAAGGTTGTGATGGCTGGTTCACTTAATAGATTTAAGAAAGGGTCAATTTTTAGCAGAGAAAGACTTCTGCGATACAACCATTAACCATTTGAGTGCTACCATCTCTGTGAGATGTGTGCAAAATATGAGTCTCAACATCTCTGTAAGACATGTGCAAAGATGAGTCGCTCACATTTGTTATATGATTTCAAATAAAAAAAGGGTCTTTGAAAAAAAAAAAAAGGATTCTTAGAAATAATTCATATCTCTAGCTCTGATTTTCTGCTCTTATTGTGTTTTCAGTGGTGGTACAGAGAGCACGGACACTGCGAGCCAAATCACGGGGATACCATAGCTGTGCGAATGCATCACATTAATGTGATAAGATGGCAATTATTTCGCAAAAAAAAAAAACTATATCAGACTGTATTTAAGCTTTGCAATTTCAATCAGTCAGAAGTTTCTTTTTTTTTTTTCTTATAAATAGAAGCCCTTCAATCAGAGCTATAACTAGACAAATTGACGTACTTTGCCAGAAAGGAAATGGATGCCCCCTACCCACTCCATATTCAACATAAGGTCAGCGTGCGCTGAAGGCACATGCCAAAATCATAGGGGCGTGGATTTATGGTGAAGGGGTGTGGCCACAGTAACAATTCACATTACACAAGGCAGTAGTGTCTGTTATTCACATAAATCCGTACAGTAGTACCCATTATACACAATAGACCACAGTAGAGGACCTTATACACATTATGCCATGACAAGTCCCTACACCTTCTCTTTATTGCACCATGGTGTAGTGTCAGTGGGGAAAAAAAAGTGTGTGTGTGTTACCCCCTCCATAGAGCTTACATTGCATGTACCTTAGCCTCACCTCTTGTCTGGTTCCTTTACCTGAGTGTCCACTTGAAACACAGCAGGAGAGGACTACAGGGGCAGTCCATACAGGGAATGAAATCTTGTCTACCCAATGCTGCCAGCTTGAATGTGGACAGTGAACAGCACTGCAGCTGTCACCACATACAGAGCAGGCCAAATCGAGGTGGATGCCCATGGTGAGCCGGCAGGGAAACCGTGCAGTGTGCAAGCCTAATAACGACCCTGCTTTCAACGTCGTTTAGAGGCTATGTTCCGGAGTAGCCACATGCATTACATCAAATAAATTGATGTAGAGACATTCTGAACAGGAATTTGTTTCACATGTACAGAAAGTTGAACACTACTATATAACAAATCCAATTTAACATTCTGGCAAAATGAATAAAGACATGTTGTACAATGTGTAAATGTAATAACTGCTACAACATGGCTCACTGAGTAATTTGATGTACTGTATAAGGGTTGCATACATACTGTATGGATGGGTACAACTAGCAAAAAAAAGTGGTTTTAATTCTTTGTTAAAAAAAAAAAAAAAAGACCCAAGAAAAAGGTGCACATGGCAAATAATAGGACCCTCTGTGACAGCAATTACTCTAGTGGACCATTTTATCCATTTCTCTGTAATACATTGACAAGGATAGATATAATTGTAAATACACATCACATTACTTGTTCTGTGTTTCCTGTCCTATGGGATTGTGAATGAGTATTGTACGCTCACCTTCCACAGGCAATCTGAGAGACTTCACTGCCCATTAGTTCCAGTACCCGCCTAGGATTTATCTCATTATGAAGGGAATCATGTCCGAGCTGCCCGCAGCCCCCAGCTCCAAATGTAAAAAGTCCTCCATTCTGTAAGAAGCAACTGGGGCGTTACAATTGTATTCAGAATAGCTGGGTCAGCCTTTTGTATGGATTCTGCAGAGTCGGTGGTCTGAATCCATTATTTACCTTGGTCAGGACAGCTGTATGCTCTTCCCCGCAGCTGATGTACACGACTTTCTGGCTGCGTAGTGGTTTCACATGACACGGAGAAACTCGCACTGAAAAAGTAATAAATCCATTTAGTGTACAGAATGTTCCTGCGTCACCCAAGGGGATGTCTTACAATGGGCACGGGAATTAAACTGCAGTCACTGTAGTATTTACATTTAAAAGGAAGATGGACAATACAGTAAGTGACATCAGCATTGTATAAGCTCCCTGTGCACTTATCCAGCAACTTGCTCAACCACTGGCTTCAATAGAAAGAATGGTACAGTACAAATATCCTATTGTGGGGTGTTCCCAATATTCCATGTTTATGTAATGAAATGGAGCTGTGCAACAGAACAAAGAAAGCTTACTGCAAACCTACACTAGCCATATAAAAACGGAGGGGGGCAGCATTTATCACACAGAAAAGGATTTCTAAATTACGTACTTATTATGTATATATGTATGTATTCTAGATAATAAACAAACAAATACTCAAAAGGGATATATTTACTTAATATAATATGAGGAGTTGTAAGAAACTCATGACCTATGGTAGTAACACGAGTAACATCCCATAATACACTACCTTGTTCATCATTAAGTCCAAGCTGCCCTGAGCTGTTCTTTCCCCAGCCAAATACAGCCCCTGAGAGAGACAAGGCAAAGCTGTGGTAACCTCCGGCCGTCACCTGAGCCAGTGGTATCCCTTCCAAGGCTTTCACTCGCTGGGGGCAGGTCTGAGAAGGCAATCCTTGGCCAAGACCCAACTGGCCGTGATTATTTTGCCCCCATGTAAACAACTGGCCATCTGAAAGTAGGACAGAGAAGAAAGTGGTCATATACTAAGAGCCATTAAATCCAACACAAACAAATTGTCAAAGAGACCACTTGTTTAGCATGATTACCTAGTTCTTTTTTTTTTACAATTAACTTTTTTAAAACTGGAGTAGGGTAGAAGTAGGAGCGTTCCAAGAATGCAGATATTTGAGCCGGGTATATCCAGACTCTTTGCAAGTTACACATCAAGCTATAGAGATCAAATCACTTGATGCGGTAAACACATTTGATTTACAGATCATTACTGTTTACTCTTGCCGGCAGTATATTTTTCTATTCAATTTTGCGCATCAGGATCGAATCTAAATCAAGAGAGTTCAATTTTCGTTTGAGTTTTGCTTTTACAAGAAAAATAGAATAGAAAAATAGACAAAATCAAACAGCGGGGATGCCCTATAACGAAGACTTAAGTGCATTAATCTATACAATACTACAATAGGATCACCTGACTGACGATATTATTGTTAAAATAATGTTTAAATTGCTTCCCCAAACTGCAAGTGACCATATAGGAGAGAGGCAAGAGGACATGGAAATAGTGCAAGGAGAAAATCTCCATATTTAAAATGATCATTAGTCAATTTATTAGAACCTTCCCAAACAAGAGGGAGCTGCCCTACGCAAATATTTTCATTGAGATAAATATGACATCATCATACTAATTAGCCCCCTGTTCTAAAAAGAAAGAAAAAAGTATTTCTCTACAGCTTGCTATATTATAAGATATAGCCTTTACCCATACTTGCCAATTGTTGAATGCTAGAATTCAAGAAGTCTATGGGGAGAAAAGTCCACTTGGGGGTGTGGAGTCAAAAATTGTGTTATTGCAGCCCCGACCCCTGCAACTTTTTGCGGTGATCTCAGCACTACATCACTATGAGATGGGAACCCCACACCATCAACTTTAACCAAGTAGTGTCAGCTATGGGAACTAGGAGAAACTATCCACCAAAGTATTCAGGAAATTTCGGTAGATTTGCCAAGTATGTCCCTGCCCCTTAAAAAAAAAAAAGGTACAAATTAAGAGGCTCAACCCAGCCATATTGTTGATAGACAAAGGTTACATATAAATTGGTGCTTCTCATTTAGTTTGACAGTGACTCTCAAAAGCAGACAAGTAGTCAAGAAAGGTGAAAGTCTCCCGTCACAGAAATCCAGACCGTATTACATATGATGACCCATGGTATTTTTAGGCAAAACAACTCCAAGATCACAAAAACACCTATATATCCATGTACTTGGTCTCATCATAGCTGCAAATCCCTTGATATGGTTGTTAACTTACTGTATACTCTACATATATTTAGCTGCTTACAGGATGGTATCTCCCTTTGTTTACCACTGGCCTGGCACTACCATATGGGATGTGACCATAGACAGGATTCTGATGACTGTGCCACATTAAGCAAACATTGAAATGGTGCAAATTTGAGGAAATATTAATGAATATCAATCTTGCATTTAAATATTGCTGTAGCACACAATTTCAGATTAGTATGTCAATATGTAGCCAGGACTGAAGCAAAAAGATAGAAAAATTATAGAGAAATAAGGAATTCTATATATTCATACCATCTGAAAGAGCCAAACAATGCTGGCTGCCACAGGAAACCTGCAATATCTTCTGCTGATTTAACTTCTTAATCAACCTGCAAAAATAATTGATACTGTAGAAAAACATTTATCCACAACATTTTTAATCAGCTAAAATTAAATTACATATAATTTAACAGGACGCACATACCTAACTTTTGAAGGGATTTACACAAAGTACACAATTGCAGATGGCAACATTTGAAATGGAATAAGCTTCATCCCAATGTCAGCATGAGCAGAGAAAAAGCTACAGGTGCTTAACAAAACAAATAGACAACTTTGTATTACCCTCTCCTTGGCACTATCTCCCTGTCACTTACTGTTCTCCCAATCACCAACTGTGTCTCCCCATCACCTTTTCCGGTCACACGTTGTCTGTGTCTATCCAGGCACCTTCTCTCTGTCACCCATTGCCTCTTTCAGTCATCCATTACCTCCTCGTCACCTATTCCCTGGTATCACCTACTTCTTCTCGATGTCACTACCTTACCCTCTCCTGTCACCTATTGCCTTTTCTAGTCATTCTCTACATAACCAAATTCTATCCCTGGTCTATCCACTGCCTCTTCTTTTCTTCAGAAAAAGATTGAGGTGAAGAGCTAAACAGTATTGTGTGTGGGAAGATGGGGGCCAGGAGGTGGAAGAGAGTACGGTCACTCAAAGGCCAAAGCGTTGGAAAAGAAGCCTGGCTGTGAGGTCAGGAAAAAATCACTACATGGCTCATGGAAACAACATTCCCTTTGATGCCAGAGCCCCCGTTATGAGGCCACACCCACATTCCCAGAGTAAACCTCCTCACCATTCTCCTCTCATGGGCCCTTATTCTGATCGGTGCGGATATTCCCGCATTCTTACGGAGCGGTCCGCACGCTACGGTGTTTTGCCGCGTGCGGCCATCGTCCGTAGAAACGCCCACGTGTCCTCCGCATTCGGACGGACTCACTCTTTAAGAACAGGGCGTGTTTACGGACGACATACAAACCATGCGTGTGCGGGAGAAACACTCAGATTCGGCACGGTATTACAGAGTATTACAGAGTATGCTCGGGTATACCGCATCCGAACGGGAGCCAAGCGGTGCTACCGCACGTAAGCGGAGTATTTACGCCAAACAACCCACTATTATATATCTTCTGTATTGCTAGTATTAATATTCTGTCATGTCCATTGTTAGCAGTTTTAAAGTGTCTGACAAGTACAGGATATGTGGGTGTTTAGGAAGGGTTCCTTGAAGCAGCAATGGTTTCAATTAAAGCACTGACAAGCGGCCTATTAGTGAGTAATGAGTAAAGGAGTCGATTCTATTGGGTTCAGGTGTTAATGCTTGTAGTCATTAGGCGTACGTTCGCCTACCGCATGAACGAGTGGTGTCCGCAAAGCAATAGTACACTTGTGGACACCGCACATTTCTTCCCCTTTTGATCGCGTGCATTCGGAGTGCTATCCGAATGTACGCCCCCCAACATAAGTGTACTCCCCCGTGTCCGCCCATGTTTCCGCCCCGTTTTGCCCACTTTGAAACTACGCCCATGTGACATTCCGCATGACGCCCATAATACGCCCATATTTCCCGGCTGATTGCGGGGAACAGTTTTGTACGGGATTTGGCCGAACTGGTACGGAGTCAAGGCGTGGCACATGCGCGTTGCGTTCTCCACGCATGCGCAGACGCCGAAAAGACGCGATCCGTAAGAATGCGGTAAAGTCCGCGTCAATCAGAATAAGGGCCATGGTGCCCCCATCATTTTGTTCTGGATCCACCATTATTGGGAATATGTGGGTTAAACATGTGTAAACGTAATGTCCTATGTGTCTTTTTTATTTTTTTATTGATTAAACGTCTGTTACCATGTTGCTATGGAATTCTTACTATGCTTTTAGCTTGTGTAAAATGGTCAAATGCTGGTTAGATAGTCCCATCCATATTTACAGCATTGCAGTTTACTATCAAAGCCTGCTGTCTTGTTTAAGAAGTTAACAGGTCACTCTTTGGGAAAGATTAATCAAATCTTAAAATACATCATTTGTGGAAATTGCCCATAGCAACCAATTCTTACTATGGGCAATGTCTCCGCTTTATCTCTCTACAAGATTTGATATGAAGGATATCAGCCTCAGGATTTCAGCAATGCCTTCTTACAGTATCATACAAGTAAGCCTTCTGTTTTTCATCAATATTTTACTTGATGTGATTTAGGAGGATATTCAGAGCTCATTGCTGTTGTGCGAATTTGCATGACGATCAATCAATCGGACCGCACATGCATACGGATCATAGCGTGCACAGCGGAGGACTAACAACGTAAAAAAAAATAATAATTATTAGTTATCTAATCACAATCCCCTCACAACTTGGCTGTTAGGAAAAACAAAGGCGTGCCTAAGCATTTTCAGGGAGGGTCTGTGACATCAGCTCCGGCCTCAGCCTGTCTCTGTCGCAGAGTTGTGGAAGGGGTTTATGCAGACTGCACACACTGGAAAAATCATTGCATGGTGATATGCGGATGGATTTTCAGCTGGATGACAATCAGCGATATTTTCCCAAGCCCTTCGTACAGGGCTGGTTTTTACTCTGAACGCATGGCTCTGCAAAATAGCACCGTATCAATAAGCTCTGAATAACCCCATTGGTGGGCAATTGTGTTCACTCATTTGGTGTCTGGGCCATGTGAAAGGTCTGACATATCAGCTGTTAGTTATGGTGAGGAATCCAGTCCACGACTAAGCAGTCTCTGAAGGCCACCTGTTTTCTTGAAATAAGAAGGGAGACTCAATTTACATAATATTATTTTATTCTGTATACAGTATACAGAATAAAAGTGGGTTTGTTTATCCAAATTGTCTATGTACAAGCACTGGGGGACTTTCAACTTTTTTTCTATTAGACCAACAGAAATCTAACGACGTGGTGAGAGGTCACACTGCTAGCAAACGGTTTTACTATATTCTTTTATTTTGTACAGTAACTACATTTAGCAAATAGGAATAACCTAAAAATCTTAGTCTCCAAAATGTGCCAGTTCTATGAAAAAAAACATACAGGGTCATTTAATAGGATGCGATTTTATTGCACTTTTCAAAATCGCACAATATCACCCACTTTTTTTAATTAGCATTTTTCTCTTGTAAACCGCATATTTAATGAGATGCAAATTCCCGGAAAAAAAGCGCGATAAAGGGAGATATAGTGCAATTTTTAGTCATGAAAATGTCCGATTTTCAGTCATGAAAATCCGCACATTTTCAGACATTTGCGATTTGTGTAAAAAATAAAAAAAAAATGCCGTGGGGTCCCCCCTCCCGAGCATAACCAGCCCCGGGCTCAAAGAGCCAGTCCTGGTTTCATAAAATCACAGGGCAAAACAAATAGGGGTCCCCAGGATTTTATAAAACCAGCACCAGGCTCAAGGGCCGGTCCTGGTTCCCAAAATACAGGAGACAAAATGATTTGCGGTCACCCGTATTTCAAGAACCAGGACCAGGCCCAACCAGCCAGCAGGGTAATGTCATAGCCGGGGGGAGACTTTTTATACAAGTCCCCCCAGACAAAGCATTCAGCTGGGGAAGTAGAGACCCCCCCAAAGAAGGGGTTCCCCCCTCCAGAACTTACCTGCCCATGCTAAAGCCCAGGCTGTCCTCGATGTCCCTGGGCGGTGGGCATCGAGCGGATTTTTGTGTAAAAAAAATAGGCATCCTGCACTTTTGGAAAACTCAGACCCTATTACATATGATATATTGTTTTGATTCGGACTGAAATTATATTAAAAAAAAAATATATAAAAAAAAAAAAAAAAAAAAAAAAAAATCGATCACATTTTATAGAGTGTACCCGAGTTTACACATTTACGTCTATCATCCACAGATTTGTCCCAGGTGCACATCAGAAGGGCCAGCCTCATGGATTACTGCATGCACCGATATAGCACTCCAATGCGTACCCAGCTTTAGATTGTACAACTTAACAATGTTAGTGTTCCCGCTAGGCTTATTTCGCTGTGCCCTGCTTCTTTCAAAGTCGCTAATTTCCACCCTGCCCGTTTTTGCCCACCCTGCGCAAGTTAATAGCTGCTGCCGCGCTAGAAGTCTCCTCCCGCTGACAGTGTAAGCTTCTAGCGCGGCAGCGTGTGGAGTGGACACTCCCCCCTCCGCCCTGCAGTCTGACATGCCGCTAACCTCCTATGGTGAGAGGCTGTCAGCTATTCCACCAAGCATCCCTCCTCCCCCCTGCCACGCTGACCTCTCCTTTACTTTGACCAGGGATGTGAGCTCCGCATGGACCAGCCACTAGCAGTGATTCCATGCTGCCAGTGGCCATCCACAACAAGATGGGAGAGAGGAGCCAGAGCTAGCCAGCCCAGCGCTGCAGGGTCGGACCTCCCTGCTGTGCCTGACTGCCTGTCAGAAGAGACAGCAGGAGGATAGCCGCGCTCGGGCACAGCACATCAGCGCAACTTGTAAGTACAGGCACAGGTGCAATGAAGAGATTGATGTGAGTGTATGTTGTAGACCCATCCCTGTCATTAGAAAAAAAAAGAGGCTTCTTACATTTCATCCAAGAGGAGCTCTTTATATTTAAATTACCATTCTGTGGGAGTGAAGTAAATGGTAAGGGTAGGGTCTGGAGGCATAAGGTGTGATGTAGGGTCTGGAGGCATAAGGTGTGATGTAGGGTCTGGAGGCATAAGGTGTGATGTAGAGTCTGGAGGCATAAGGTGTGATGTAGGTGACCGAGGCATGATGTGTAATGTAGGGGCTGGAGGCATGATATGTAATGTAGGGGATGGAGGCATAAGGTGTGATGTAGAGGCTGGAGGCATGATATGTGATGTAGGTGACCGAGGCAGGATGTGTGATGGAGGCATAAGGTGTGATGCAGGTGTCACAAGATGGTTATATAGCATAAATGTGCTGCTGGTGTGACGCTCAGGTGTCACAAGATGGTTATATAGCATAAATGTGCGGCTGGTGTGAAGCTCTGGAGTCACAAAATGGTTTATAAAACATAAATGTGGTTTGAAACTCAGGTGTCACCATTTTGACCTTTTAAATTAAAATGTGCCCTCGCGATGGAAAAATGTGCCCTCACGATGGACAAATGTGCCCTTCCCGTGGTCAGCACCCTGCCCTAAAAAAATTTCTAGAGTGAACACTAAATTTTATTCAAAATCACATCCAAAATCAAGTAAACATTTCTAGCTGTATAAGTAAGGTTCCATTTAGAAACCCTTGTTACAAAATAGCGAATTCTGTTTTTCAAACATTCTTTCCTCTGTTCTACATGAGGAATTGCATTGGGTTGGCGTCTCCATGTTCATACCTTGGTACTGGAATGGACTGTTCCGTGGTGGACAGGCCCAGCTGTCCATCATTCCCAACGCCCCATGAGAAGAGCTGACCTTGGTTATTGAGTGCCACACTATGGGACTGTCCACATGCCACATGAATGATATCTTGATCAGACAAAGCATCTACATGACCTGGAAAAGCACAGAAATACAGAGGCTACTTAAGTGCAGAGCAGAAAGTCTGTATGTAACATCTAATATAATGAAAATAAAAGCAAATTATTAGGTTCAGCCTGAAACCTGGTAGTAGTAATATTACAGTTTGTATTTCTTCATTCTAATTAAATATAATATTTACTATCCTGTATAACAAGCTTGTTAGTAAACCAACACAGATGTTTCATCTGGTTACCGCTGGACTAAAAGCAGGGTTGCCGACTTTTACAGTCTCCTCTCCGGGAGAACCCGGAGAGGAGACTGTCAGCATCCCTTCTGGGGGCTAGGTCTGATGGAGACATCATCAGCCCCTGCCCCCAGTAATACAAATCCCGCAATATGCGGCTCTCCGGTGAGGGGGCGGGGCTAAAGATATGTGGTTTGCATATTTGGCCCCGCCCCTTCCATCGAAAATGTTACATTTCTGCCACTGGGGACATGCGGTCGGAAAGATGTTTGGGTTATAGGGTTACCGCCGGAATCCAGGAGGGTTGCCCACCTTTAGGGGGGCCCGAGCCTCCCGGCCATTTTGGGAGAGTTGGCAACCCGGAATAAAAGGTCTATTTACGAAGCCTTGGAGACAGAAAGTGAAGACACATACAGTACCAGCACACCAGCTCCTGTCATTTATCAAAACTAGCCTGTAACAAAGCAGTTAGGGGCTGAGTGGTTGGTACTTCTCTCCAATTATTCTTTCGCCAAGGCATAGTAAAAAAAAGACTTAAAATGGAGGGTATTCAATCCTCGCCGCTATTTCCGATGGGGGGAATAGTGGCGGGCACCTATTCAATGCTGTCTTGATAGCATTGAAGAGGCAGATGAACAGAATGGGCCCAACTTTAAAAGCTGTCCATAACGGCCGAGAATTGTCGCGATCACCAAATCTGGACAATCCATGGTCGCTTACGCAGACAGGCCCCCTTTTTGCCAATCAACAGGCGGGACATTGAATCACACCTGGCGATATGCTGTCGAGCAAAGCGAAAAATGGGCCAGGGTCACGTCTGTCGTACGGATCGACAGTCGTAACCAGGGATTGAATGCCCCCCTATATATATATTTGATAAAAAATAAAAAAAAGACGTTGGAAAAAGTGGTCAAAGTGAAAACATCTAAGATTTAGGGCCCAATTCAGGGTTGATCGGTGATCTGCAAATTTGCAGATGACTGCAAGTAATTAGCCGCCACCCAGACTGAGTGAAAACCCACTCCATATAAATCTACAAATGAGTTGCAAAAATTTCGCAATCTCCTATCCTGTTGCATATCCGTATGCAATTCACTCACTGATTTTCCCAGTCTGTACAAACGTGAGTAAGTCTGACCCTTCAACAACTCAGAGAGGCAGATCAAGGCCAGCGCTGGTGTCACACACCCTCCCATAAAAAGCCTTGGTTTTTCCTGACTCCCACAGAAAATGTGATGCTATGACTGCCAAACGGCATCGTCCTGTTAGTCAAATTGCGATCAGATATTTTTGCAATATTTGTTGCTATTTGGGTTTGCAAATGTGTTCTGTACATACAGTCATTACAATTGTAATCAACTCTGAAAAACATCCTTAGAATGGAAAATACCTGCCATCCCATCCTCATGATCGTGGCCGAGTTGACCTTCATTATTGCAACCACAGCTATAAACTCCGCCATCTTCCAGCAGGAACACAGAATGTTTCTCCCCGCAGGCCACCTCTTTGATGCACTTAGCCAGGGAGAATGTAGATATGCTGGGTTTGGGGATAATGGCTATGGAGCCATGATTGGAGCCAAGCTGTCCAAAAGCAGAGTATCCCCAGCATAACATGGCTTAGCCCCTCAGCCAGTCATATAGCTCCAGTACACCTGAAATACAGACTAAACAGAATGAGGAATATATCATTATTTCACGTTACAATGGACATTCACTGCACACAACTGAAAGAACAGCAATAGTGTAAAGCTGGTTACACACTGGAGTGATGAGGATTATTTCAGATATTGTAACTATTCCCCCTCAGCCCAGCCCAGATGTTAGACACACACTGTTGCATCCTTCATTTACAAGCATGTCGTCGCTAGGTTAGATATGCAGCACATCAAACCTAGCATCTTTGCAAGCAACCGCGAGGCGTGCATATTGTGCACACACACACACACTGAGCAATATGAGAGATTTGCCGGGCATATCCGCACGTCCAGACAACATAAGGTGTTTGTAACTTAAGACACAAAGAAAACTCGCTGTTAAGTAGCATATCAGGATGACTGCAGCAGTAGTGTATGGGGACATATCTGTACGCATTCTTGCTCAGTCAGCCTTATGAAACTTTGCTGTATATATAGAAGTCTTTCCATGAAATGGGTGTTTTGGGGTGGGAACTGCTTAGCAACAATGTTCTGACTTGTGGGGGCCTAGCTAAGGCCATTGAGCCTTCTGCATAGCTAAAGTGATATTGAGTGGGAATGGTCAAATCCATGAGATGTGGCTACATCTACCACAGGGAGAAAAAATACTAAGGGGGAAATTTCCTAAGATGGGAGTACTATTTCACATGGGAAGTTGCTATGGGCAACCTATCAGTATCTACTTATTTATTTAGCACCTTTTGGAAGATGATAGGGTACTTGTGTAGTTTCACAGCGGCACCTTATGCTACGTTGTCAGCGTAGCCCAATGGCAGCCTAGTCAGTGTAGTGTCCCCGCGGCAGCCCTGCATAGTGTCCCCATCAGGCAGCGTAGTCACCGTACTGTCCCCACGAGCTGCAGCTCTGTCCCCGGCATCCCTGACAAGCCTAGTGAGCGCCTCTCACAGAGAGCCGGTAACCGCCAGATGCCCTGCGCTGGCGTACGCCAGCGGAGAGGCGATCATGCGAGTGCCGGCGAAAAGGCGGTCCATCTGCTTCAAGGAGACGTCAGGGTTAGGGGTTCGGTAGCATGTGCGTCTCAAGCACAAAGAGGGGGTGCGGTGCGCTAGTGCGTCTCATGCACTGGTTAGGGGCGAATATACACACAGTCGCAGACAAGCTGACTACGGGAACACAACACTATGCTGACTACGTAAGTGCCGCCGTGAAACTACACAAGTACCAAGGATACTACCCGATTGGTTGCCCATAGCATCATCCCATCTGAAATGGGGAGAAATTGACTAAGATCAGTGGCGTAACAATAGCACCGCAGCCCCCGCGGTCACGGGGAGGCGCAGTGTAAGTGCGGGCACCGGGGGGCTGCGGTGCTATTGTAATAGCGGTGCGGGCGGGAGCTGGGATGCCTGTCAGCGCTGCGGTGGTCCCGGCTACTGTCCATGTTTTATTCTGATGATATGAAGAACGGACCATCATAAAATGTCCGCCCCCATATAGCAGACAGTTCTTTGAAACTGTCTGCTGTATGGGGGCGGACATTTTGTGATGGTCCGTTCTTCATATCATCAGAATGAAGCCAGGATGGGAGCGGGACCACGGCAGCGCTGACCGGCATCCCAGCTCCCAACCGCACCAATGACATCCCAGCTACAACCCGCATTGCTGACAGCCGGACTCCAGAGTATGTAAGTATATGTGGTGAGAGGCACCAGAAACCTTTGGCGGGCGGGGGGGGGGGGAGAGCTGCACAGTATTTGAAGTTACGCCACTGACTAAGATGGGAGTTCTAAGTCTTGTGAAACATGAATTTTTATGATCAGTATACAGCTGAAAATCAGGCTTCCTGGATTACCCACTTTGTGTCCGACACAGAATCATTCCCTACATACCAGACAACATTGACATCATAGACTAATTGGTTTAGGTTGCGTTACATGTATACAAGTACATTGCAGAAGTCTACACACAATAAGGAGAGGCAAGTTTTCCTGTGAGAATATACTGCAAAAACACAGATACAAAGTAACTATTTATCTTGACTTGATCTATGAAAAAGTAAACAAACCAGGTAAACATACAATTACAATTAACACTTGGTTAAGGAGGAAAGGCATTTGCAAGCACTGGTAGTAGATTTTGCAATTATTGAGACAATTAAAATAAAATCGACCCACAAAGTACTGCACAAATCCTGTTTTTCCTGACCTCTAGGCTTTTAGATTTAGTAGCCTTTAGAGCAGAGGTAAACAACATTTTCTCTTTGGGTGCCAGACTTTCAACATATAAAGCTTAAAACATATAATAAAAAATAAAGTCCAGAGCACCAGCACCATTACAACATATACAAACATTTACAAGGGAAATAGATCAATACGAATAATGCTTCTACTTTTTTTTATGCACTTTTACGCTTTAAGTTGGTCATTTGTAGAATGCAGACAAGACATGTAATTTCAAGACCGATTCAATTGAGCAAAACTGACCATGGCAAGGTTCTGTCCCAAGCCCAGGCAATCAGTAGGAGAGGTACTTGCCTGCACCGATGGTGAGCCATTGATGGTTAGGCTATGCATGTGTAATAAGGGTGTCCATCGATTTGCTTTAGTACATATGGTTTGAGTAACCACTAATATTCCTCAGATACAGCATATAGTACATTATAATCACTAAAACAGTAATGTAGTGTAACTATAGATTGCAAATCATGAATAATGGATAGGATTTTGTCCACAATATATGGTGGGTTTTTATATCATAAGCCATGGCTGATTTTGTTTTGTTTATTTTGTCTTTTTCGCTCTTCCTCACTTTTTCCTGGTACCCTCTCCCATCACGGACCCTACAGCAGTGAAGCAGTGAAGCATGCGGTTGTGGCTCACTGATCCTATCTGCTACTATACAAGCCTTACCTATATTCTGCCATTGCTTACCTATATTCTGCCATAATCAATGTACTTTTTGATACACACAAGGTTATTAACCTAACTACACCAACATACATATTTTTACTTATTTTACAATGTCTCCCAACTCGACCTCTCTGCAATGCAAAAGATCTGTATCACACACACACAACCTGCTCTCATGCACAGTTACAGGGTTTTGGGGGGGGGGGGGGGGGGGGGGTGGTGTTTGTGCTGCCGCAACTCTGTGGAATACACACACACACACACAAACACTGCTCTAAACTCCAAACGTTCCCTGAAAATGTACCCCTGGAGACAAGATTATTAACTTAAAACAGGGCCATCTTAACATATAGGTACACTGGGCCGCTGCCCAGAAGCAACGGTTCTAGGATTATTCAAGCAGTGGCCTGGCTTTGGGCTACTTCAGAGGCTGATGTCTCTGAAGGAGGGAGAGATACCCCTGTCCGATCTGAATGTGAATTCCATGCCTGCCTACCAGCCAGCAGACAGGCCGTGAACAGCTGAGGCAGCATGTTGGTTTATTGGTGGGTAGCTCCAGCCATTCCCCAGAGTGTTGCAGCCATCAACTTAAAGGAAGCATGTTGAGAAATGGTACAGGACCATACCGGTTGTGGAGAGGAAAATACGGGCCTCGAGTGCATTGTTTTTCCAAGGGCCTATAATGCTAACAACATCGCCCTGATTCCAGAACCACCCAAACAACCTCCGGAAGCTATCCTGCCTAATTACATCCCTTCTATACAGTCCACAAATACTGCATTTTGTTTCTTTACTTTTTAACCTAGTCTTGACCAGTGGTGGCTGAGCTGCCAATGCACCCGGGGCGCATCGCTCAGCTTGGTTTTCCCACCCACAGACACCTGTGAAGCTACCAATGGGAGTCTGAGTCTTAGAAAGGAGAAGTGAAGCCGAACGCTGCATCCCAGGTTCATCGGCAGCTGTGAAACTACAAGGTATTGCAGCCAGCATATAAATTACCTATATTGTGTGTACATTTATATAGTATGTGTTAACCATCCCCCTACCCATGCAATGCGTGGTCTGTGCTGCAACAATGTTATCCTTGTGTATCAATGCCTATTTCCCTACAGAATGTAAGCTTGGGTTCAGGGCCTTCTTTTTTCTATCGCTGGGTACACACTAAAGGATTTGCTCAATGAACAATATCGTCACCAATTACCGCCATACACCTGGGCAAACGACATAGTTCATACACAGTGATTGAGGTCGGTAATGATATCGGTCAGTGATGCCACTCACCCTCCGTTCCACATGCAGTAATTAACTAAATAGTCTACAGAACACTGTATGTACATATTATAAGGTGGGGGGGGGGGGGGGGTCTGAGTGTTAATGATATAGACTGAGCATAGACCATGGGTCCTCAAACTGCGGCCCTCCAGATGTTGTGAAACTACAAATCCAGCATGCCTTGCCACAGTTTTAACACTCCCCTATAGCAAAACTG
Organism: Crinia signifera; assembly: GCF_055691185.1. Taxonomy (NCBI): domain Eukaryota; kingdom Metazoa; phylum Chordata; class Amphibia; order Anura; family Myobatrachidae; genus Crinia; species Crinia signifera. The sequence continues at coordinate 198,406,252 of NC_139217.1, forward strand.
TGGCAAGGCATGCTGGGATTTGTAGTTTCACAACATCTGGAGGGCCGCAGTTTGAGGACCCATGGCATAGACGATATGGGTCATTGTTAACGATATATGTATTGTGCATATCATTAGCGACTGCTCAGTGTGTACCAGCATATGTCTGTCATTACCTAATCTTGTTTTATTACAGTTTGTTCTCAAACAACACAACACTCAGGAACTTGTAAAAAATAAAATGAGTTCCTGGTTAAGCCTTGTACACATGGGGTGATTTTGGGCTGTCTTCTAAGTGATCTGACTACATCGCTTACAAATGAAGCATGGATCGCTCTATGTGTATGCCCAATAGTGATGGTGATGCACGGTCCCGTGTGTTGCCATTGCCCATTCAGATCTTTAAGATATGCTGGCAAGATCTAGGTAGATCACCTGCACATGCTAAAGAAATCACTGGTAAGCACAGATTACTCAGATCACGAGTGATTTATGCTGGTATACAGTCATAAGGTCGACAGGGCTGGTATGTAGACAATGGCTAGGTTGACAGTCAAAAGGTCGACATGGGTTTTTCACCATTTTTTTGAGCCAACATGTGCCGATAGCGGGTATTTAATGCCCTACCATCAAATAGGGCATGGAGGGAGAATAGAATAGTGGGCCAAGAATAGCAAGGCACCCTGCCCAAATCATGGTGAGCGAAGCGAGCCATGCGAGGAAACAAGGTGCACCGATACGGTGTCCATGTCGACATTAGGGACAAAAAAAAAAAAAAACACAGTGGAAAATCAATGTCGACCTAGCCATTCTTGACCTAAAGCGTTTGTCTGCCTTCCATCCCTGCCACCCTAAACAAAGTCAACTTTAGTGGTCGAACCAAAGCATGTTGACTTTGGGTTGGTTAACCCATTGACCTATACCCTCTGTGCTAACCAAGATTGCTTAGCGCAGTGTGTGTATGCCCCTGTAGAAGGGAGAGGGACATTAGACCTGTCATTGCTGTCACCACTTGTTACACTAGGCACACCTGCATATGCACTGCCCCAACCAAGCATTAATCATCTGCCAAGAGAAATATAGTATGTCATAATACAGACACTCCTTCCTTATAACTGCCACATCACTATTCCTCATTTAAACAAGCACATTATTTAGAACGGAATACATTTACAGCAATCATCATAGGCCTATGTTAAAAGCACATAGTAAGCACATGCATTTTATTTGTAAAGCAGCTTTGCTTTATTCCCATTTTGTTTTTTTTATTTATGATGAATCTAAATGAAATCACTTTGTCCTTAGGACAGAGTTACACAAAAAGAACATCTCACTATTATAATCACCAGGAAGTACAGTACTAAAAGAAGTGTTTGTTGATTGTGAATAGCACCTGATAATAGACAGTAATCTGTCTCTGCACAGGATATGCCAACTAGGAACTTGCTCTTTTGCAGCCTCATGTAGGTGTTTGTAATGAGTACAACTCACCATATATGGTGACAAAAGATGCAAAGCCACTTGTGTACACTAGGTAGTTGTGTGTCTCCACAGATAGTGGGAAAGATGAAGACAACTTAAGTTAAACATCAAACCTTTAACCCCTTCACTGGTAATCCTGAGAATTTTCCGGGCTATGCCTTAAAGCCCAGGCTGGCAAGCCTGGAAAGTTCTCGGTATTGCCAGTGAATAGTGCCTGGATCCCTCTCCACCGCCGCGCCCCCGGCTCACACTGCGGTGCTGGCTTATGACAAGCCAGGTTGCAGCATGTAGGGACAGGGCGACGGGCAGCAGCTGATTGACGGTTCAGTGGCTCTGCCCAGTCCTGGGGACACAGCAGTGTTTTTTTTCTAGGGAGCGCTCCCCAGAAAAAAACTCGTCCAGTGGGGAGCGCGCCCCCCCCCCCCCAAAAAAAAACACCACTGAAGGGGTTAAATCGCAGGTGGATCATTCTAAAGGGTCTGCCTTCAATTATACCCCTTTCACACCAGAAATGCAGAGACAAACCCGGGAATTAAATTCCAGGGACAAGCAGGGACATTGGGTTGGGACCCATTCACACATGCTTTTGAAGCAGGGACAACCCGGGTCGGCACCTTTCACACTGAACCCGGGATGACCCTGCATTTCTATAAGAATAGCATTGAAAATGGTCTTTTTTAGGCTCACATTAAATTATTGATTAATAATTAAGACACAAAACATTTGTAATTCAGCCTTTGTTTACTTGTATAAAACAAATGAAAAGGCATATGAAAGCATCTTCCCCTCTAAAGATTAATAGCTCTCTCACCTCCTCATTTGTCCAAGACATGGCACACATTGCAGGCTTTCAGGGATTAAAACGCACTTCTGGGGTCTGTGGTGCCACAGAACATGCACACTGTATGCTGCCTCTGGGTGTGTCTGTGAGTGTCCACTACAACAGGAGGTTGCCCTGCTAGCAAATCAGCACTAGCAGAGGCAACACGGGAAGTAGGGACATGTCCCTGCACCTTTCACACCAGCCAGTAACTCTGGAAGGACCCGGGAGCTAATCTGCTACCTAGCAGGGTTGAATTGCCGGCAAATTAACCCGGGAATTTGTCCCTGGAACCTTTCACACCAGAGCTAGTCCCGGGTTGTTCCCGGACCCAACCCGGGAATTTAGGCTGGTGTGAAAGGGGTATAAGAGACTACCTTCTGCCAAATAAAATGGATAATTTGCCCATTCCAGTATGCTGAACAAGGCTGTTTTTCCTGCATACCGAGGATAGTTGTTCCCAGCTGTGGTACTTTGCAGACCTGTTAGGGGTACTTGAAAATAGGATTTTAATACCTACCGGTAAATCCTTTTCTCGAAGTTCTTATGGGATACAGGGAGTCGTTCATAACGATGGGGAAAAGAGCTTATCCGAAGGAGACAGGCACATATAAAAATTTATACAGGGTGTACTGGCTCCTCCCCTCTGCTCCCCTCCCTCTAGCTTCAGTTAAGTGAACTGTGCCGAAGGAGAAGAACAATATGAGAGGAATATGTGTATATTTACCGTGGTGAGATTCATCCAGCACACCCAACATTCAACATAACAGACCACATTAGCAACCCCATAACCTGGGAAGTCTAAGGCCTAAGAACATGTCAACATGACAACTATTTTGAACTGTGTTCCAACTGGAACAATGCATAGAATTATCACCTAAGTGACAATTTACACTCGTGGACCTTTAAGGTACACTATGTAAGATTAAGTTACCTAGGTAACCTACACCCTATGTCCGCCAGGAACAAGAAGGGTAGCAGAAGGACCCAGAATTGGTCCATATCTCACAAAGTGAACAAGGCAAACCTCCGCACAGAGGCGGGTGCCCTGTATCCCATAAGAACTTCGAGAAAAGGATTTACCGGTAGGTATTAAAATCCTATTTTCTCTATCATTCTTATGGGATACAGGGAGTCGTTCATAACGATGGGGATATACCAAAGATATCAGAACGGGCGGGATTGTGCGGAACCTATTGCCGCAGCACCGCTTGCCCAAACTGAGTATCCTCAGTGGCCAGAGCATCAAACTTATAAAATTTGACAAAAGTGTGTTGGCCAGACCATGTGGCTGCTCTACACAATTGTAAGGCCGAAACTCCTCGGGCAGCCGCCCAGGATGTCCCCACGGAACGAGTAGAGTGAGCTTTCACCCCAACAGGCATAGGCAGCTTTGCTACCGCATAAGCCTGTTTAATGGTTGCACATATCCATCGTGCAATAGACTGCTTGGAAGCAGGACGTCCAATCTTTTGGGCATCATAAAGGACGAAAAGTCCCTCAGTTTTACGAATCCTTGCTGTTCTCCTGATGTAGACACGGAGAATCCTTACTACGTCCAAGGACGTCGGCACCTCAGAATGAGGCCCACCAGCAGGAACCACAATTGGCTGGTTCACATGGAACGCAGACACCACTTTGGGCAGAAAACGCGGGTTAGTGCGTAATTCTGCCCTGTCCTCAAAGAATATCAAATAAGGACTCTTGCAAGTCAATGCCCCTAGTTCCGAGACCCTCCTAGCCGAAGCTAGGGCCAGTAAGACCACTGTCTTCCAGGTTAAATATTTCAGGTCAATTTCCTCCAAGGGCTCAAACCAGGAGGATTTAAGGAACTGCAGCACAACATCCAAGTCCCACGGTGGAGTAGGGGCCACAAAAGGAGGTTGTATATGCAATACTCCTTGCAGAAATGTCTGCACTTCAGGAATATTAGCCAGTTTCCTCTGGAAGAAAACTGATAACGCAGATACCTGCACCTTCAAAGAGCCTAGGCGTAGGCCGAGATCCAGACCAGCTTGAAGAAAGCTAAGAAATCTTTCAAGTCTGAATTCTGATGGAGAAAACTTTCCCTGTTCGCACCAACCCACATATCTTTTCCAGATGTGGTGGTAATGTGCAGCTGTTACCGGTTTCCTTGCACTTGTCATAGTTCTGATGACCGAAGTGTGAAACCCCTTCTGAGTCAGGATCTGCCGTTCAACTTCCAGGCCGTCAAACGCAGCTGTTCCAAGGCCTGGAAGACGCACGGTCCTTGCATGAGCAGGTCTCTTTGCAGAGGTAGGCGTCACGAGTCCCTTTGCAGACTTAGAAGTTCCGGGTACCACGTTCTTCGTGGCCAGTCTGGGGCCACCAGAATCACCTCGGTTCCTTCTCTTCTTATCTTCCTTAGCACCCGAGCCACTAGGGGAATCGGTGGGAAGACATAGACCAGGCTGTTGAACGTCCACGGTATGGAGAGGGCGTCCACTCCTTCTGCCTGAGGGTCTCTTGCCCTCGAGAAGTACCTGGATACTTTCCAGTTGTTTCTTGATGCCATCAAGTCTACCAGTGGGGTCCCCCACCGAGCCACCAGAGAATTGAATACCTGGTGGTGTAGACTCCATTCCCCGGGGTGGAGCTCGTGGCGACTGAGGAAGTCTGCTTCCCAGTTGTCCACCCCGGGTATGAAAATGGCCGAGAGCGCTTGGCAATGACTCTCTGCCCAGGACAGGATCTTCGATGCTTCCCTCATACAGGGCCTGCTCTTGGTCCCGCCCTGTCTGTTCAGGAATGCCACAGTGGTGGCGTTGTCTGATTGTATACGGACCGCCTGACCGCTGAGGAGAGGGCCCGCCTTCAGAAGTGCGTAATACACAGCACGTAACTCCAGGCTGTTGATATGGAGGCGTGTTTCCCATAGGGTCCACTTGCCCTGAAAGGACTGACCCATGGTCACTGCCCCCCATCCCGTGAGGCTTGCATCCGTGGTGACTAAGACCCAATCCTGGATGCCAATCCGACGCCCTGCCAGCAGGTTGGGCGTGTGGAGCCACCACTGTAGTGACAGTCTGGTCCGAGATGACAACGCAATGCGCCGGTGCATCTGGTGGTGTGAACCGGACCACTTCCCTAGGAGATCGAGCTGGAAAATCCTGCTGTGAAACCTCCCAAATTGGAGAGCCTCGAAAGAGGCGACCATCTTTCCCAATAGGACAATGCACTGGTGTACTGTCACCTGGGGGGTCCTTAGCAAGTCTGTGACCATCCGCTGGATGTCCAACACCTTGTCCTGTGGCAGGGACACTCTCATGAGAGCTGTGTCCATCACCATGCCCAGGAACTGGAGTCTCTGTGAAGGGATCAGAGAAGACTTTGCCAGATTCAGGAGCCAACCATGGCCCGACAGGGTCTGTATGGTAACTTGTAGAGCTGTCTGTAGTTCCTGTGGCGACCGCGCCTTTACTAACAGGTCGTCCAAGTATGGTATCACACAGATACCCTTTTTTCTTAAAACCACCATCATCTCCGCCATCACCTTGGTGAATATGCGCGGGGCTGAGGACAAGCCGAATGGCAGTGCGCGAAACTGATAATGCTCGTTTAGCAGCGCAAACCTCAGATATTTCTGATGAGGGGGCCATATTGGGATGTGAAGGTAGGCGTCCTTCACATCTAGGGACGCCAAGAACTCCCCCTCCTCCAGTGCCGCTATCACGGCCCGCAAGGACTCCATCTTGAATTTGGTTACTTTCAAGAAGGGATTCAGGGATTTTAAGTTCAGAATTGGGCGCACTGACCCGTCCGGTTTCGGAACTACAAATAGGTTTGAGTAATAACCCTGCCCCCTCTCTAGGGGAGGGACCCGGGTTATAACCTTGGCCTGCACCAGCTTTTGGATTGCTTGCTGCAACACCACTTGGTCCTCTGGGGACGCTGGGAGGCCTGATTTGAAGAACCTCTGAGGTGGCTGAACTGCAAACTCCAGCTTGTAGCCGTGCGTAATAAGAGCCTGTACCCAAGAATTGAGGCACGAGGCTTCCCAAACCTGGCCGAAGAACGCCAGTCTGGCTCCCACCTCTGCCGGAGCTAATGGTGGAGCCCCACCGTCATGCTGCGGGTTTCCCTGCAGCTGCCCCAGATGGCCGCTCTGCGGTGGCCGAAGCGGAAGGCTTCCTGAATTTACCACGGGAGCCTCTTGCAGCGTTTGAACCACCCCTTGCTTTAGGGAGGAATTTACTGGCCCGAAAGGACTGCTGCTGGGAGTGAGCCTGAAAAGGACGCTTCGGCGCCTGTGGAGTGGATGGCAGGAAAGTGGACTTTCCCGCCGTGGCTTTAGAGATTAATTCGTCTAAATCACTGCCAAATAACCTGCCACCTGTGAAGGGGAGGTTTTCTACACTCCTTTTGGAGTCAGCGTCAGCTGCCCACTGCCGGAGCCAGAGGGATCTGCGCCCTGACACTGCCATGGCTGGGTTACGGCCGTTAATGGCTCCTAACTCCTTCTGCGCTTCACACAGAACTTTAGCAGTGTCCTGAATATGGTGTAATTTTTCAGACACCTGTGCAACTGTCATGTCGCCCAGAAGACCTTCCTGTATCTGGGAGGCCCACGTGTATATGGACTTGGCCATATAGCAACTAGCTAATACAGGACGCTGACACGCGCCACTAGCAGTAAAAATGGACTTCAAAGTGTTTTCAACCTTTCTGTCCGTGGTGTCTTTAAGTGAAGACGACCCTGGTACTGGGAGTACCATCTTTTTGGCTAAGCGAGACACAGAAGAATCAACCTCTGGTGGCTCCTCCCACACCTTACGTCCCTCAGGATCGAAGGGAAACGTGGACTTAAACCTTTTAGCCACTTTAAACCTCATTTCTGGGTTATTCCACGCTGACTTGAATGTACTTTCCAGGTCAGCCTGCTCAGGGAAAACTACCTGTTGCCTTTTCTGAGTAGCAAAGAAGGTATCACCTGCTGTGGATTCAGCTAAGGGAAGGTCCAACACCTCCCTGATTGCCATAATCAATGGCTCTGTGCCCCGCAGTAGTGACTGTGAAGCATCAGGCTCGTCATCACCTGCGTCTGCATCATCCATATCATCACCATCATCCCCATCGTCAGCCCCGGAATCAGGGGTTTGAGAGGGGGTCTTTCTCTTACGAGTATCCCCAGGGGTGGGAGTAATTACATCCACTCTGGCAGAAAGGACAGCCAGCTCCCTTTGTACTCTCTGGGTCTGTGCTGCAGTAGCAGTTAACTGTGTAGTTACAGTTTCAAGCATGGTTTTTATACCTGTAGCCCAGGCTGGCTCCTGTGAGCTGTCCTGTGTGCTACTTTGCTGCCCAGTTAGTTGTGGGGGGACCCCAGTACTTTGAGGGGACATGCATGACTCACAAGTAACCTGTGATGAAGATGCTGGCACAAACTTATCACTGCACACCATACATGTAAGTTTCCTCACCATTGTGACAAACAAACAGTCTCCCCTCACACAGCGCGCACACACAGTGGATATGCAGTGTGAAATAACCAGATAAATACTATGTGTAGCCTTATCTGATCTGTACAGCTTAACCAAGCCAGTGGGGTGGTGTACAGAGGATAATGGAGGAGACCAATACACCTGATAACCTTAGCTCTCCGATTAGAAGAGCTGGTAATACAGTACAGTAATCAATAACAGTACTTTACAGTGTAAGCAGGCAAGTGCACAAGTACACAAGCGCTGAAAACCTGAAGCTGTCTCTGCAAGCAGATTCCCTCTGATCCACACCGCTGAGGAGTGTCTGGAGCAGTATAATGGCGTTTCCAGCAGCCAGGGAAGAAGCAGGAAGCAGGTTTTGGCGCCCTCACAGAGCTGGTCTCACTCTGGGTAAGCTCCGCCCAGCGTAATGGCGCCGGAGCTTACCTGCGTTTTATACTGAGACTGACATTGGGGAATGTCCAAATCCTCTTTGGTTACTGCCCTGGACAAAACAGGAACTGTACCCTGTCTCAGTGTAGGCAGGGGGTTACGCGGTCCCTGTGCAGGGCACCGCCATACCGCCGCCATTTTGCCGCACAATAACCCGGGGACCCCACGGCGGGGGACCCCGGGGTAATACTCACCACTGACGTCTTCAGACTGGACTAGGGGTGTGCGGCGTGCCAGGGGTGTGCGCGCTGCAGCGCAATGCCCGCGGTAACATCACCCACTCAGGACGGTGGTCCTGTGGCAGGGACAGCTCGGTACCTTGAAGTGGCCAGCAGCTGAACCCTTCCCCTAGTCTCCCACGACGCAGGGCTGCTGTTAAGTCCAAACAGCAGCCCCAAAATAATAAAGAAAATAAAACAGAAGAAAAACTCTCTGGAGCTCTTCCTGATGCGTGCTTCTCCTGAGGCACAGTTCTCAAACTGAAGCTAGAGGGAGGGGAGCAGAGGGGAGGAGCCAGTACACCCTGTATAAATTTTTATATGTGCCTGTCTCCTTCGGATAAGCTCTTTTCCCCATCGTTATGAACGACTCCCTGTATCCCATAAGAATGATAGAGAAAATATTGGAAATGGTGGAAGAAGAAAAATAAGTCTCCTGATGGCCAAACCACATTGCATCACTTCAGATTCCATTTGCAGCGCCAGTGTCTCCTGGTGCTTTTGCCCGACCAGCAATCCACTGGGAGATATCCGCATTGACCTCAGACATCAGTGTTCATCTGCCTGCGCTAACACAGGTGGAGGAAGCAGCTGCATTAATCCTACAGGCATTAGAGGGAACCCCTTAGACCAGGGCTGGGCAACACCGGCCCTCCAGATGTTAGTGAACTACACATCCCAGCATGCCTTGCATCAGTTTCAGCATGGCCACATAGCAAAACTAATGCAAAGCATCCTGGGATGTGTAGTTCATTAACATCTGGAGGGCCGGTGTTGCCCAGCCCTGCCTTAGACAGTACACAGCCAGCAGCCAGACAGAGAGGCGATTCTTGACTGCACACTACTCCTTTATATAAGGACACGCATACTACTCACTTCCACTCCACTTGTAAGTACTGTGGATAGTTCAAATTGAGAGGAGTGGGGGCTCATAATTGAAAATCCTAATAAAGGGGTATGGGAGAAAAATAAAATGTTGGGAACCGCTGCTTTTGGATATTGCTGGGTATGATGTATAAGGCTCGAACGGCACATCATGGGGATAATTAAATTGCTCCTAAAGCCCATCATATATAAATTGGAATTAAAGATCAAAATTAGATGCATCAAAGTATATTATTTCTAATAAGGGAAAAAGCTTGAGATAGTTTTGGTTGGACAATAATTAAAATGAGACCTAACACTTGCCCGTAGTAAGATTCACATCATGTGGGTGCATAATGCAAAATTGTGGCCCAGCAAAGCAACACGTTGAAAGTTGATGCTCAGAAACACATACTTCAAGTAGTGTTCATTCTAGCACCCGCCATCTTTGAAAACCCATGCAGTTCCTGTTCCCTGCCTGGGGTGTCGCTGTCCGCTGTGGTGTTTCTAGCACAGGTCTGGTTTGCATATCAGGGCTGATATACAGACCACACTGTGCTAGAAGCACTACAGCAGATAGCGAAGATGGCGAGTGCTAGAATGAACACTACTTAAGGTATGACAAAGCACCAACAAATTCCATTGGGTATCTGGATGTCAATAGATCGACACCATGTTGTCGACATGTTCAATAGGTTGTGGCTGAGTTTTTGGGGATTCTTAAAGAAACATTTTTTATGTTAGTTTACCATTCCCAATTAGAGTCCACGTGGATGGTTAAGTGGCACAAAGCATGGCGAGCGAAGCGGACCAAGTGGTGCACTAATTGGGGTCCATGTGTTCAGGTTTTGACACCAAAAAAACATGAAAAGCACATGTCAACCTACATGTGTCAACATTTTTATTATGTCGGTCCAATATACTACCCCCATTAAATTGAGCTTTAAAATTGGAAACAAACCATAATAAAACTAGACTGGGTAATAACAGACAGATATTGATGAAAGAGATTGATTAGAGAAAGCACATTTCCTAGAACTGGACAACGAAAAGAAAAAGGGAGTTTTCCCATGCAATGGTTTTTTTTTTCACATACCGTGTGCTGGTCTATTTGTTTATGGCAGGGGTGGGGAACCTTTTTTGTGGCAAGGGCCGTTTGTATGATGAAAAAATCCTTCGGGGGCCATATGTAAAAATTTCTCTTACAAATTGGCCTGCTGCAGCCGTCCCACGCTCCGGCGGCTGCCGCTAAATAGGACTGACAGTCTCCGGCTGCTGTTAATTAAGAGGAAACTCGCAAAAACTACCAATTTCTCGCGAGAATTCCCCTGTACTTGACTCCTGGCAAAGGGTGGGAGGGCGACTCAAACCAGCTACGGGGGCCGCATACGGCCCCCGGGCCTGAGGTTCCCCACCCCTGGTTTATGGGTAGGAAAAAATAGAATAATGAAAGTAAAAGCATTTATAGTAATGGTGTGTACACATGGTGCGATTTTGGTTACAAAAATTGAACTATAAAGTCAAATAGGATAGTAAGTTATCCAAAATTTCACAGTGTTTAGGACGCTTGCGATACCGATGCACGGCGTCAGTATTGCAAGGGAAAATAGACTGTGCAGGCAAATCTATTTTGACTATGTCCTCTGTAGGCCCAAATAGCAAGATATTCAATTCGCAAGTGCAGTTAGCCAAAATGGCATAGTTAGTCTAAATAGGATAGAAATGGAAAATACAAAACCAGCCATTAGCCTAAATTCCACCATGTGTACACACCATAAAGACTATAATTTAGAATTTCCAAACAAGAAAGTATTGTGTATATCTTCTAAATCCCTGATTCCCACTGTGTGACTCAGGGAATTTGAAGGGCTGACTGGTTGGTTGTCCAGGATCAATTACTCATGGTTAATGAAATAGTCAAAACTAGTGCTGGTGGCGTGCAAATCCTGGTACCAAATAACTGTACCTAGGGTTGACATATAAAACACAATTAGGGGGGTATTCAATGTTGGACAATATTTCCGCCAGGGGAAATAGCAGCCGCCGCTTTTTAAATGCTGCCGTTTCCGAGAGCTTTGAAGGCGGATTTCGACAAAACAGATCAGATTTTTAAACAAGTCGGATCTGTTTTTTTCAGAAATGGCTGTGGATTGTTGAATTCATGACCATTTTTTGCCGACACTCCCGCTTTCCACCACACGACAGACAGAACATTGAATTTCGCCTCTAGAGCATCTGTCAAGCAAGCGAAATGGGGCCGGGATTGCAACTGCTGGGACGTACCAACAGTTGGAACCCTGGAATGAATACCACCCTAAGATGGAAAAAGTCTTGATACTGAAGGTTCCCGCCATTTCAAAAAGTTAGTTTGGGAATCACTCTCCATAAAAATATCTTTCTAGGCAATAGACGGTCCCCCATCAACTGCCATACTTTTCAAACCATGTTTATATCTTTCACCACTTGCCTGGTCGCATCAGATGTGACCACACCAGGCTAGGCTTCCTCCAACACCTGTTACATCTGCTGCGACCTGTCACAAAGCCTATTGTACGATTGCAAGAAGAGGATCTCTGGTTCTTCTGCTTCCTAGTCACCTCCACTCCAGTACCAGCTGTGCTTCCCATCACTGCTGATTGGTCAATCCCAGCAGCATCCTTGACCCAGCAGCTGCAGACATGTTAAAAGGCAGCCCCCATAACTTTCTTTGTGATCCCTGAGAGACTGTAGCAGGCACTAAAAATGTGAAGCAGCAATGTTATGACCATCAGTGTTTGTATGGATGTTTCTATTTTGTGTGTGTGCGCGTGTGATAGAGATAGATATTTTATACACACATTTTTATAAAATCTTATTGGATTTAAGGCCAAGATGTACTCCGTTTCAAAAAATGATACAATGGAGAGTGATAAACAACCAATCAGCTCCTAACTGCCATGTCACAGATTGTTTTAAAAATGTCAGGCAGGAGTTGATTGGTTGGTTATCACTCTCCATTGTATCACTTTTGAAACTTAGTGCATCTGGCCCAATATCATATTCTTAACCTAATTCACCCCTAGAAAACCCCAAAATTTTAGTGTTTTTGGAAAAAAATATTCTATTCAGCAGTTAAGTGGTTAATCAAGGACAATGAAATGAATGTGTAAATTATCATAATTGCGTTGATAATTCTTTTGCCACTATTGATACTTAAACCCATAATAAAAACAAAAAGCAGGTAGTAAAACGGTACTTATAACTGCTAATTCACTTTTGGGCTACCCCTGCAATATATCTAGTCCACTTTATTAACGTAGTTATAAGTAGAAGGTTGCCCTAAGGGTCAACAATCTGTCACCGGTATAATAACCAAATCCATGTGACCTGAGTGCTCGGTCATCACGGCTAAGCGAGAGAATCAAATTCCATTATCTGTATTAGACAGCTGACTGCACAGGAAACAAAGTCTATCCAATCAGTAGTCCAATACAGGCACAGCCCCATCCCCACTACTACGTTAGGTTGACAGTGTCTCTAGGTCGATCACTATTGGCAGACAGTCAATAGGTTGACACATTGAAAAGGTCAACATGCATTAGGTTGACATCTTAAAAAGTCGCTGCACTCATATATTCTCCCTCTATGCCCATATGACGAATAAGTCTGTTGAGCTTTTCCATGCCGACATTATGCTTGTGTCACCTGTTTCACCATGTTAGCATAGTGCTCGTCAACCTTTTTTATGTGTCGACCTATGGTCATGACCAATAGTGGTCAACCTTATGACCACATTGAATTGGTGGCTAAATAACATTGCCCATCCAGGATGCACTGCCTATGAGCGTTATTTAGTAAAAAAAAAATACAATAAAATCTAAAATTATTGGTGGTTTTCACATTCCAGTTTACACCATGGCCCTTATTCAGATCTGATCGCAGTACAAATTTGTTCTCAAAACGGGAAAAAACATGTGCACTGCAGGTGGGGCAGATGTAACATGTGCAGAGAGAGTTACATTTGGGTGGGGTGTGTTCAAACTGAAATCTAAATTGCAGTGTAAAAATAATGCACAGAAACAAAATAACTCACCCAAATCTAACTCTCTCTATACATGTTACATCTGCCCCACCTGCAGTGCACATGGTTTTGCCCATTCTAAATACAAATTTGTTCTGCTATCAGATCTGATTAAGGGCCCATATGTATATAAATCCTCATCGCAGGAAAGGCTATGTGATAAATGAGGATAAAGGAGAATGTTTATCTGTTTTGCAACT